>NW_026057578.1:30682581-31032531 GCF_023721935.1 Panthera uncia | reverse complement strand
CCCTCTCCCTCTCCCTCTCCCTCTCCCTCTCCCTCTCCCTCTCCCTCCCTTTCAAAATAAATAAACAAAAAAAAAAACTGCAAAAGATTATGAAGAGTAAGCCTTCCTTTTTCCCCTTTTTCCTTGGTCACGCTCTCTTACTCTTAATAGTTTATTTTGTATCCTTCTAGAAAAGCTTTATGCATACATGGCTTCATACCATATGTACATGAATGAATATACATGTAAAGGATTTAGCATATTTGTTGAAGATTTATTGGTGGTCCATTAACTCATGCCTGAACAATGTGACATATGATATGGTATTAAAATATAAAGCATTTGCTCATGGGGAAAACATAATAGATTAGAGTTCCTATTACATATTACTGCTTAGCGCTAATCAGACATTTGTTTCCCATGACCATTGATTTCTGTGGCTGTTTTTAACCAACTTAAGTATAAAAGATTGAGAAAAGTTTAGAAATTTACTGACAGAAATTAATCCTTACATAGTACTTGTACATGTTAATTGTGTAGTCATGTAACATGGATATATAGGTCAAATAAAATGTGAACAGAATGACAGGAAGTAGGGGAAAATAACTGATTTCTGGCTTTGTTCTCTGTGTCTTCAGGGCCCTATCCTCCCCCCAGCTGTTATTTTCTTCCAGGCACTCCCACCTACATCAAAAACAAAAGCCAGAATTTAAGAGCTGGAAGGTGGTGCTAAAAGAGAGGAGCTCCCCTACGTGGGCTCACTGTGGCCACTGAACAATTATTCTCATCATTCACTAAGTTGGGATGTTAGGCCTGACTAGGGTCAACATTAAGTAATAATTTGAGGCTTATTTTTCTCTTTATTTTCTTTTTAGAAATTTGATGCTGATCCAGTTGAATTATTTGAAATTCCAGTAAAGGAATTAACATTTGACCAACTCCAGTTGTTAAAGGTAGTCACAATAGCATACAGTGTAAATGATCTTTCAGTTTTAGAACGATTTATACTTATTTGTTTATGGTAGTGTTCTCTTTGTGCATGGAGATGACTATATATTTAGCATGTATAGAGCGTATGCTTTGATTTTCTGTTCTGTTAGGAAAAATGGGTTTGTGTTAATCCATTTGTCTTCTCTAACAGTTTCCATGGACCCCACTGTTTCTGCATATGTGAAGGGGCTTGGCTCTAATCCTTTGTAGGTAGACCATAAGGGCTAGCCCTTCTTTCTCATTCGTAGTCTCAGGTCGCCTCTGGTCGGCATTAGCCCTTCTTTATCTAACTGTCTTTATTTTACAGTTGGCCTTTTATGCTGTCCTTGGTTTTTATATTTCTGTTACTATCTAAGCTTTGTGTATCTTTTATACCGTGTAATTTTATATGATGACTCTTCCTGTTCTCGTTAGATACCTAAATAAATGGTTGATTGAATATAAACACTTTCTTAAGAATTTTTATTTATATTCTTCTCCCCTACTTGGGTATTTGATCATGATCTGATGTGTATGTATGCACATATAAAATATATACAGTTGTTAGTGATCATTCTTACTGACTAATAATTCTACATTTTACAGTTTTCTTTAACTTGCTAGCTTTTCAAGTTACAGTTCTGTTAACCATACACCTTCATAAACTAAGACTTTTTTTCCAATTGCATTTTGTGTGTGTGTGTGTGTGTGTTTTCTAGCTCGCTCATGTGACTGCACTGAAATCTAAAGATCTGAAAGGTATGTACCGATATGGAAGCGCTGTTTTCATTTCATAGTTAACATATATATGGTATTTCCTTATTCTTTTTAACTACTGTTGGTCATTTTAATGTGTATAATACTGGGCTATCTAAATAGTTTTATAGATATGAGGTCTTTACGTATATTAATTTTCAAATGCATTTATGTCGTGTGTATAGTAATGACATGTTTTTACTGTTACGAGTTTTCTTAGCTTGATCATCAAAGTTCTTTATGATTTTGTACCTATCATTCTTTTCTAAACATTCTTTTTCTTTTCTCTTTCCAAACATTTGTAACCATGACAAAATAGAGGAAAAATCAAGTATAGAAGCTGGATCCAGAACCAGGAGTCTGAATCCAGTTCTAATATTTACCTACTGTAACCTTGGGCAGGTTACTTTAACCACTCTGTGCCTCAGTTTCCCCAAAGCTTGTCCTGCCTGTGGAATCCCTTTGTAACTCCACTTTATACTCTCATAGAACTTTATAGTTTGTGTCATTCATTTGAAATTTAGTGGATCCTTTTTTTAACCCTTTATTCTGTACATGTCCTGTCTCTTCAACTAGAATGTAAACCTCTCTAGGGTGGGAAAAATGTTTTTGTATTCCCTGAGACCCTTACAGTGCTCTGTATATAGTAGGTGCTCGTTAGATGTTTACTTGCAGTTGTGATAACAGGATAGTTGGAATGCCTTTATGAAGAAATTGTGAAGTGCTAAAGACCAAAGTGTATCCCTAGAGCATAGATAGGACTTTCTAAGCTTTGTAGCTATTTCATGACTGTTAAAAATAAAATATATTTTATTCATTTAATTTATTAGTATTACTTAATATTTACATGGAAAATATTATATGACTTTAGTCTTTGTAATACACTTCTGTTTTTTTTAAGAAAGGAAAAGTTGAAAAGTTTGATATTAAATTTTTTTGCCCTCTTGGAAAAAAATTCTTACATGTTTTGAGATAAAATTTGAATTAAATGGTAGTGGTAACAAAAGCACAATAGTAGCTTTAGATTCTCTTAATTTCTAGCTTCTAAACTGATTTTGATATTTCAAATAGAAGCCTTAGCAAGAGGACCCTGCTGTTTAATTCCATTGAGAAATAACTAATCACTGCTGGTGATTACTTTGTAAAAGTAGTAAGAAATAATCACTGTTGGACTCTCAAACTTGGTGTTTCTATGAAATGTTGCAAACTAGTCTTCATAAAGGATGCTTATTTCAAAATGGAGGTTTTATAAACATAATAAATATACGAGTTTTCAAAAAATACTGCATAAAAAGGATCTCCTAATTACCTCTACATCTCTTTCTTTGTCCTAAGAGTTTAGGAAAAGATCTTAGTGATAAAATGGTGTTTTATCTACTGAGTTTTTATAATTTAAAATTTCAGAATCTGTGGTTGAGGAAGAAAATTCTTTTTCTGAAAATCAGCCATTTCCTTCTCTTAAGATGGTAAGTTTCTTAGGAAAACTAGCACAAGACTTACTTCATTCATTCTGTTATAACTTGAATAATTTATTTTGGGCACTAACAAGGCTGTGTCAAGGACAACATTTATAAAAACTTGTTATTGATTCCTTTTAGAGAAGATACATTTTTGGTTTGTGTACCTATCCTACTTTTTTTTTTTTTTTTTAAGAATAATTCACCTGCTCAAATGAATAAAAATGCTCACCTCAATGGGTTAATTTGGTAAGAATAGGAAATTCACACATTTCTGTATATAAACAAGAAATAGAAGGCACAGAAAAAAGGGGTGAGAGGGACATGAGATGGTGGGAGAAGTATTTTTACAATGTTTAAAACTGTTCCTGGGACATCTGGCTGGCTCACTTGGAGGAGCCTGCAATTCTTGATCTTGGGGTCGTGAGTTCTAGCCCCACGTTGGGTGTAGAGATTATTTAAATAAATAAAAACTTGAAAAAAAAACAAACTGTTCCTTAGCGTTTGGAGAGAAATGAGATTGTCCAACCAAAGAAAATGAGTACCCTGGTTACATAAAATGAGACACAAATTTCGAGAACTCCCCTGAAAAAAACATAAATACTAGCATGAGGATTTAAAAACTAGACACAATTCATACAGGAATCCCTTTAATATTATCAGGCAAGCCTATATGGATGCCAGGCACTCCTTGGTCATGCTAGGTCTGCTTTTTTTCCCACTGGCTCCATTTCCTAACTTCTGCTTTTCTCCATTGTCTTTTTCTGGTGATGTCAGGTACAGTAGATATATCTTAGGCAACAATATATCATTTCAGTTTATCATGATTATTCACCCTGCAGAGGAAGCTACCAGAGAGCTCCTAAAGTGGACATTGTTGTAGTGTGTTTAAAACCTGATTGGAGTAATTTTTCAGTTATTTATGAAGCCCAGTTAAGTTACATCATTTCTTCTAGTTCAGAATTCTGAAATCATTTGGTTCTGAGAAATCACATGATTCCTAGACTTGTGATTAAATACAATTATTAAAAAATTGTGTATTAACAGTTTAACATTTATTTAACCAGATAAATTAAACACACATTTATTCACTCTGTCACCATCGCTGTAATTTAATCACAGATGTTTTAAAACCGAAAAAGGCTAATAAATACAATCCTAATTTAAAGGAGAAACTTTGATGTTTAGGAGTCTTAACACGAATATACAGTATTTTCCTTATTTTTCTAATTTTGTATTAGCTCGGTAACAGTGTGATAGGTACATTAAATAAAATAAGGCTAAAGATACCAGAGAAGAAGGTCAAACAGCCACACATGAAATTGTTTACAAACTATTTAAGGTACTTGTCATGCAGCTGGTTAGGGCAGACCCAAGATCCCTGATGGCGAAAGGACTTTAGGTTAAGGATGTGTCTTTTGTAGTGGTAGTGTATCTGCCCTCCCAGATCTTGCCATAGACCACTGCTTTTGCTGCTTGATCTCTTGTTTAACTTAATCACCAACCGTGTTGTAATTCGGGGTATGGGAAAAGATAGTGGTTTATGCCGAAGGCACAAAACATTTTATCCTTACTTAGTGATATGTTTTACTATCGGTTGCTTTTTGTAGTAATTCTGTTTTCCTTTTTTTCTTCTCTTATTCTACCATTCATCTCACCAAAAACAAAACAAAATTCACCTCCAACAAACAAAACTCTAGGTTTTAGAGTCTTTGCCAGAAGATGTAGGGTTTAACATAGAAATAAAATGGATCTGCCAACAAAGGGTAAGTAATCCTTGACGTAACACATTCTTCTTCCTCTTTCTCCCCATTTCTTCAAATGCATTTGTTCCTCTCTCCTTGTTTTAGTGGAAAGGTAAGACTGAAATCTTACTCTGGCTTCTTTCGGCAAGCACAGTGCTTGTTGGACCTTTTTAATAAAAGCATACTTTATCCTTATATGTGAGTACTTGAAAGGAGTGATGAATGTATTGTAGTATAAATTTCAGTTTCAACATGTCTCATGTGGATATTAATATGGTGGTTTCTGGACATACTTATAAAATGAACAGTGGAAACTAAGAACTTTATATAACTGATGAGTTTTTGTTTTCTTATCCTCCATTTAAACATATATTTTCAGTAATTTCCTAAGCAGTTTTCTGTTAAGTGGCAATAGTAGCTAGTAATAGTTAACCAAGAAAAGAAATTTTCTGCAGGTGTGTTTTAGATCAGTCACAGATTTAGACTTTTTGCTGTTGTTCAACAGTTATATATTGAAAAGCTGCTATGGGTGAGCATTTTGTTGGTGCTGGGTTCAAGTACTGAGCAAAACAGAATAAAACTTGCCTTCTTGGAATAGTGTAGTTGAGGAAAATAATTCACTATTGAATATATCAGATGGAGATGTGTGTAAATGGTTGGGATGTATGGTAAGAGGGTTGTTGGGGTGGGGAGGGCACTGAAAGCGGTTAATTCAGGTATGATTGGGCAATCAGAGCAATATCCTAGAATTTGTTTTGATCAGAATAATCTACATCTGCCCTCAAATCATGCCTTCTAAGTAGCTGTTAATGATAAGCTGGTCCTGGTTAACATAGTGATTTTTCTTAATAAGTGATTTTTAGTTTTCTGAGCTCTTAGGGTTACTTTATTTTATTATCTTTTTTTTCAATATATGAAATTTATTGTCAAATTGGTTTCCATACAACACCCAGTGCTCATCCCAAAAGGTGCCCTCCTCAATACCCATCACCTATCTTAGGGTTATTTTAATGACTAATATATAAAATGCCTAATATTTGAATATCAACAGGACTCTTGGTATCTTAGCTATATTTAGAGACTATTTTTATTACGTGTTGAGGGTACTTGATACGCCTTAGAGCCAAAGAATGAGATTTTTAACTAGTAATTCATAATTACCTGGACTTTTTGTAATGAGTTAGCAAGTGAAATAGAGTCCTTTTGTCTTACAGTTCATGAAGATTATATAAAAATATTTTAAAGTTAGTAAGGTGCAGATTTCCAGAGTTCTGGTTTTTATTCTGTTAAACTTATTAAAGCAAAAGTTTATTGATGATATAATCACTTTGCATATAAGTGTCTCTACCTGAAATATGACAGCTGCACCATCACTAAGCAGCTGTGTGGTCTTGGGCAAATCACTCAATCTTTTCAAGCCTTAGCTTTCCTCATGTAAAATAAGAGTTGGGTTAGATGTTCCCAAGATTTTTTTTTTTTTTTTTTTTTTTGGCACTGTGATCCTAGGATATTTAATGGCCTTTGTTTTTCTGTTTATTTTTTCCATATAGGATGGAATGTGGGATGGTAACTTATCAACGTATTTTGACATGAATCTGTTTTTGGACATAATTTTAAAAACTGTCTTAGAAAATTCTGGGAAGAGGAGAATAGTGTTTTCTTCATTCGATGCAGATATTTGCACTATGTGAGTAATATTAAATTTTTTTCACTTAGACTCTTAAACCGTAGCTGGGATTTAGGGACAGAGGTTGTGATTGGAGGTTGGGAAGTTGCCCAGACTTCACCCTTCACTTGTCCTCTCAGTTAGGTTCTATATATTCTCACACCTCTTCAGAACTACCCTCTACTCCAGCAAACCTCACACCCACAGGGTCCTAGTACCTCATACTCTGTGTTCATTTTATAGGCAGGTAACATCCTCCTTACCAAATATAAACCCTCAAGGGCTTTCTTGTTGGCCATTTCTGAAAATATTTTAGCTTTTTTATAGAATAATTAAAAAGTTTTATTGATTGAAAGATGCAATACATGTTAATGGTGATTATAGCTCAGTAATGGGATTATGCTCTTTTGGTGGGGGGGGGGGGGCGGGGGCAGTTTCTTTATATAGTCACAGTTTCCTAAAATTCTAAAATGATATATAAGAATTATCTCCCTGATGAAAAGTACTTTCTTATTGTCTTCTTTAGGGTTCGGCAAAAGCAGAACAAATACCCCATATTATTTTTGACTCAAGGAAAATCAGATATTTACCCTGAACTCATGGACCTCAGATCTAGGACAACCCCCATTGCAATGAGCTTTGCACAGTTTGAAAACCTACTGGTAAGTTACATTTGAATTTTTTAGATTTTAATTTTTTAAGAAATGTCTTAGAGCAGTAGTGAATAAGTTTTTGTGTTATTTTACACATCTGATTGGTTAGTTTTGACCCATGTGTAGCAAGCTGATAGCTCTACTTAAAAATGAGGATATTAGATCTCAAAATAAAAAGCAGTTAAATGAACATTAAAGTATTTTCTTCCAGGCCTAGGTTAAGTAAGTTCTTGTAGTTTAGTTTTCTGAGTGGATTTTATGAATCATCTAAAATGGCTAGACTGTAGACTTCTTTGATACATAAATTGCAAGAAAAAGTCCTAACAGTTTTTTCCCTGTGCATTCTACTTTGGAGAACACTGATGTAGAGTACGACCAATTAGTATTTGCAGTTAATAAGTTACTTTCTCATGAGTAAATTATTTTTCTTCTTTTAGGGAATAAATGCACATACTGAAGACCTGCTCAGAAACCCATCCTATATTCAAGAGGCAAAAGCTAAGGGACTAGTCATATTCTGCTGGGGTGATGATACCAATGATCCCGAAAACAGAAAGAAATTGAAGGAGTTTGGAGTTAATGGTCTAATTTATGATAGGTATTTGTCTTTCATGAAAAGTTTTCATGTATTGTTAGGAAAAAAATAGTTATAAAATTAAAAATAATATTAAACTTAGTTAAAATTCTGTAGTTCAGCCTGAGGTTTAACATTTATTTGTAGAGTTTTTCAAACTTTGGAGTATAGCACAACCACTTGGGAAGCTTGTTAAACATTCAGATCACTGGGCTCCATACCAGATGTACTCTTGTCTTGGTTGGGGGGCTCTCTCCCCCAGATGCTTCTCTTTCTCCACCAACTTTCTTGGGGGTCTCATCCAGTTCTGTGGCTTTTCATACCTTTATTCTTAAGTTTTATATCTCCAACCTTTACATCTCAGACGTTTCCCCTAACTGCTTAAACTTTTGTATCCAGCTAGCAACACCTGTTCTTTCTGTAGACTTCCTGATTTCAGTATGACAACTCTGTCTTTCCAGTTTCTCAGGCCAAATCGTTGGAGTCTTTCGTGACTGTACTTAAACTCATACCCCAAAACCAGTCAGACAGAATCTTGTTGATTCTGTCTTCAGAATCTACCCTGAATGTATCCACTTGCCACACTTGCTATAGTCAGTCTCCACTGAGAAGGACACCTCATTTCTCACGTGGATTATTGAAGTTGTCTGCTCACTGGCCACTGCCTTTACTCATGCCTCCCTGCTCTCTGTTCTTAGCACAGCAGCCAGAGGGAGCCTGTTCTAATTAAAGTCAGATCCTATTACTGCTTATAACTTGCACGGTTTTCTGTGTCACCTAGAGTAAAATCACAGGCCCTTCCAAGGCCCCGTGTGAGCGGATTCCATCTCTTTTCCCCTCTCCCCCACCCCAACACGCCCACATAAACAAGCTCCGTGAGGACAGGCTCTTTGCCTGTTTTGTTCACAATTCTATCTCTAAAAATTAGAATAATGTGTGATACACAGTAGGGGTTCAAATATTTGTTGAACTTTTTTTTTCTTTTTTTTTTTTTTAAGCTCCCTAGGTGTTTCTGATGTAAGTTTGAGAGCCACCAATCTGATAGATGAAAAGATTGCTTAATATAAAGAAATTTGGGGTTAGAAAGGATGTCATTTAGTCCACTGAGGGGTGGGCAATCTTACTAATACTTGAGCAACATCGTACAAAGAGTAAGTGATGAAATTCTTACCAGGCTTGTTTTAAAAAATACTTTCCTTGGGGCGCCTGGATGGCTCGGTCGATTAAGTGTCCGACTTCAGCTCAGGTCATGATCACCAGCCCCACGTTGGGCTCTGTGCTGACAGCTCAGAGCCTGGATCTGGCTTCAGATTCTGTATCTCTCTCTCTCTCTCTCTCTCTCTCTCTCTCTCTCTCTGCCACTCCCCTGCTCATGCTGTCTCTCAAAAATAAATAAACGTTAAAAAAAAATACTTTCCTTGATTTTAGTTCACTTTACTGTTTGTCCTGTATAGTTGTATCACTTATAATAGACCTTTCCAACTAGTTCAATGAAGATAAAAATTTTACATCACTTATATGAGACATTTCCAACTAATTAAAGGAAGATAAAATGTTTACATTAATCATTTGAAAGAAGTGCTGGCTTTAGCAAAATTTTGGAGAATATTTCTTTGAGGAGAAGGAAGGGATGATTGCAAATATTTTCAGGCAAGGAAATGTATTGTGAGACATACCATGTATAATAACTTCGCTTCATCTGAAGGGCCTTACTTAGAGCCAAATTGTGACATGTAATGGAGAACAGGAATATACTTTGTGATAAAAAGCCCCCAAGAAAGAGAGTTCTTCCTGGCTAAGGATCAATAAGAGTACCTTTTTTAAAGTTTATTCATTTATTTTGAGAGAGTGAGAGAATCCAAAACAGACTCTGTTGGGGCTCGAACTCATGAACTGTGAGATCACCACCTGAGCTGAAATCAAGACGCTTAACCAACTGAGCCACCCAGGTGCCCCAATAAGAATGCTTTCAAAGAGGAAGTGTTGAGTTGGTTTTTGGGAGTGGTTAAGTTTGCTTTGACAGGATTTGAGTTTCATGCAGAAGCAATAGCATGACTCAGGGCAGGACTATGTTAAAGACATTGAGGAGATAGCTCAGGGTGGGGCTCCTGCTAGGATCTGTTAGAGTTGGTGTTTACCCTTGAACTTTTTTTTTTTTTTTTAACATTTTAATCTGAGAACTACATATATAAGTATGTATGTGTGTTTTGTATGTGTATACAAGATTTACAGTGAAAACCAGCAGTCCCCTGTGCCTGTTATCCCTTTCATTGTTTTTAGCTGAGTTCCTGTGCCCTGATGTTTTTTAAGCTATTTTTTTCTGGTATGTAATGTGCTTATGTTACTATTTTTTTTTTTAATCATCAAATTTAGACATTGTAGAGAAGTTTTTGAATGATTAGTGATTTGGGAGCCTTTGATTTATTTTACATTGGGGAGAATTATTGGTAAGACAAGGTGTTTTAGTGGGTCAAAAACCGATTTAGTCTCCTTTTACAAAGGTATTAACACACCGTAGATTTTACATTTAATCATGTTTTTGCAATACGTTATGGCATATAAAGAGCTGTGTTCGATTTGGTGATATTTGGAGTTTTTGCATTTGTGATAAGATGACCTTTAATTTACCTTTCTCAACTGGTTGTTTCTCATTTTGGTATGGGGCAAATACTTGCCAAATAGAGTAATTAGGCAATGTTCCTATTTTTATAAAATAATTACTGTACCTGCTCAAATGGTTAAAAAATTAAAATATAAATTCAGTAACAGACACGCGTGTTAAAGAATATTAGCATTAGATTTGAAGTCTGCCGTTTGCCTCTCCCTAATTCAATTCCCTTATCTCCTCTCTCAGATACAACTTTATCAAATTATTATTCTCTTTTTAAAAATTTTAAATTCTTATTTCGATCACTAAATAGTATCATTTAGTTTCTCATGGCTTTAGACTTTATTTGTACTTTTTTCCCACTTGTTACAATGTTCTTAAAGTCCGTCTGTTTATCGTGTATAATTACAATTTATTCGTCTTTGTGACTGTGTAATATTCGTGGCTATGTCTCTACCACCGCTTATTCTACTTGAGAACATTTAGGTAATTGCCAAGTTTTCGCTTTTGCAAAACTTTTGCTTTTGCTTTTGCTTCCTATCATCCTGAGTGAAGACTGCTCCCTGACCCTTCCTGTGTCTGAGCTTCCATTTCCTGTGGTCCAGATATTTTTTGCTTTATGGTTATTTTTATGGAACACACCCTTCAGTAACTTCTTAAGAAAGGAAGACATGGAAAGTAAATGTGTGGTCTTGCATGCTTGGAAGTATTGTGGCTGGGCATAAATTTTCATGTTAGAAACCATTTTCTTTCAGAATTTTAAAAGCATTTCTCCGTCAGCTTCACAGTTTTCAGTGTTACTGTTGAGGAGTGTGAAACCATGTTGAATCTTGTTTCTGCACGAGTGGTTTCTTTGTTTCCTGTCTGGAAGCTTGGAGAGTCGTCTTTTTGTCACCAGTGTGGTAAAATTTCATAGAGATGGGTCTTGTTGTGGGTCTGGTTTCATCCCTTGTGGTGGGCACATGGCAGCCCATTTAATCTGTTGATGCGTGTCCTTGAAGATGCCGAAAATTTTGTAAATTATTCTTTGATTTTTGTCTCTCCCATTTTTCTGGGTTTTTTGTTTTTTTTTTTTTCCCTTTATAAAAGAAATCCTTTAGTTTACATAAGACACACTCTTGGACCAGGCTTCTAATTCTTATTTTTTCTTCTATTTTCTATCTTTGTCTTTTTGCTCCACTTATCATCCACCCATTCTCTTGACTTTTTTGTGTTTTTAATTTCTAAGAACTGTCTTTATTCTCTGAATGCGCTTTTTTTCCTCTATATATAACATTCTGTTTGGGCTTAATGAACTATTTCTAGGAAGGCATCAAGGACTGTGTGTGTGTGTGTGTGTGTGTGTGTGTGTGTGTGTGTTTGGAATTTTCTTCTCTTTGGCTCACTATCTTACATGTTAGAAGCTTTCCTCAAGTTGCTTAGAAACCCTTGACTGCTTCTCGTGATAAGAAATAGGGATCTAAAAAGCTTGTTGGAGGCTCTGAGTGTGTGCATGGGGCGTGTTCACTTGGATTTCACTGTGGGATGATGTGAGTGGCCTGTTTGGTCATACTTCTGATGTCAGTAGATTCAGAACTTTACTTTTTGACTGACCAGATTCCTCACAGAAGAATCTATATAAACTACCTAGAGGATCCAGATCTGGCTCCCAGGGTTCTTGGGAATCAGGTAAGGGACGAGATTGGGGAAGGGAAGGCATGTCTCTGAATTTTGCATGTGTGATATGTGTGGACTGTCTCCTGGTGCTGCTGGCTTTTGTAAAATGCCCAAACCCTTACCTGGTTGTCTTGTCCTCCATTCCAAGACATTTCCTGTTAAATTCTTGAAATACCAACCTCAGGGGTGTGGCGCAGCCTCCATGGCAGGAAGTTAGGAAGGGAGATGCTCACTGCTGCTCAGGCCCTCACCTCATCTGCCCTGTTTTAGTCTCCCCTCCCCCTAGTTCTAGGGGGAAACGGGTGCTGCTTTTAACTCTGCCTTCTCATGGTTTCCACTACTGGCTTGTGATTTGGTGATTTGGCCTTTTCCGCTCGGCTAACTGAAATACTTTGTTATTACTTACACATCTATTTCCCAGCTCCCAAAACTGTGTTACTGTGTCTCTTTGTTTCTGTTTTTCCCTGTATGCATGGATTCTTTTTTAATCCCTTTATTTTCTTTTTAATGGGATATACAGGGAAAGTAAACATAGATGCTTCAGTTCAGTCTTCTGTCTTGACCCAGAGGTCACTTCTCATTTTCTTGGAAATTGTTTCCTGCTCTGATACCACAACGACCTCTGTCATCGCACCTCACGTGAGCTGCCCGGCCCTCACGTTTAGGCCTGAGAGGCCGTCCTCTCTCTGCTGATGGGCAGTGCAGTGCTGGCATTGTCACATGGGCTTTTTCTGGGCTCTCAACTGTGAGTGCGTGTGCCTGCGCCACACAACTTCAGAACAGTTCTCAGTGCACATCTTCAGTGCTTTGAAGTCACAACTGGGTATGGATTCCAGCTCTGCCTCTTCCTAGCTTCCCGTCATAAAATAAGGCCTTGTCGATTGATTCGCTTGGGGAGAAGATACCTGAAGAATCAGTCACTCAGTAAACTACAGATTTATTTCATTTTCTGTTTCAGTTGCTTTATAATCAGGCTTTTTCATCACGGGCCCAAAAAGAAATGCTGTTATTCCGCATTATTAGAAAGATGGAGAAGTATTTTTAAACAGAGCTGATAACTTCCATCTTGTAAAAAGTTGGGGGAGGGTGTGCTCCTGTACTATGAATGTTCCAGGCGTTCTGTAATCAAATTCTCCTGAAAAGGTTAAGTCAGGTCTTAAGGGAACCATGAAATTACACTGTTTTATGTGTTCGTTGTTTGTTTCATCATAGGATATATGATTGGATGCCTGAACAGCCAAATATATTCCAAGTGGAGCAGTTGGAACGCCTGAAGCAAGAATTGCCAGAGCTTAAGAGCTGTTTGTGTCCCACTGTTAGCCGCTTTGTTCCCTCATCTTTGTGTGGGGAGCCTGATATCCATGTGGATGCCAACGGCATTGATAACGTGGGGAGTGCTTAGTTTTTACTGGGCAGAGGCCCTTTTGGGGCACGCACCACTGTTGTGGGGGTTCACTTTTCATCACTGAGCGTTGTTTATCTATGCCTTCTAGGTTTCTCAGTCCAATGAAGCAATAATGAAGTATTTTACTATTTCACTACAATTCTTGCTAGGATTTCAAGTATGCTATTTAAATCATTTGGCCAGGTATAATTACCAGTCAGTCTCTTTACAATGAGAAAATTTATTGGTTGGCAAACATTTTAAACTAAATATGTAAACATATAATGTTAAACGTCCATTAAAACCATAGTGCTTGGAAATTAACTATATAAATATCTTATATTTACAGTTCTTACAACTTTCATTTGATCAGGTCTGAAATATTTAGCACTTGAGGAACATGACTATGCATAATTATACCTGACCATGGAAAAAATAAGTACCTCAAATGCATGCATTTGCACTGGTGATTCCAACTGCACAAATCTTTGTGCCATCTATGTATATATGTATTTTTTACATGGATTGACATGCACACACACCATTTTCATTCAGTATGAACCTTGAGGCTGCTGCCATTCTCCCACTTAACCAAACCAATGCCTGTGTAAACAGCCTGGAGGTGATCCTTGAAAACTTGTCTCATAAGTCTTTCAAAAGTTGTTTTGCATAAATGTTAAAGTTTCAAAATGCTGCAGGGTAATTTAATGTATAAAATATTAGAAGTATGTAGTGCATACTTAATAGAGTAGGCCGTAATGTGTAAATTCTATTCCATGCATGCTTTAGGTTTTAAGCATGAGATTGTACGTGTTTACTGTAAGTCCTTGCATCTGTGGTGCTAGGTGAGTGTGAGAAGGTGTCAAGGACTGAAAATATTTTGTTGCCTAAAAAAAAAAAAAAAAAGCCTGTTTGTAGGCATTTTAAATATGCTTATTTTAAGTGTCTCTCACTACCTATTACACACCGTTGCTCTGTGGGTTTGTTGTGTGTGCGTGTGTGTGTTGTACAGCAGTTAAATCTCCATGCAGAAAAATAAATGTCCTGAATTCTCACATTGGTATTTTTTATTGGTTAATGTATATCAGGCATGTAACTTATTTAGGAAATGTAGACGATCCTTCTAAATGTATATGCATGTATTTAGGATTATACTAAGGTTTCTTTCCTTAGAGGCTGATTGTTTTGGCGTTAACTGTAACTTAAGAATGAATGTTGAATAAAATACACAGATTTATTTTCCTCCTTTTAAAACAAAATTTCAGGAAGGTATTACTTTTATAGACTCGGTTCTCTTACTACGAGACATTGGACTCCTGCCCTGAAGTAATGCCCTACTTGCATCTACCTTTTACTGCATGTTCTTCACTTAGGCAGTTTAGTCATGCATTGACACATTTTAGTACTAGCTGAGAATCCTAGCTGAGAACCTAAGACTTGGAATTACACGGTGTATCTTTTTATTTTTTAAGCCAAACAATGCAGTTTTGGTTCAGTCTTAATCGTGTGAAGATAGGCTTTGAAATCCTATGTATGGTGTTGTGCTGTAACACTGATATTTAATGGAAAAGAGTTTAGGAAATGCAGTCTTCTGCAAGTGTTCTATATACTTTTCCCACACTGAAAGATTTTCCAACACTTTGGTGTGACTTTGGTGTGAATTAGGCAGTTTTAGAAAACTCCTGAAAAAATTCATTTTGTCTGCAGACCTGTGTACAGTACAGTGACCGTTGACCTTATGGTAACTCGGTTAGCTGTAGGTGTGCGTTTTCGGTCCTGTTCACTTGCCCTCCTCCCCTGTGCCTTTCCAGTCCCAGGGCAGTGCGGCTCCATGTTGAAGACTCAAGATCGTAAAGGGAAAGGAGAGGTGGGAGGGGCGGGGCGGGGGGGGGGGGGTTCCTGAACAATGTAATTTGCAAAGAGCTCGCAAGGACTGCTTATGACACAGAAAGAGCCTCACTGCTCACTTCCTTTGCATCCCTTCCTGACCTTATAAACCAGGGTTAGTAGAAAATTAAAGCATAGCAAGCAGTAGCTCCCCCACTTTTCTAGGACTAAGTCCAGGCTTCCATACCACTAGCCGTTGCCCTGTGCAGTGCTCTGGCCACACTGTACCCACTGTGCCCACCATTCCCCTGGCCACGCCATGCTCCTACACTATTCCCTGTCTGTAGCCGTGCGCCCTGTGCCTGGAAGCCCTCTCCTCCCCACAGACACTTTCGCCCTGCCAGACTCTTTGCTCCTTGAGCCATCGGCCTCTCCTCTGAGTCCTTGCTGAAACTTGTTCAGAAGGGGTGAGTCCATCTTTTACTCCATAGCCATGTCCATACCTGGATCATGCCGTGCATTCTAGGTAGGCATGGTGGTTTGTCTCACCAGGCTACAGTCTCTTCAAGGGCAGGGACCTTGGCTTTTTATTTCCACAGTGCATGGAACATAGTAGAAAAATGTTGGAATTATTGGGGTAATAATTTGTATCAAATGTCCTTTTGAATTAAGAGATTTAATTATGTTTACTAAGAATGTAAACTTTGGCTTACATTTTGACAGTGGAAACAGTTTGTTGATGTCAATTTTCAATGTAGAGGTATAATGTTAAAATCGTTTTATATTTTCTGGAAATTGCAATGTTTGATAAAATGCCGCCATTGTTCTCTGGTGTTTTCTACTCTCTGGAACTCTGTACTGTAACTGACTGGATGTGAATGTGAGGAATACAGTTCATTCCTGTGTCGGTAGTGCCTAAGGGCTACCACAGCCGCTCATTACCTCACTGCCATTGTTCCTTGTGTCTCCTCTCCTCCCAACCCCCCCCCCCCCCCCCTTAGGCCTACCTCAGTACCCCTTTCCTTGTCTGAAATGCCTTCTCCGTCTTCAGTGTCCAGCTCAGGTACCACCTCTTCCATAAAACTTTGCTCAGCTTCTGATTGGAATTATGATGCAAACAAATGCGTGCAGCCTCTAAATCTCACTGCTTCGTTTTGTAGCTGGGCCAGTAAACCCAGAGAAGTGAACTGACTTTTTTTACCAGGTTGGGACTAGAACTGGGTTTTGTGATTCCTAATCCCGTGTTCTTGAACTATGCTGCCTTCTGAATTCTCGTGGCGTTTGTTAGCATGTGCTTTCTTACCGTCTCTCTATGTGCCTGTTCTATTTCCCTAAGATTGTAAGCCCCTTAAGGGCAGGGACCTCTTTGCATTTCTAGCACTACTATAGTGTTCCATACTTAGTCATGAACTAGACAAATAAATGGCGGTGGCAACGATCCTAGTTTCCTAACTCAGATTGTTTCACAGTATACATACGGTTTTGTACGGCATGCTTGGCTATGTTGTCTGGAGTGTGTGTGCTCGTGTGCATGCGTGTGCATGTGTGTTTGCATGTGTACTCTGCCCCAGTTGCTTGGGGTCACAGGTGGGTTATTGTAAACCAATTTTCTACTTCATGCTAAGTGAGGACAATTATGAGACTGAGTGGAAGATGAGGTACAGGTCTCCCCCCCAGGCCCGGCTGTCCCTTCCTGGGGAGTACACCTAAATCCTGCAGCTGGTGGCCTGATAGGGCAGGGTACGTGGCCTTGGATAGGACTTGGGTGACCTGCAGAGTAGCTGTCTCAGTCCCGGTGGAGTGTCATTGTGTTTTGTGCCTTGGCTCTTTCTCTTCACAGCTGGACCGCATTTCTGTCTTTCACGTTATCACTGGCTTGGTATTCTAGGTTGGCAGTGGAGTCCTGTTCATTTAGATTTGGCTACAGCCGACTCCTTTGCATTTTCGGTTTGGATTGTGTGGTGTTGGGGTAGGAAGCAAAGTAAACACAGGAGGAACACTGCATTATTTTGGTGTTCATGAGTGGAAACTTACTCAAATATCTCAGTGGGTTTGCATAGTTTGAGAAATAGATTCGAAATGTTGAAAATGCAAGAGAGCATATGATTAAGACCGTACAAGTATGTGTTAGAGATGAGAGAAAGAGGTTAAGTTGAAACAAAGCTCTCGAGCCCTTGCAGAATGGGGTAGAGATCAGGGTGGTTGTGAAGCCACTTTGGGGCATAATCATTGTAAACTCAGGCCAAGGTAGTATTTGTAGTATGTTTAGGGAGAATGAAGAAGCTATCCTGACAGTGTGGAGGATATATATATTTTTTTTTACTGATTTTAAAGGGAAATGAGAGAAATGCATTTTAAAATAATGAGGAAAGTAGTATTAGTACAGGAGTAATAAAAGAAGTACAGAGATTAATTTATCTAATCTTGTATGAAATTGGTCCAAGCATACGTCTACCTGTTTGCTCAGAAAACAAATGCAGACAGGATAAGTGAACTTCTGAAACTAAACTTGCAAAGCCAAACTATGTAATGTCACCAGAAGATAACTAAAAGTCTAGCAAATGTTCCACCCCATGGCTTCAAGTGTCTGCAGCCCAGACTTCTGTAAGCTCAGATTCACACATCCAGCTGTCTGTGCACATCTCTAGTTGAAGGTTGAATGGGCACCTCACACGTCATGTGCCTCCAAAAAACTCTTCCTCCTTCCTTCCGCTAAAACTTCCCATTGTACCTCCCGCAATGATCCGAGTCTTAGTAAGTGACATCCAGGAGTATTACACTAATCTCTCGTTACCAGGAAGAGAAAAATCATGGAAGTTTATGTTATGGTATGTGATAGGTCAATTGCCCATTTGTTTTTAATTAAAAAAAAATCTTGCACATATTCTTTTAATTGCATAGAATTACCTTATCAAGTGCCAGAAAAGTCCCCTTGGGATTTTGATCAGTGTTGGGTTGATTTTCTGGATTAACATGTGGGAAGGATTTAATGTTTTACAAGTATGAAGTCTATCCAGAACATAGTGTGTGTCTCCATTTTTTTCAAGATTTTTACATCTTCCAGTAGAATTAGTTTTTCACATAGGTGTTTTAAACTTTTTAAAGCTTATTCTTACATTAGAAAAACTTAATAAATTTGTTTTTAATTCCTATTTTCCGTAAGTATGTTCTTCAGTAATCAGTTAATTTTGGTTTACTGCTCTCATCTGTAGCTACTCTGCTGAATCCGATTAGTCAAAACATTTTGTTATTTAACTGGGATTTTCTAGTTGATCATATTATCAAATACGTTTTCTACTTTTTAATGACAGCTTTCTCTTTATCTTGTCTTACTTCAGTAGCTAATAACAATTGTAGGCGTCCTTATTTCTTTACCGTCATGGGAAATAATATGATGGCTGCTGGAGTTTCTAGTTATAGAGGTGACCCTTACGAAATTAAGGAAATTTCTTTTTCTTCTAGGTTAGCTAAAGGATCCCTTCTCCCCAGCCCCTACCCACCCCCAAGGAATAGGTGCTGAATTTATTCTGTGGGTTTTTGAGGAGTTAGAAAACAATCATAGTTCTTATTTTATCTGTTAATATTAATGGAGTGAATGATGCTAATATATTTTCTAATGTTGAATTACCCTTCAATAATTGGTGTAACACTTATTAATGTTCTTTTGACAGGTATTGACTGATTTGTTTAGGATTTATTATCTGTATTCATTAATGAGATTGACTTTGTTTTCTTTTGCTATTTTTGTCTAGTTTTGGAGACCATTAGGATAACCTTATAAAGTCAGTTGAGTAGCTTTTCAGGTTTTTCTGTCTTTGGAACAGTTTATGTAATGTTAGTATAGTCTGTTCATTGGCACTTTGATAAGTACTCCTATAAAACTATGTGCATATTTTGAAGTATTCCTACCCTTGCAGTTACTTCTTTAGTTAGAACCTGTTAATGTTCTCTCTTTTTTTTTTTTTTTTTTTTTTTACTTTTTAAAAAAATATTTATCTTGAGAGAGAGCATGAGCAGAGGAGGGGCAGAGAGAGGGAGAAAGAGAATCCCAAGCAGGCTCTGTCCTGTCAGTGCAGAGAGCCTGATGGGGGCCTGATTGATTCCAGGAACCATGAGATCATGACCTGAGCTGAAACCAAGAGTTGGATGCTTAACTGAGCCACCCAGGTGCCCCTCTCTACTTTTTTTTTTTTTTTTTTATTAAATTTATATTTTTTGGGCACATCAGCTAGTTTTCCTAGATTAAAAAAAAATTACTTGTACATCCAGCTGTATAGTGTGTATATATTATACATTATATACATTATAATACTAAATACTGGATATCATAAGGGTATGTAAACATACATACGTGTATATATGTATGTGTGTACATATGTATGTGTATATATATATATATATATATATATGTATTTGTATATACTTCCAAGAAGTCTTCCAAGAAACAATCACTTTTTCTTAATATTTTCTTTGGTGTGAAGGGGTGAGTTATCCTTGATTAGATTGCTAAAGATCTACTTTTTAAACTAGGCTTTACTAGTATTGAGCAGTGTTTGTTTTTGTTTTTGTTTTTTTCATTAATTACTCTTAAATTTAGTGTGCAAAATTTTACCTAATGTAGATTTATTTGGTACCTTTTCTTGGGTTGAACCTCCCTCAATACTATAACAACATAATAGAGTTGGCCTTGGAAAAATACTGTTGTTGTTTTTAATGTTTTAATGTTTATTTCTGAAGAAGAGAGCCATGAACTGGGGGTGGGAGTGGCGAGAGAGGGAGACACAGAATCCGAAGCAGGCTCCAGGCTCTGAGCTGTCAGCACAGAGCCCGACACATGACTCGAACCCATGAACTGTGCAATCATGACCTGAGCCAAAATCAGATACTTAACTAACTGAGCCA
The DNA here is from genome assembly GCF_023721935.1 of Panthera uncia. NCBI lineage: Eukaryota > Metazoa > Chordata > Mammalia > Carnivora > Felidae > Panthera > Panthera uncia. Next base: position 31,012,355 of record NW_026057578.1, on the reverse strand, counting down.
CCCAGGCACCCTGGAAAACCATTGTTTTAATCAAAGGGGAACAAGAATTTTACTTTTTGAAAAAAAAAAAGTCTATACAAGGAGCTATTGTTTCTATCATGATGGAAGTATGTATAAAGTGTGAACCTTATGTTTTAGTTTCTAGCTAGACTGAGGGCTTAGGAGAATAAAGTAGCTTCTGTCTTCAACATGCTTATTACTTAGTTGAGGTATAATGTATGTTTTAAGATTGTAAAGCAGTTGTCGAAGAGGGCAACAGAAGGAAAGTAACTAAGTGTTAGCCTGATATTAGCTCATTTAATGACAGATAAGTCCTACCACACTTCAGCCACAGTGACTCTGTTCTGACCTGTTTTGGTTCTCCTAATAGAGATGTGATTTGAAGGTAGGATTTGAAGGTAGGGCTCCTTGGCTAAAAACACTTAAGATGCCTGTCAGACGTGTAAGTGGAAAGGTTGTGTGTGTGTGCACGTGTGTGAGTAAGATGGTTGATTTCCTCAGTGTTGTATTCCAATTGTTTGCTTCCACTGTATCTCATTTACACTTCTTACTGAATTTTTAAATATTAAACTATATTTTTCATTTCCAGGATTTCTAATCAATTCTTTATGTCCATCTGATTTTATTTCATTACTTCCCATTTTTATTGAATAATTTGCAGTTCTTTTTTTTTTTTTTTTTTTTTTTTTTTTAGTAGAAGTGTAACTTCCACTTATCTCTTTAAACATTCTCAACCTATTTTGTTTTACCCTATACTTTTTAGGCCTTTCTGAAACGAATTCTTTTTCTGATTTTGTTGGATATCTTTATTTGCATTGAGTTTTCTGGTGTGGTTTGGAGTTTTGGTGCACGAGCTCATGCTCTTGTTTCTTTCCTGCTTCCAGCTTCTCTCCTGGTCTTGTGGTTGGCTCCCTTAGGAGTTCTGGGACCTCAGTGTAAATCCAGGTATATGATTGCACCTGGTAATTACTACCCAAAAGGAGAGTGGGGACATTTGTACTCCATCCCAGAGTCTCTTGGTAGCATCATTTTGATTTCTTGTCCAAGGAGTTTTTTCTATTTTATTTTATACTTTTTTCCCCCCTCTTTTTGTGATTTGCCTATTTTTCCTGTGTATTTGTTTGGTGTTGTGTTTTGTTTTGGCACAAACTCACCAAATCATCATCCGGTGCTAAAAATTCCCACCATCCCAGAGGATTGTGATACAGGTTCCTCCTCTCCAGAGGGGACCAAAGTTCGTGTGTGTGGTGTATGTGGTGGAGGTTTATGGGTGTCTAGCTGCCCAGCACCCACCTCCTATCTCCTGAGAGCAGTATTTTGGGGGGTTGTTCTCTCTCCTCTGTTGGGTACAGTCTTTGGGGACCTGTAAAATAAAGCATTCTCCTTTAGCCAAGGGGCTAGGTGCATGAACAAAGGCAGACCAACTGGACCCTGTCCTGCATCATTGTCTATTAATCAGAACAACCATAGAATAGAACAAGTGCTTAGACTGTTTCCTTTCTAGAGCAACTCTAGTACCTACAGCGAAGCCCATAGAATCTTCCCGCTTGCCCCTTCTGACCTCTGCTAAGGCCTTCCCTTCAGTTATGTGAGATCACCTACATCCCTCTAGTGAATTCCTTTCTTCTAATATTAGAGGCAGGTTTTGTTGCTTTAACACCCAGGAAAACTTGACTGGTAGACCATGTACCCTTACACATGTATATGCACCTACAAGCATGTAAGTGCCCAAATAAAATTTTTACATACTATGCTTTGCAGTACAGCAGCCTGCATTTTCCTCACACACGTCAGACCCTCCATGTACTTGGCATTAAACAAGCAGTAAATAATTCGAGTAGGTTCTACTCTGACTTGGTGTAGGGATAAATGAACAACGGGTAGGTCATATCTCAGTTAACCAGGCAAGTGTCGTCTTGCTCCCGTGAAAACAATGTGGCTAGAGTGGCTTTATCCAACCTCATGGATGCTCTCCTTCCCCTGCTGCCTCCCAGCCTTTTCTCTGGCCATTCTCAGCCCAGGCCCTCCTCTCCTGTCACATTTCTTTCCTCGCTGTCAGAAAGCTCTTATGTTCTCTCTTCTGGGTGTTTGCTTTTGCCGTATTTTATTATTTCACTTCTCCCTTCCTGCATGACCACCTCAAAGGCCTGAAGTGTTTTCTGAATTCTGAATAGCCTACAGGGCAGTGCCCTTTCCCCTGCCCTGAATTCCCCGAGTAGCTAACTGCTGTTCACTTCACAGTTGCTTGCCTTGTTACTTGTGTGTCTGAGTCCAGGATATAAAGAACACTCTGACGTTGCTTTGATGGCACGTCAGAGAGGCTTATCTCAATGCTTGGTACACATATACTTGCTTTCTGTCTTTTAAATGCCCATCATGGTGTTATATGTGCACTGTTTCATCCACTAAGCAGGACCCCACACACACACAGGAAATTTATTTCATTACCCAGCACCAAGGGTGAAGAAGCCCGCTGCCCCCCAAATGATTTGATTCTGCTTCTGCCTCAGAAACCTTGTGAAGCCAGTTTTTTCTATGGCTGGTTCTAGTTCTTAAGGAGCTGTCAGAAACTCTTGTGCGTTATGAATTGGAGAGACCAAGGTGCGGTATGTCCTCAATGACTGGAGCCTGGACCTCTGGTTACAGATGTGGTGGTGGCCCATAGGAATGTCTTGTTTGTAGGGTACATGGACATCTTTGTTCACCTAATAAATTTCTTGTTTTGGTAGCATGACAGACTCAGAGACTTTAATTTCTGAGAACCAACAAAAGCCAAAATACACCTACATCAATCAGAGGTGATAATAGTCTCTTGAAAATTTCTCAGATTGCCAGGGGCTCAGCAATATAGTAATATTTAAATACTGAATACATTTTATAACATGTGAAATCGTTTCATAGTAATGTCCCTTAGTTAACATCCATAGGAAATGAACTGAGCTGAATATATGAAGTCTCCTCTGAGAAAAGTTAACTAATAGTCTGAAGATGAGAATGGTAAGTGGCTGCTTTCTGCCAAAGACAAGCAGGAAGAAAATATTTTAAAAATTGGAACAGAGTTCATATTGTCAGTAAGGAAGGGTTTCCTGTTTTAAGTTGCTAAACACGAACAGGTAGCAGTTAATTAGTGAACTAGTCAGGACTAGAACATTAAAATGTCAAATGACCCATAAAACGAGCATGAACAATGACTAGATATTCTTCTGGCATATCTAAGCCATTTTCATGGTTTCTTTAAAAGTTAACATACACTTACCAGTCAGCCATTCTACTCCTAATTGTTCACCACAAGAAATGAAAGCCTGTGTCCACATGAAGACTTGACCGTTCATAGCACCATATCTGTACCAGCCCCAAACTGGAAACAACCTATGTATCTATTAAGCGGATGGATGCAAAAATTGTGGTATATCCATAGAATAGAATGCTTTCATCAAGACAAAAGAGTTCATGCCACATAAGCCCATTTATTTAAATTCTAGAATACAAGAACTAATGTAATTAAGCAAATCAGTGATTCAGAGGAATGGGGGTGAAGTGGGGAGTGAGGAAAGGTTACAAATAAGGCTTGGGGAAATTTGGGGGAGTGATACGTTCAGTATATCGATTGGAAGTGCTTGTTCTTAAGAAAAAAATTATTCTTTGTACCCCAGCTCCTCCTGGTGCACTAGTCATGCTTGGAAGATAAGCCAGATCTCACAAGAAAGTCTGTTAGAACTGACCCCAGACCACAGCCTATTGCTATAAGGTAGCAAAGTATATACTTTGACTCTCGAGAGTATCCACTGTGTTCATACAGGGAGGCAAGGAGGTAAGGGTTGTTCATATCTGAACTGTCCAGCCCGCTTACCAGTGTCATTTGCTGGTGGTGGCAGTCAAGGAGGGTCTTTGCCCAAGATACCAGCCTTTCTGCCCTCTGGCTCCATTGATTCTCCATTTGGGAATTTCAAAAAGCATTCTAAAATAAGGGTCCAAATAGATCCAAATACTTTTGGCTTCGGTAGTTTGGAACCCACACTCACATAGCAAAAGTGAATATAACCTGGGGTTTTCATATGAAGGGAAGACACTAGTCGAAATCAAATGGTAGGAAAACAATTTTTTTTTCAATTATATCCAAAGTGATACATGTTCATTATTTTAAAATGGAAAATAGAAGTAAACAAGAAACACAGATATTATCCACAAGTCTATGACCCAAATACTACTATTATTGTAATTCCGTATACTGTATACTTCTAGTCCTTTTTCTGTGCATGTAGTACATTTTATTTTTGGTAAAATTGTAGGTCTTTTTTTTCATTTTTTGATTTAATATATAATGAAAAATTGGACTCCTTCCAGAAAAATGGAAGAGACGGACTTTCCATATTCCTGCTGCTAGTGCAACTGAAAACCTCATCAACATTATATGTAACACAAACATAAGACTGAAAGGCAGAGGGAAGAAAGATGGCTAGGGACCTTGGGACTCAAGGAACAACACGGTGGTGAGTTCCCTGGGTTTTCTTTTTGCTTCAGCTATCCCAGAGAATACTGGAGAAGCTGGCAACGAGGAAACACCGAGTGTAGAAAACAACAGCAAAGCTTGCTCTCTACAGCCACAAAACCAGGAAAAGGAGAGCCTAGCAAGACAAATCTTTTAGGCAATAACGGCTCTATTCCAATCAAATGCCATGGGAAAGACTGCAGCCCCATCCTCCCCCTGCAACCAGTAAAGGCCAGGTGGAGAGCCTAGATTCCACCCATGCCAGGCTAAAACTGCCCCGCCCCCCAATCCCTGACAGGACGGTGCCAGAGAAGGCCTAGAGGGGAACCTGTACTCCACCCTCACCTGCAGTCGTGAGGCACCCTCCCCTTCCCTCCCAGGATGGAGGCAAAAGAGACCCAGGAGAATCAGGGTTTTTACCACCACACGGGTAATGAGGCAGCTCTGGCTACAGTGTTCATGGAAACTACACAGGGAGCCCAGACTTCATCTCCTTCCTGTGGTAACAAGGTGCCTCCCTCCCCGCCCCACCCCTGTCCCCAGTGGGCGGTGTCAGATGAGGTCTAGTGTGGAGCCTGAACTCCCAGCCCTTCCAGTCTCCAGGGGCCGACAGGAACCTTCTCCCTGGCAGTAATGAAGCAGTGCAGGGGCAGAAGAGGCCTGTTAAAATACAGGATGTAAATAAGGTCCAGAGTCTTGTAACATACAGCTAAAAATGTCCACCTACCATAGCAAGCACTAGGAAGATCTCAAACCACGTGAGAAAAGACGATTGTCAGCACTGAGGTGACACAGACACTAGAGTTATCTGTGAATGATTTTAGAGTACCCCATCACAGGAATGCTTTGACAAGCAATTAGAAACACGCCCGAAACCAATGAAAAATACTCTTAGCAAAGAAGAACTGCATACACATTTTAGAACTATGAATATAAACAAATTTAAAAACTCAACAGCAGAATAGAGAGGACAGAGGGAAGAATCTGAGAACTGGAATATAGAATAAAGATTACCCAATCTGAACAGAGAGAAAACGGACTGAAGAAAAAAAAAAAAAAAGAACGTAGCCTCAGGAGCATGTGGGACTAAAGCAAAAAATAAAAAAAAATCTAACATGTCATCAGAGTCCCAGAAGGAGAGGAAAAAAGAGGGTGGGGCTGAAAAAAACGTTCAAAGAATAAATGACTAAATTTCCCAAATTTGGGGAGAAAACCCCATAAACCTAAAGATTTAAGAACCTAAGCAAACCGCATACAAACCCAAAGAAATCCACACCAAGACATCATAGTCCAACTCCTGTAAATTAAAGACAAAGTTTTAAAAGCAGCAAGGGAGAAATGGCCCATCACCTACGGGGGAAAAGCAGTTCAAATGCCAGCACATTTCTCTTCTGAAACCATGGACGTTAGAAGGAACTGACATTTTCCAAGTGCTGAAAGAAAAGTACTTCCAGCCCAGAATCCTGTATGCAGCAGAAATAATATCCTCCAGAAATGAAGGGAAAATCAAGATATTATCAGATAAAGGAAAAGTAGGAAAATTTGTTGCCCAAAAAACTACCCTGAAAGAATGACCAAAGGGAGGTTTCTAAACAAAAAGTAAATAATGAAAGTAGAAATGTTGAAACACCAGGAAGAAAAAAAGAACTTGGGGGGCACCTGGATGGTTCAGCTGGTTAAGCATCCAACTGCGGCTCAGGTCATGATCTCACTGTTCCTGAGTTCGAGCCCAGTGTCAGGCTTTGTGCTGACAGCTCAGCGCCTGCAGCCTGTTTTAGATTCTGTATCTCCCTCTCCTTCTCTGCCTCTCCTCTGCTCCTGCTCTCTCTCAAAAATAGACATTAAACAATTTTTTTAATTAAAAAAACTTGGTAATAGCAAAAATATAGGCAGATACAATAGAATCTCCTTCTCCTATTGAGTTTCCTAAATATCATTTGATACTTGAAGCAAAAATAGCACTAATGTTCTCAATGTATGTTGAAATATTTAAGACAGTTATAAATGGGAAAGAGAAAATGATGTAAAGGAAATGTTTCTACACTCAAACTGGTAAAATCATGGCCCCGGTAGACTTTGATAAGTTATGTACATACAAGGGAATAAGTTAAGTAACCACTTAAAAAAAAAAAGCTATACAAAGCGATAAACTCAAATGCTATAGACAAATAACAATGTGATTGTGAAAAATGTTCAAGTATTCCATAAGAAGGCCGGAAAAAGAAAACAAAGGATAAATAGAAAACAAAAAATAGCCAATTTAAGCCTTAACATATCACATCATGATATCAATAATCACATTAAACGTGAACACTTCTAAACATACCAATTAAAAGACAGATTGGCAGAGTGAATTAAAAAAGACCCAACTATATACTATGCACTTCAAATACAATGATGTACATAGGGTGAAAAGAGATAAACCCTGCAAAAGTTAATCAAATGCAAGACAGGAATGACTCGATAAAGTAGACATCAGGGCAAAATAGCCCAGAGTAAGAGGGACATTTACAAAATGAGAAAACAGTCAACCCACCCGGAAAACTCAGCTGTACTAAAGATTGTGTATATATCAAGCAGAGCTACAAAATGTGAAGTAAAAACTGATAGAACAGAAAAAAGAAATGGACACGCAGTTATACTTGGAGACAACAATATCCTTCTCTCAACAACTGATAGACCAACTAAACAGAAAACGGCAGGATATGAAGAATTCAACATCACCATCAGCCAACAGGATCCAGCCGACATTCGCAAAAACATTCCACTGAACAGCAGAACACGCATTCATCTAAGTGCCAAGAGAAACGACATCCTGGGCCATAAAACAAACTTCAACAAAGTTAAGTGAATCGAAATCCTACAGAGCAAGTTCCCTGACCACAGTGCAATCAAACTAGAAATCTGTAATGACAAGATAACAGGCAAACCTTCCAATACTTGCAAACAAAACATTGCTAAATAATCCATGCATTGAAGAGGAATTTTCAAGCCAAAATTTTTAAAAATGCATTGAACTGAATGAAAACCAAGCAGCATCACGTCAAAATGCGTGGAACACAACAAAAGCAGGCAGGAGAAGGGAGCCCACAGCACTGGCATGCATCTCTTGGAAACAAGGAAATGCCTCAGGTCAACAACCAAAGTTTCCATCTCAAGAAACTAGAAAGAAGATCCAGACAAACCCAAAGCAAGCAGGAAGAAGGAGGTAATAAAAGGTAAATCAGTAAACCTGAAAACAGAAGGAAGAATAGAGAAAAACCAATAAAACAAAAAGCTGGGTATTTTAAAAGATTGATAAAATTGACAGCCCTCTAGTAAGACTAACAAAAAGGAGAGAAGATATAAATTATTAATATCAGAAATGAAACAGGTCCTACAGACATCAAAAGGATAACAAGGCTCCTATGAAAAACTCTACACATAAACTGGACAACTTAAGAAGAAACAGGCCGGGGCGCCTGGGTGGCTCAGTCGGTTGAGCATCCGACTTCAGCTCAGGTCACGATCTCACGGTCCGTGAGTTCGAGCCCCTCGTCGGGCTCTGGGCTGACGGCTCGGAGCCCAGAGCCGGCTTCGATTCTGTGTCTCCCTCTCTCTCTGCCCCTCCCCCGTTCATGCTCTGTCTCTCTCTGCCTCAAAAATAAATAAACGTTAAAAAAAAAAAAATTAAAAAAAAAAAAGAAGAAACAGGCCAATTCCTCAAAAGACTACCAGAAGTCACCCAAACTACCAGAAGTCACCCGAAATGAAACAGATAGTTTGAATAGCCCCATATCTATTAAGGAAATCAAGTTTTAAAACCTCCTGAAAAACTCCAGGCTCAGACATTTCCCATGGAGAATTCTACTGAATGTTGAAAATAGAATTAGGACTGACTCTACAAAATCTCTTCTAGAAAATGTGGGACACCAGGTGAAAGGTATGAAAGACTTCTCTTTGTAACATCTTGTGAAACTATAATTATTTCAAAATATAAAGTTAAAAAACATACATATATGCAATGACAAATTCCCATGTCACTTTCCTGTATTTTACAACTTCATCTGAAATGGCTGCTTGGGGACCCTGACACTTCTGATCACTATTTTAAGTGTTTTACTACCTTTTATTTTTTTAATTAAAAAAATTGTTTTTAATGTTTATTTATTTTTGAGAGAGAGAGACAGAGCAGGAGAGGGGGTCAGGGAGAGAGAGAGGGAGACACAGAATCCGAAGCAGGCTCCAGGTAAAAATGCAAAAACTTCAGGACAAGGTTTCCATAGTGTGTGCGATGGCATTCTGGAGCCAAAGGTAAGGTGGAAGAGGTATTATACAAGGCTCTATAAGTGAAAGTTTAGGGAGGGGCACCCAGGTGGCTCAGTCGGTTGAGCATCCGACTTCGGCTCAGGTCATGATCTCACAGCTCGTGAGTTTGAGCCCCGCATCGGGCTCTGTGCTGACAGCTCAGAGCCTGGAGCCTGTTTCGGATTCTGTGTCTCCCTCTCTCTCTGCCCCTAACCCACTCACATTCTGTCTCTGTGTCCCTCAAAAATAAAACATTTAAAAAAAAAAAAAGAAAGAAAGGTTAGGGAGACATTCCTGCCCTCCACCTTCACAAATTCTGACCAACAGCCCATCAGAAATTCTGGGGAATCAGTAATCAAGAAATCAGGAATAAAGGAGTCAGTCATACAGAAATATATTTAACCTCAAAAATCATTTGTATCTTTTCTTGGAAACGCAGCTATAGGAAGATTTTCATCTGATCAGTCCTTTACCAGAGTGTGGGTTGATTTCCAGATGTAGGTGCTGGTGAATGTTCTGACCAGCAAGGAGAGCAGGCAGAGAATTTTGGAGCACAGGATATCTGGGCCTTGTCCTTCCTTCCAGAATACAGGTGTGCCAGACAGTACGAGGGACAAGAGCCCAGGGAAACAGGATATAGAGGAGGGTGTGAGAGCCTGTTAAAGAGAAAAAAAAACTAATAAACAGCATTTTGCCTGGTGTGGCCCTGTACCAAGAAAGAGACAAGCCTCTTGTCTTCCTCTCCCTCCTCATCCCCATGACCAGAAACTCAGACTAACAGTTCAGCAGTTCAGCAGCGTTCATCGGTGGTGGGCTAGCCTCCACTGCCTTGTAGAACATGCCCAATGGGTAGATGGTATCCAACAGTTTCAAAGAATCAACTCATAAGTAACTTTCAGCAACACAGTTTCTTGCGTCAAGTGTCTCTATTCAAGATGGAACTAGGAATCTGTCTCCATTGACTTTCAGCAAGGCCAAGGGCCAAGGCTTCGGGACTAAGCGTGATGAAGCTATTCCAGGCTTGACATTGGGAGGAGAAGGTGGGGAGGGTGGAGAGAGAGGGGCCCAGGCTCCAGACAAGTTTTAAGGGCTCTCTGGAAGTACAGGATTTGTGTATCATGACTCAGTCCTCTCCCATCTGGGGGAATCAGCAAGGACTCACCTACCAGTCCAGCTTCCAAGGTGAGCACCATCTTCCCCTCTGAAGGCATTTCATGGTTGTCTCAAGAGCGTATGGAGTCTGGACCCAACTACTCTATCAACATATTGATTAAGTTTGGGTGGCGATACCTTTGGCTCAAGAAGAGTCCCCAGAATGTTTGCACTTCTCACAGTTAATTTTAAGCTTGGGAAACATTAAGACATAAGGAAGCCAATGGCTGGTGATGCCAAAAATGCAAAAGCAGCGACCCCTCTGCTGTGGTCCTTGTGATGTGTCCTGTGGTGGAACAGGTCAAGTATGGGCAGGGCTCAATGCTGCAGCTCCTGTTGTCGAGTCCTCAGTTTCCCTGTGAGGTATGCTTTGGGGTGCGGGGAGTGCTCCTGATTTTATATAATCCACAGACACCCACAAGATATCTTTTACCAAGTCAATGCTGGTGCTATGCCAGACACTGGAGCCTCAACAGTGAGCACCAGTTACCCCCTCATGAGGCGCCACACCTACAACAGCTAATGCACTGGAATCCTGGTTCCATCTGTATGAATCCAAATCTCTGAGCCTCAGTCTACTTATCTGAAAAATGGGGTAACAGTCCCAAGCTGGCAGAGTAGGGTGTCAGTTAAATGTATGTGTGTGGCATCTAGTTTAGTGTGAGATAGATGTTTGGTCATTAGAGATCATTGTATTACCTGTGGATAGCTCCTGTGGGTTCGTGGTGCTGCCCTGCCAGAGACAACCCCAGGGGCGAGCATCGGGCCGATGCCACTCAGACTCCAATCACTGTCTGCTTCCGTGAGCTGTACCTGGGGCCAGCATGCCTGGGAAAAAGGGGTGTGGGGGTGAGATCCCTTCTTCGCCCTCTAAGAACAATTGCCTTGAATTATCCTCAGCCTTATTTTACCCAGATGAGTCCCCTTAAGCCACACCAACCTCTTTGTGCAGGCACATTGCCCGCGTGCTGATGAAGGTGTAGTTAGTGCCAAGAATGCTAAGAGCCCTACGCACAAAAGCTCCCTCCCCTTCCATCCTGTATCTACAGCCCGTTTCTGGGCATCTCCCCTGCACCCTCAGGGCACTGAGCAGGCTGCAGATGAGTAGGGGCTTATCCAGAACTTTCTGGCCTCATCACCCCACCTATGGCACTTGGCACACTGATTTGTGCTTTTGATGTATGTGTTCTTTGTCGTACTGTGCTCGGGCTGCTACAACGAAACACCACAGCCTGGGCGGTGGTGTAAACCACAGGGATCGATTTCTCACTGTTCCGGAGACTGGAAGTCCAAGATCAAGGTGCCATCACGGTCTGTTTCTGGTGAAGGCTGCCTCGCTGTGTCCTCGGCTGGCCTTTTCCTCTGTGCACACTTGGAAAGAGAGCAAGCTTTCTCTCTCCCTTTTCTTGTAAAGATACTAATCCCATCGTAAGGGTCCCTCCCTCATGAGCTAATCCAAGCCTAACTACTTCCCAAAGATCCCATCTCCAAATACCATCACATAGGAGCATAAGCTTCAATTTTGAGAGGATGCAGTTTAGTTCCAATAGGTACACAGGCAAATAAATAACAATGACCTAAATATAACACTGCAGGTCTGTCCCCTGATGACGGGGTTATACCAGGTCCCCCATGGTCCTGAGTGCCTGGAGAGGTCCCAGCGAACCTGGCAAGGCGGAGCCTTGGAAAGGAGCCTGGAAAGGAGCCCTGGTGAGAAAAACACCTCCAAGCATATACCCTGGGATGGATGGTCCATTATGGTTCATTATGAGGTAAGGTCTCACTGTCTTTCTCCTCCAAAAATATCTTACAATCTGTAACTTTACTACCTTAAGGAAATTTAGAATATAGATAAGCAAAAATCAAAAATGAATGAAATAAGGGCCTCAAGAATCCCTGAACAAAAACGCTAATTTGGTTAGGCTATTTCAGACCCTTCTCTGAACTTAAGTGCACGTGTGGTTGCATGCTGTGTATCGCTTGGACTCTGCTTGTCCCCACTGGATGGTACATCTTGGAGAGAATTCAACCTCTTTGGTAGCCTTTTCAGCATAATGTAAAAAGGCTGCTTAGCACTTGGTCTTCCTTGCTTCAGGGAGGCAGCTCCTCACAGGGGCTGGCTGAGGACATGGACCCGGATTGCGGGGTGAGGGTGTTGCCCTCAGGGAGCTGACGATGTGACCAGGGCCCTGGGCCACCATGTTGGGAGAAGTGAAGAGCAGGAAGGGGCGAGGCAGGTGATGCTGCCTCAACTGCCTTCTGCTCCAAGGGAGCAGAGTCAACAGGGACCCTCTAGGCCACTCTGGGCTCTGTAACCTGGAAGGAGTGGCTTCCCCTCCTGGGAACATGGAGGATGGCTCTCTGCAGTCAGGACAGATCTCCCCTGAAGCAGTGACATCACCCCAGGGCATGAAAGCCAGCAGCAAGCTCTGGGGAAGGCAATAAGGGAAGGAGGGGACAGCCCCGTTTCTCTTTATCTCATCCGAAGCCCCTGAGACTAGGTTGCAGGCACTTGGAAGCCATGTGGGTGGGAGAAGCAGTTCTGTCTGAGCTTTCCTAAGACACAGAAGGGGGGATGGGGAGACAGGATGCTTAAGATAAATGCAAGGGTCCAGCGTCACTGTCCTGACTCTTACACCAGGAGGACTGTCTCCAGTTTCTGCTTCTACTAAGAAAAGACATTGTTCATCCATTCAGTCATTTATTCTACAAACCTTTATTGAGTCCCTACAGTGTGACAGGCACCACAGAGTAAACGCATTTCATCTGTACTGTAAGAGGCCTTCACTGTCAGAACAGTTTAAAGTTGAGCTGCCTTAGGGGTAGCGAGGGGCTCCTTGCTTGTCATGAGATGGGATGGTCACCAACTACCTTCCTGAATGAGATGAGTTTCAAAGCTAATATTAAAATTTTAATGAGTGTTTGTTGCAATGAGTGAGTCATTGGCTTGTTTTGACCCCATAATCTAACCAAGTTCACCCCTGGTGTCACAAATTCTGGGCTTCCCTCTAAAATTGGGTGAGGGCTCTTGGGAGAGGGTCAGAGGGAGTGAGAAAGGAACTTATCTGTCTGGGGTCCGGTGCTTCCTAGATGGGCTGGTGGCAACACCCACATCCCCATGTCAGGCCTCATTAATCACCTGTGCTGACTCACACTGGAACGTCCTAGTCCTGACCTCCGGGCAATCGAAGGTCACAGCTGCTCACCCTCTGCTGAACTCCAAGCTCTATCCATCCTTCCATGCAAAGGCTATCATCCCTCCACTGGAGCTGGGTCACCATCCCCTCAGTACACTAAACTGGACGGCTAATGGTCTGAACCCATTTGGAGATACGAATATTTTGATATGCAAATGACAAAAGATGTAATCATCAACCTGAGCAATCTCAGGACAAAATTGTTTTACAACCACTTTGCTGTACTAAATAGACAAGGTAGTGGACTTTCAGCTTGTTCAATGGGACTTTTAGCTGGTATGTGCACACTGGGTAATTTCACTCCATCTTCAGGCCTCATTCTGCCCCCCATGGGCTTCCCTCTCTTCCTCATCCTCTCTGATTCCCCCCACATCCCTGAGCCTCACCTCCGGCCCTGAGCTTCACTCCCTCCTGCTCCAGCTGCTCCTACCTCTGCTCTCTGTCCCTTATCTCTGATCCTCAGAGACAGGGGAAGAGTCAGAAGTGAATAACAGTAGGCAGAAATTTGTTCTTTGGATGTTGGATGTCAAAATGCCCATTCCAGAACCTGCCTTAACTGAGCTTATCCACCTTGGGCCAAGGGCACCAGTGTTTGGTGAGAAGGGGATAAAGGAATGTCTGAACTGAGAGTGAATTCTTCCAACAGCAGACCTGAACCTCCAGAATGTTCTGATTTCTTCCCCTTCCCCTTTGTTTCTGCCTACGTGGTTATGAAGCAGCCATGTTAAAGCCAAAAGCAAAACAAAAAGCACAGCAAAGCATGAGATCTGGGTATGCAAAGGGCTCCCAATGCCTAAAAAGAAAGGAGCCATATAAACTCAGAGTATAACTCTTGAGGTATCTTGCCAAACGTAGAGGAGTCTAAGACCAGCATCTAATGACCATGACTGTTAGCCAGAGGAAAGGCCCAGAGAAGTCCAAAGGAATAGGAGATATCAGGAGACGCAGTGAAATGTCACACAAGTCCCACTAGACCAGCAGAAAATAGAATTTAACAGTTTAGGGCAGGGCATGGAGACACGCATGGACATCTCACTCTGCCAAAAGCAAGGAAGATGTCAAAGGCTAATGGAATGAAGTCAGAGGAACACACTAGCCAACCTGAAGGGACTTTCACTTGCCTAAGATCAAACGGTTCTGGCACCTAAATGGATAGTGTCTACAATGGACACTTCATTAGTTCTACAATGTTCATTAGTTCTACAATGGACTGAAACATCACAATGATACAAGAACAAAATGAAAGAACAGAAAACCCTGCGTTTGTCACCATTAGAAGTTTCAAGAGCACAACTGATAAATAAATGTACAGAATCAGGCATTTATCCTACCTTTACTGGACCAGCTGTATTTCAGGAAGTCTTCCTTTATGGAAGAATTCCAGCTAATAGAAGCTAAGAGAATGATAGAATCAGAAAACTTGTCATCTGCAAGCACCACGAAACAGTGAATGCAGGCAGTGATCATTATAAAATGCTGGAATCACAGTATGAAAGTTGATGGGGAAGGGCGGGGGCTGGGCACTTGGGTGGCTCAGTCGGTTGAGTGTCGGACTTCAGCTCAGGTCATGATCTCACAGTGAGTTCAAGCCCCACATCAGGCTTGCTGCTGTCAGCCTGTCAGCGCAGAGCCTGCTTCAGATCCTCTGTCCCCCCTGTCTGCCCCTCCCTGCTTGCAATCTCCCCCAAAATAAATACATATTAAAAAAAAAAAAAAGAAAGAAAGTTGTTGGGGAGCTTATAATGGGAGGTATCAGACCAGTGCAGAACCTGCAGAACGGTCTTAGCACCACCAGAGGTAGTCAGGAGCTAGTATATGGCCCCCAATGGGCAGCCACAGCAAATTCCCAATTTGCCTCCTCTCAATTCTTCTTGCTTCAAAAGCTGAATCTGAATATGAGCAAGCGTTTACACCTGACTTCCAATATACAGGCAATATAGGGAACAAAAAGCACCAGGGTACATGGAAGACACCATGGATGTAAAAACAAACAAACAAACAAACAAACAAAAAACCAGAACAGGGAACATTCTACAACACAATTGATCCACTCTCTCTAAGGAATTAATGGCATTAAGACAAAAAGAGAGATAAGATTGCCATGGACCAAGAGGTAGTTAATAGACATACAACCAAATGCAACGTGTGGACCTCTTTAATCCTGGTTGAAACAACCCAACTATTAAGCCAACTTTGAGATAAACGAGGAAATGAATATGGACAAGCATTAGATGATATTAAAGAAGTCACCGTTAATTTTATTGAAGGCTTAATGGCATAGGTTTTTATTTCTGAATATTCTTAGATGAGTTAGAGAAGCCTGCCAAAGTAGTACAAGAGAAATGATGAATCTTGGATTTGCTTTGAAACAATCCAGTATAAATATAAGTGTGTGTGTGGGGGGGGGGGGGATGGGGGTTGGATAGATAAAATAACACCGGGCAAAATGCAGCTAATTGTAGCTGAGTGATGAGTATCTATGAGTTCATTAGGCTATTCTGTCTACTTTTGTATACACTTGAAATTTTCTGTAACAAAAAGTTAAGAGAAGGCAGAAACTGACCAGTTCTAAACTTGAGCAAGTCAGCTCACCTTGCTGGGCTTTGGTTTCCTTATAGGTGAAATCAGTTCTTTAAAATAACCAGCTTCCACCTCCTGACTTCTGTGGTTCTTTATCCTCTCTTTGATCTGGGAGCCACTTTTTTTTTTAATGTTTATTTATTTTGAGACAGAGAGAGACAGAGCATGAGCAAGAGAAGAGAAAGAGGGAGACACAGAATCCGAAACAGGCTCCAGGCTCTGAGCTGTTATCACAGAGCCCAACACAGGGCTCGAACTTGTCAACCACAAGATCATGACCTGAGCCGAAGTCAGACGTTCAACTGACTGTACCACCCAGACACCCCTGATCTGGGAGCCACTTTTAAATGTTTTCCCAGTTATGTCCATGAGAAGAGGCATCTGTAGTATCAGTTGCAAAGGAAGTGTGGGTGTTGGGGGTTCCGAGGGAAGGAAGTGGAATGCAGAACCAGCTTAGGGTTAAAGGGTGATAAACAAGGGTTTATTGGTGTTCTGTTTTAGATGACCAAGGAACTGCAAAAGAGAAGAAAGCTTCATCTGATGCAACTTCCTTTTTTAATTTTGTTTTTGTTTGTCAGTGTATGTATGCTGTTGGTCAATTTCTCACAGAAACCTCTACGCTGAGAGTCTGGACAGGAGAATTGCTTGTTTACCAGTTGGCCTAATGCAGAGGAAATGGCTTTCTTCAGCTGGGGTGATGTGGCTGGTTCAACCCCAAAACTTCTTCCAATTTTAGTATATGCACTGCCAAAGTGAGCACTCAACCCCAAAACTTCTTACCCAACATTTTATGCGTGTGTGTATGTATGTATGTATGTATTTTAAATGTTTATTTACTTTGGAGAGAGAGAGCTCAAGCAGGGAAGGGGCAGAGAGAGACAGAGAATCCCAAGCAGGTTCCATGCCATCAGTGCACAGCCTGACACAGGGCTCAATCTCATGAACTGTGAGACCATGACATGAGCCAAAACCAAGAGTCAGACACTTGAACCAACTGAGCCACCCAGATGCCCCAAATTGGGAGTTATTCATTTCATGGTTATTCATCAAGCTATAGGAAGATGGCTGGATTGATCTAGAAATCATTAATCTCAGAATTCCCATCCCAGAGCTTTAACTACAATCTAGATGCAAAGACCCTCAGCTGGATTTCTCTCTCTAGCTTCCGCTCTTCTGTGACCTGCAGACCCCTGTAGTCAATTGCCCCTTCAAGATTCCCACTTGGAGGTCTAGCAGGGTCCTCAAACCTCACATGCCCCCATATGAAGTCATGGCGTCCACTACCACCCCCAACATTCTACTTGCTGTCCCCCTTTTCAATAAAAGGCAACTCCGTTCCTCCAGTTGCTCAGGCCAAATCTTAGAGTCACTCCTAACACCTCTTAGACTTCCATGCCCCGAATCCAATCCACTGGCAAATCCTGTTGCATGCTTCCTTCAAAATGTTTCTGACAGAGTAAATGGGAGTCCCTGACTAAGACTGGATCACCTCCTTGCCTCCCAAGTCACAGCTTCACCATCCGTATCTACCTTGAGAAACTCAGGACTTACCTCTTTCTGACTTTCTCCGGGCACCACACGTATCTCTGGACTCCCTGGAGATCCCTCAGCCCCAAGACACTCGTCCTCATGTGACTATGCCTCAGCCTTTCGGACTCTTTCTGGCAGCCCCCACCAACCCCTGGAGCCATTCACTATGCCTTCAGGACATGTGGTCAGGTGACTGCTAAGTGCCCTGTGTCCTCTATTTCTTCACTAGCTGTCCCTTTCATCATCGTTCTCTAAGCCAGCACTGCCCAACAGAAATGTAATGCCACATATGTAATTCTAAATTTTCTAGTAGTCACATTAAAATAAGCAGAAGATAAAGCAAGTAAAACGAATATAGCATTGTATATCAATTATACTTCTATAATAAAAAAAAGCAGGTGGGGCACCTGGGTGGCTCAGTTGGTTGAGCTTCCAACTTCAGCTCAGGTCATGATCTCACGGTTGGTGAGTTCAAGCCCTGCTTGCTCCAGGCTCTGTGCTGACAGCTCAGAGCCTGGAGCCTGCTTCGGATTCTGTGTCTCCCCCTCTCTCTGCCCCTCCCCTGCTCACACTCTGTCTCTCAAAAATAAATAAACGTTAAAAAAGTTAAAAAGGGAGCCTGGGTGGCTCAGTCAGTTAAGCGTCTGACTTTGGCTCAGGTCATGATCTTGTGGTTTGTGGGTTCGAGCCCTGCATTGGGCTCTGTGAGGACAGCTCAGAGCCTGGAGCCTGCTTTGGATTCTGTCTCCCTGTCTCTTTGCCTGTTCCACACCCCCCCCCCCCCAGAAATAAACATTAAAAAATTTTTAAAAAGCAGGTAAAATTAATTTTAATAATATATTTCATTTAACACAATAGATCTAACATGCAAAAACATATTTTATGTAGCCCAATATATTTCAACAAGAAAAAAAGTATAAAAATACTAATGAGATCCTTTACATCTTTTTTTTCTTCATACTGTCTGAAATGTGGTGTTTATTTTACACTTAGCGTATACCTCAGTTTCATGGGTTTTTAAAAATTTTTTTAGTGTTTATCTTTATTTTTGAGACAGAGAAAGACAGAGCGTGAGTGGGGGAGGGGCAGCGAGAGAGGGAGACACAGAATCCGAAGCAGGCTCCAGGTTCTGAGCTGTCAGCACAGAGCCCAACACGGGGCTTGAACCCACAAACCGCAAGATCGTGACCTGAGCCAAAGTTGGACACTCAACTGACTGAGCCACCCAGGCACCCCTTAGTTTCGTTTTTTGATGGTTAAAGTGAAATGTAGTCCTACCAAAACACTAAAACTGTGTTTAACAGAAAACATAATTCATAGTGCTTCGATTTTTAACTTAATTGGAATTCAATTCAATTAAATATTCAGTTCCTCATTTCAAAGTGCTCTGTAGCCCCGTGTGGTTGGCGGCTGCCATATTGGACTGTGCAGATCTGAGTGAAACCTCACTTTCCCAGCAACTGTTTCAAGGTGTGGGCCTTTCCTAGATCTTTTGTGTTATCTGTGGGCCTGAAGGTGGATCGGTGTCTTCTTCTACTCTCCTTGTTGCTTGGCTGGGACATTCTCCCTACTTCCCACCACAAAGCCCAGGTAGATACCTCTCTTCCTTGAAGACTTTGCTTCCTGGCTCACTGCTACTTTCTTTAACACGCTCCAGTCACGATCCTTGGAAATATCAATATCTTTAAATAATATTTCCAGCATAAGAGCTATCAGTTCTCTACCAATGATCTTGTCTGCTCAGCCATTCATTCCCATGATCATACCCTAGACCTGTTCCGCCCACTATGGACAGCCCCTCAAAACAGAAATGTCAAGCATCACCCTCTCTTGTCACTGTCCACCCCCTTACACCCTCCCCTCAACAAGATCACCAGTGCATTGATTCATCTCCTTTAACTACAGCCCACCCCCTGCCTCACCAAGCTTCCATCGTCAGAATCCCTTCCTCACCCATGCCCTCAAGGCCCTGCCCTGTCTTGCTTCATCAAGCCCCTCTGATGACATCCACCTCACCTCCAAATCTGCGTCCGCACCCACACAACTGAACATTGGGGGGGAGGGAAGCAGCAGTTCTGATAGGATTTGGTTAGCTTTCTTTATTCCTTCTTTTCCTTTCCTCTCCTCTCCTCTCCTCTCCTCTCCTCTCCTCTCCTCTCTCCCCTCCCCTCTCCTCTCCTCTCCTCTCTCCCCTCCCCTCCCCTCCCCTCTCCTCTCCTTTCCTCCCTCCCTCCCTCCCTTCTTTCCTTCCTTCCCTTTCTTTCTTCCTTTCTTTCTTTCTTTCTTTCTTTCTTTCTTTCTTTCTTCTTTGTCTTTTAAATTGAGATATAATTGACATATAACACCGTGTGAGTTTTAGGTGTACAATGTATTGATTGGATACACTTCTATATCCCAAAATGATTACCAGCATAGTGTTACCTATCACTTCCATCGTATCACATAATTATATTTCTTTTTTGTGGTGAGAACATTTAAGATCTATTCCCTTAGCAACATTCAAGTATATAACACAGTATTGTTAACTGCAGTCGCGACACTGTGGATGGATTTGGCGCTTTCAATAATACTAATAAAAAGATAGGAACTTCTTTTTTTTTTTTTTTAAGTTTATTTATTTATTTGGAGAGAGAGTGCAAGTGGGGGATGCAGGGCTCAAACTCATGAACTATGAGATCATGACCTGAGCCGAAGTCGGACGCTTAACTGACTGTGCCACGCTGGTGCCCCAAAAGACAGGCACTTCTGATTTCCTATTTGCTTTCTCCTGAACCGAATCTTGTTCCCTTCCCCCAACTGAACCAGGTGCCTGAGTGCCTGAGTCAGATGGGTGTGTATGAACTGCTAGGCCTGAAGTGGCAGGATTCCCCATGGATGAAGACAAGGCACATGTGCTTCAAGCAGACCTCACCTGTCTCCCTCCTACCTGCCTGCCTACCTGTCTTTTCATCCATTCACCATCTTATCACTTATGTACTATGTGTTGTTGAATATCTTGAGCCCCTCCACCCATTGTCATAAATAAGAATGGAGAATAGCCAAATTTCCAAAATTTAAAAAAAAAAAAAAGGTGTTACTATTCATGTCCGGCCACCTCACCTGCCCCCTGCCCAGCACCAAACTAGCTGTGCGTCTGGACACGGGCCACGCAATATCAGCTGTATATACTTACCAGAGATTTGTCACTTCCACGAATCTTTTGCCAACCTATGGCGCTTTGGGTATCAATGTAATTTTAGTCCTGCAATTACTGGAGTGAAAAAACAAAAAACCATCAGGTGCCCATGTAATGTTATGATGCTTTTTCTTGACAACAGTTGCTAATTAGCAAATAGTCTCGCTATTTCAAACATAGGGTTCTTCTCATTTGGGGTTAGATGGAACATACCAATGATTATATTTGTTATGAAATATTTCTGATGGAAGGAGAAATACCCCCCTTCAGTTAGCATATTGGTGCTAGACTTCTGGGAATCACGAACCAGTAAAAGCTCAGACATGAGCGCCACCTAGAGGAGTCCTCGTGTACTGGGTGGCATTGGGTGTCAGACTGGCTGAGTTCAGAGTGCACCTCAGGCTTTTCTTGCTCTGTGCTGTTACCAAAGTTCTTAATGACTCTAGTCCCTGCTTTTCGCGCCTGTAAAATGAGGCTAATAATAGCTACTCCAAACGGCTGCACTAAAGTTTGATGCATAACGTGTGTAGGACATTGCCAATATGCCCAGTGTCTGGCTAAACTCTCAATAAATGAGATGCAAGGACAGTACCCTGCACAGCCAGTCTCAAGCCATGAACCCAAGCAGGAAACCTGTGCTTCACAAATCCTTTCATCAAATATTGTTAATTTTTGGCTTCAGGTGCAAGATACATAGTCTAACTACATGATCTATGGTCATCCTTTGAATCTATGTATCTACCTAAAGAAATTCTTCATGCGTTTGCAACATATTATCATAAGAACATGCTTCATGGTAAATCAGAAAGTGTAGGGTTTCCCAGAGGGCGGGGCCGTTTCTGGACAGTTTAATTGCAAGGTTATGTGTGGGTGAAAGAGCTTGAATGTCATGTGCATGTGCTGCCATCTTGTGGTACTTGGGGGAACATGTCTCTGATGCATTCTGGAGCTGTTAACTGACTCAGTGCCCTCCATCCTTTCTGGGGATTACATACACGTCTATGTATTACACGGATGCCCGTAACTCCGCACACACACAACCACAACACTGGGTTTCACAAAGTGGGTCACTTTGCCCATGAAGTTATTCAAGGTTGTTCTAAATGTAGGAGAACAGATGGCAAGGCATTTTTATTCCCTTTTTACTCTATTTTTACTCTATTTCTACTCCCCTGAGATTTCCTTTTTGATTCACACATTATTTAGAATGTGTGGTTTAGTTCTCAAGTGTTTTGGAGGTTTTTCTCATTATCTTCCTGTTATGATTTTCTTTAAAAGAATTTTTTTAGTGTTTATTTATTATTGAGAGACAGAGAGAGATAGAGCGTGAGCAGGGGAGGGGCAGAGAGAGAGAGAGAGACACAGAATCCGAAGGAGGCTCCAGGCTGTGAGCTGTCAGCACAGAGCCCAATGCAGGGCTCCAACTCACAAACCGAGAGATTATGACTTGAGAGGAAGTCGGATGCTTAACCGACTGAGCCACCCAGGTGCCCCTCCTGTTATGAATTTCTAGTCTGATTGCTGAGCAACTAGTCTTCTGTTCCCTTCTGTGCTGTCCTGGCCAATCCTACCTAGCTCACCTCCTGCTGTGGGGGTAGAGGTCACAAAGGGACCCTCATGCCCTCACTGCCCCTCCCCAAGGTACTTGATTCTGGGAGTTGCTCCCTGCTTGCCCCAGCGCACCTGAGGCTGAGCCAGTCTCAGAAGGACCCATCAGCGACTGTCCTTCCCCACTTCTACCTCTTGCTTCCCTCTCTCCCCACCCACCATGATCTGTCCACAGTGAGGTCAATTACACATCCCAGGTTTGCACAAGAAGAAACATCTGAGATTCAAAGAGGGTAGCATTGCCACAAGTTGATAGCCAGGTGTGCAGATGTAATGAGCAGGAACACAGAGGGCTGGAGCCTCCAGATGCATGGCCAGGCTTCGGGGACTCAGACAAGAAAAGGTGAGGCACTGAAGCCCAGGGCTCTGGACCCGGGGATCAGGCTGGCAGTGATGCAGAGCACAGGAAACCAGGGTCTCAGCAGCTTAAGTTGGGGAATATGGGTAGAGGTTTGGCTGACGCATCCCAGATTATTTCTGGGCCCTTGGTGGCCAGTGCTAGGACCAGCCTGAGGAAGACATAATGTGGTGGGGAGAAGGGGGTCTGTTTATGGAAGACCTTGGTGGGATTGTCCTGGAAGGGACTCAGCGCTTTGTCAGCAGAGGCCTGAGACCCCCGCAGGGGACAGAGTCTATGGGTCAACACAGGCCAATGGCCAGGAAAGGGGCTCTTTTATATTATTTTCTATTTTTTAAAAATCAAACTTGTTTATTCACATAGATTGGGCAAAGAACTTCAAAGAGGTTTTATTTCAGGAAACCTCCTCCCTGACCTGTCCCCCATTGCCTGCCCAATCAGAAAGCCATTTTCTCCTGTCTGAGCTGAGCTGCAAAGATCTTCCGTCCCATTCCCTCCCTCTCCCCATGCCCCCAGCTCTGCCAGCTCCTGTTCACGGAGTCCTGCTGTCTCCCCTTCTGTTCTGGGAGCTGTTACATCTCAAGATTGCTGCCTGATAACTCGTGGCAACAATTTGGGTCATAGTTGTCTTTGCTCTAACATTCTGGTGAGTGTTCTCAGTAGGACTTGCTTTGCCCTTTCTTTTCTTTTTTACTTTTCTTTCCAATTCTTCTCCCCACCTCCCCCCCCCGTACTTCTCTCCAGCTCTTACCACTCTTATATATTCTTGAATGATATAAGCTTTACCCAGATCGGTTTTTAGCAGGGGGTCTGTCCAGAGGAGGACTGAGCACTGTGGCCCAGATTCTCACAAATCTCACCGAGACTAAGGTTTTTGTGTGTGGGATCTTTTACTCCATCTTGAAAAATGAAATGCAGTAGCCAAACTCAAAAGAACATCGGTTGCATACATGAGGCAGGAAGGGATCTAATCACGAAATGTCTCCTGGTGGAGCTATCCCTGAGCCCCAGAAACAGTCCCCTGTGATGATGTCCGCAGGCCCCTGTGCACTCTCACCACCAGCCACGTCCTCGGAAACCAACGTCCAGAACTGTGGTTCTCAATCAATTGCCTTTCTTCTTTCTTTCTTCCTTTTCTTTTCTTTTCTGAAAATTTTTAAAAGTGTTTATTTTTGAGAGAGAGACAGAGAGACAGAGAACGAGCTGGGGAGGGGCAGAGAGAGAGGGAAACACAGAATCGGAAGCAGGCTCCAGGCTCTGAGCTGTCAGCACAGAACCCCATGTGGGGCTGAAACTCACAAACCATGAGATCATGGCCTGAGCCAAAGTCAGAGCTTAACCTACTGACCCACCCAGGCGCCCCAATCAATTGCCCTTCTTTGTAGTTTGATTACAATTCTTGTATATTTGCAAGGATTGCATTGAAGGGTTTTACGTGTCTCTTCACACCGTGCTGTTCTTCTGGACTCCTTGGCTGCTCCACCGTGTTTGTGACTTGCTTGCACACTGAAGTGTAGCGAGCTTGCACGTCTATACCTCTGTGGATATGCCTCTGCTGTGGTTCTACCACGATTTATGTCTCCATTCTCCTGTTAATGTACATTTGGATTGTTTTTAGTTGTGCTCCTTGGAACAAGATTCACCTGTCCTATGGGACACGTGTGCAACATTGTATCTAGTAGTGGAATTGCCGGGCCAAAGGGGCAAAGTTACACGCTCGACTTCATTGGATGAGGCCAAACTCTCTTCCAAATTGGTTGTACCAAACCCAGTGTAAATAAGTTCCTCCTATTCTACTTCCCTGCAAATACATTAATTTTTGCGTTAATATTAACCCTTCACTTCTCACCCAGCTGACAGTGACAGGTAACTGTCAGTTACAGTAACAGTGACGCTGCTTACCAGAAAAGTCTCCCCTTCCTCCTCCATCCAAGTGTTTTTCCTAGTAGCGATTTCACCACCTAGTATCACTGTCTTTTTATTGTTGTTTCCCCTTTCCTCTTAAAATGTAAGTTCCAAGGGGCAGGGATTTATTTCATCTTCCTTTTCAAAGCTGTTCCTTGGGGTTTAGAACCGTGTAATGCACGCAGTAGGTACTCAGTAAATACTTGTTAAATGAATTAATAAGAACATGAACTAAATCAGAATTATTAAGGTAAAAACACTAAAACACAGAGCCTTAAAATTACACAAACACTTAGGAAGAGGCCCAGAGTCAAAAAGAAATCCACAGAATTGCCTGGAAAGTGTTCTATTACTCTCTCTCTCTCTCCCTCTCTCTCTCTCACAGGTTACGTTCTCTGTTTAGGCACTTATTTCTGGCCATCATCCCTCTCTACCCACTTTCTAGTCCCTCTTTCAACCACAGGCAAATTTCTTGAGGCGGCAGTTGCAAATTCTGAATAGCTTCAGTCCAATCCCATCTGGTCTCAGAACCCTTCTCCCTGTGGTTACCGTGTCTCCCATCCCCATTTGACCCTTCACCTCTGGACAGGGTACCCCGGGTCGAGCACTCTGTTCTTCTGAACCCCTCTTTTCCTGAACCTCAACGGCACCACATCCGCCCAACTCCAGCTTAACCCATTACATTTCCTACACTGGATCCCCCCACCTCTAGGATCCTAGAGACAGAGCTGGGCACGGGATCACATGACTAGTTGGGGGCTGCTCCCAGGAGAAACTGAGAGAGCAAGTGGGGGTTTTGCCCACTGGTGGGTGCGGTGAAATGGAACCTCTGCCCGATCCTGGGGTGCTGTGGAGTGTGAATTGCACTCTGTAGTCTGCCCCATCTCTAGACAAGGGACGTCCACTCTTGTCCCCCTCACCCCAGGCAGGCCTTTGATGCAGGCCTACAGGGAGGCAGGCAGCACGCGTGGTCGCCCAGCAGCAGGGAGGGTTCAAGCGTGATCCTCCAGGGGAGGTAGGTAGGGCGAGCCACTCAGCCAAGCCCCCAGAGCTCCTGGGATCCCAGGGCG
Source organism: Panthera uncia (assembly GCF_023721935.1). NCBI lineage: Eukaryota > Metazoa > Chordata > Mammalia > Carnivora > Felidae > Panthera > Panthera uncia. The sequence continues at coordinate 30,987,004 of NW_026057578.1, read as the reverse complement.
TCTGGGTGGGCACAACGGACCTTCTCTTACAGGAACTTCTGGGGAGCACCTCCGGGTCAGCCCTGGGTTTTCTCCTCATTTCCCACTCTCCACTTCACAAGCAGGTCCCTGCACACAGCTTCAGCCGCTGTCTATGTGCCAACCACCCCTAAAGGCTTTCCTCTCATCCATGCCTTTCTTCCCAGTTCCAGACCTAACAGCAAACCACTCCAGACCATCTCCTCCTGATGCTTGTTGAACATCTCAAACTCAACCTTCTATTAAACAGGGCTTTTTTTTTTTTTTTTTTTAAGTCTGTGCCACAGTGAAAGGGTGCAGGGGACCTTGTCCGTGGCTGTGTCTCAGGGTGAGCACAGTGCCTGGCATGGTAGGTGTTGAGTATGTATGTAAACGGGGGGATGAATGAATAAAGCAAGATGCTGGGAGGTCGGACAGGGCAGGGCCAGGTCTGGGTGAGGGGAGAACCAGCACCTGTGGAGAAGCAGTGAACGGGCCTCCAGGGAGGCTCAATGGTAAACACACTGAAGAAATCTCTCATATTTGAGTGGGGTCTCTGGGTTGGAGATGGGATAGCTATCGAGTCTTAGGGAATAGCTGGGTTTGAGATACGGGATTTGGATGCTGTTGGGATTGAGGATGATACACTGAGGGCTTGGCGGTGGAATTCTTAGGTGTTGGTGCAAGGAATCAGGTGGGTTGGTGTGGCTGAGGCTTGGGACTTTTGAGGGACACCAGGTGCTCTGGTGGAGAGGTGGTGTTCTGTAGAGTCACGGGGCCCCCTGAAATGTGTACAGGAAGCGTGTAGCAGTCACAGGTGAAGAGAGTCCTCATTAGGGGAGCAGGGATGTGGCCACACAGCTGGTGATGGAATCACTCCAGTGAGTGGAAAAGAAGAATGAGTTTGAGGGTTGGGATAAGAATGGGGGTCACTGAGGATAGATTATGGGGTTGGAGGAGGATGTGTGAGGCCCTGGTGCAGGGGAAGGTGAGGCCGGAGCTTGGGACTGCTATGTAGCAACTATTCCTTCTCTGGTGAACCCCGACAAATACAGCTCCCCGAATTGCTCTCTAGGTGCAATGCAATGCCTGTCAAAACTCCAGCTGGTCTCTTTACAGACGTTGACAAGCTGATCCTAAAATTCATGCGGAAACTCAAGGGACCCAGAATAGTCAGAACAATATCGGGAAAGAACGGCAAGGTCGGAGGAGTCGCGCTTCGTGATTGCAAAACTTCCTACAAAACTACACTCATTGAAACAGTATGGTACCAGCATCAAGGATGGATACATAGATCAATGGAATAGAATTGAGGGCCCACAAAGAAACCCTGATATTTATGGTGAATTGCTTTTTGAGAAAGATGCCAAAACAATTCAGTGGTAAAAAGATAGTCTTTTCAGCAAATGGTGCTGGAATAACTAGGCAGCCACAGGCAAAGTAATAAACTTGGACCCCTACCTCACATCATATATAAGAATTAGTTCAAAATGGGGGCGCCTGGGTGGCTCAGTCGGTTAAGACACGGACTTTGGCTCAGGTCATGATCTCGTGGTTCATGAGTTCGAGCCCCACATTGTGCTCTGTGCTGACAGCTCAGAGCCTGGAGCCTGCTTCGGATTCTGTGTCTCCCCTTTTCTCTGTCCCTCCCCCACTCGCTCTCTGTCTGTCTCTATCTCTCTCAAAAAAAAAATAAGAAACATTAAAAAATTTTTAAGAATTAGTTCAAAACAGATCAAAGACTTAAATGTAAGTTCTAAACTATAAAACTTTTAGAAGAAAACATCGGAGTAAATCTTTGTGATCTTGGGCTAGGCAATGATTTATTTTCTTTTTTTTTTTAAGTTTATTTATTTATTTTGAGAGAGAGTGTGAACAGGAGAGAGGCAGAGAGAGAAGTAGAGAGAATGCCAAGCGGGCTCTGCACTGACGGTACAGAGCCAGACCCCGGGGCTCGAACCCACCGTGTGAGAGCATGACCTGAGCCGAAATCAAGAGCTGGACACTTAACCGACGGAGCCACCCAGGTGCCTGGCAACCATTTCTTAGCTCTGGCACCTAAAGCACAGGTGACTAAAGACAAAGAGAAATCGGGGCTTCGTCAAAATTTAAACTTTTGTGCTTCAAAGGACACCACCTAGAAAATGAAAAAGACAGCTCACAGAATGGAAGTATTTGCAAATTATATATCTGATAAAAGACTTTTTTCTGATAAGAAACTTTAGGATACATAAAGGACTCTTACAACTCAACAAAAAGACAAAAAAAAAAAACAACTAAAATATGAGCAAAGCATTTGAATAGACTTTTCTCCAAAGATGATATACAAATAGCCAATGACACATGAAAAGATGTTCAACACCATTAGTCACTAGGGAAATAGAAATCAAAGCATGAACTTAAGATACCACTTGACTGGGACAAATGAGATACGGTCCCACTAGGGGTCTGTCAAGGAGACAGGTGATAACAAGTGTTAGGTTGGGGGACAAATGGAGTCTCATGCATATATTACTGGTGAGAATCTAAAATGGTGAAGTCACTTCAAAAAAAAAACAGTTTGGGGGCTCCTCAAAAGGTTGAACACTTTGACCCAGAAATTCCACTCCCAGGCATATGATACTCAAGAGAAATGAAAACCTATATCCGTGCAAAAACTTAGCACAAATGTTCATGGCGGTTTTATTCATAATAGACAAAAAGTGGAAACAATCCAAATTCCTATTCAATGAGGAACAGATAAATACCATGTGATGTATATGTACAATAGAGTATTTTTCAGAAACAAAGGAATGACTTTTTGAGACATGATTTAATAAGGATGAACTTGGAAACCATACTAAGTGAAAGAAGCTGGTCACAAAAAAACATGCATTGTATCATTCCGTGTATATGAAAGGTCCAAATTAGCAAACCTCTAGAGACAAAGTAGATCAGTAGTTGTGTCTGACTGGGTGTTGGTGGTGAATAGAGAGGACAGCTAATGAGTACAGGCTCTCTCTTTGGGGTGATAAAATGTTCTAAAACTAGATCGTGGCGATGGACCCATGACTCTGAGTATGCTAAAAACCAGTGTACATTTTAAATGGGTGAATTGTAGGGTATGTGAATTATATATCAATACATCTGTTAAAAATCAAAGAGGGAGAATAATAACAAGGTGACTCAAAGAGCCTGTGGTCAGCCTCCGGGCATTCCCGACCAGCCTCCCCTCTCTCCTGTCCACCCCGATCTCTCAAGCTCTCCTGACTCCCAGGGCCTGTCCCTCTGACAAGCAGCTGGTGACCAGTTAGCCAGCTGGGCCTATGCTGCTCGGCCAATCAGCATCATCCGGCAGTTGGTTCCCTGGAGACAGAATCAGTTAAACTGACAAAGCTTCTGTCAGACTCCTCGGTGAGTCACGACTGTTTGTTGGTCTAGGCTCAGGCAGGAGGGCAGTTACTGGAATGTTCGGCGTCAGGGAGGTGGCCGACAGTCGGCAGGGTCAGGCCACGGAGGGACAGAGTGTATACAGCCTGCCATGCGCCCTGGAGACATGCAGACACGTGCTGCTCGTGGTGGATAGAGGAGCAGGTGAGGATAGGAAAGTCACTCCCCTGGTGAGAGGTGACAGCACGCAGCAGGGCTGGGCAGCATGAGATCCCTTTGGGGTCAGCACCCTCCCCCGCTCCCCCACCGTACCCAGGGGCTGGAGTCCCGCCTGTGACCTGAGGTCAGGCCTCTTTGGAGCCAACTGAGGACAGGCTGGGGACTTGGGAGGGGGCAGGGGCAGGAGTTCGGGCACAGGGATTAGGGTAGGATCCTGGGATGTGACCTATCAGGGTCAACAGGGAGCTGTCTGTCCTGTGGGGAGTGAGAATAGCACCCACCATGGTTGAGACTGGAGATGATGGTCTGAACCCTGGTATTACTTCTTATTCTGATGGGTACTGGTGAGGGTGCCATGGGAGCCGTGGCCTGGGTGGGGAGGGGCCCTTGTGCTGAGCTCACGTTTAGCCTTAAGTGCCTCACTGTGCTGTCTGCCAAAATGTGGCTTAGAGGGTGGGCGAGGGGTCTTAGTACACCTGGGCCACATCCCACTTCTGACATGACGACAAAGCCACCCTGTGCAAGTGACAGCACACCTGTCTCGGCCTCCAGTTCCTTATATTCCAATGCCACGAGCAGCCCCCGCACCTGGGAGCACATGCATTCAGGAGCCCCTCGGAGCAGCTGAGCCTCCGCTTCCTGGAGGGGCTGCCCCTGGGGAAGGGACCTGCCATGCTGGTCCACTGGGGGGCCCCAGGGCTGGCGGGTGGTGCCCAAGAGGACACACCTCTCCCCCGACAGCCCCAGTCACCGTCCCCTCCAGGCGTCTGGTGAGGCGATGGTAGCTCAGACAGGTCCCCAGGGCTTCCCCCTTGTTCTTCTCCGGGAGGCCAGCCAGATGCCTGTTCTGTTTGGTCTTGAAGTTAGCAGAGGAAGACATGTGATCTAGAGAACACTCTCGCTTTGATCGGTTCTTCCAACTGAAAGCAAATCGGACACAGTTGGGAAATTTGGTAGGGAGACGCCTCCCTCCAGCTCTGGGAACTGCAGTGACCAGAGAGGCCCAGTTTGGGAATCTCTGGGGTCTGTGTGTGGGGAGGCTGGTGAATCTGGGAAGGCGATGGACACGAGGACTTAGGCTGAGGTCTGTTCTAGGCGCCTCAGTCGGGCCCTGGCCCCAGGTGCCAGAATGATCCGAGGTAAAGGCTTGACCTGAATGAGCTCTCCCTGCTCTTGAAGTGGCTCCAACGGTCCGCACAGAGGGGAAGGGTACGTGGTGTTGGAAAGTCCGCTCTGGGTGGATTGCTGAGTTCCAACACCAGCTCCCCCCTGTATGCACCCCGTGGTCCTATTTACTCCACTTCTCTGTGCATCCACATCATCTGTGAAGCGGGCGTGACGATAGCCTCTCCGCATGGGAGTAAGTCCAGGATGCAGTTAGTCAATATCATGGACTTAGAGTGCTGCCAGGTACCCAGGAAGCACCCACATGTCAGCAGGTGGCATAAAGGAATTTGGCAAGCACGCGGCGTCCTGTTAGTAAGGCAGACACCTGCTGATCCGTTGTGACCTGGGAGTCATCCTGGCCATGGAGATATTGGGCTCTGACCCCTATGCAGGAAGGTCCTTTGAAATGTCTTTGGGCAGAGTGGAGTGTTAAAGGGACACAGCAAGCCCAGGCTGGCCGGGGGCTCTGTTAGCCACTGGGCAGGGTAGACACAGTGCCTAGGGCCACAAACTTATGTGGTCCATGAAAATGTTTCAATTTATCTATTTTTAAATGTTCAGTCATTTATTTTTGAGAGACAGAGAGAGAGGGAGCACAAGTGGGGGAAGGGTGGAGAGAGAGGGAGACAGAGAATCCAAAGCAGGCTCCAGGCTCCAAGCTGTCAGTGCAGAGCCCAATGAGGGGCTTGAACCCACAAACCATGAGCTGAAGTCGGATGCTTAACTGACGGAGCCATCCCAGCACCCCTGTTTCAATTTCTTTAAAATTCAGGAGGAAAAAAAGATAAACTTTTAACTGGAAGAAAATGTTTTAATATATAATATATATATTTATCATATATTCGTATATATAATATAATATACAAAATAGTATAATATTAATTATATAATATATAATATGTAATTTTACCATGTTCATATTTATACCAATAAATTATAAAATCAAATTTAAGTTGTTTTTTTTTTTTTTAATGGAAAAAAGGGCTCAGATGAGCACAAGTGCCCAGGACCCACCTGTGTCATAATGCAGCCCCGTGTGGGTGTGACTGAACAGGTTGGGAGTCTGGTAATCAGACGTTGACAGGGGTCATGGGCTCTGCTTCATTTTCAACCATGGCTCCGCTGCCCTGCTGTAGACGTGCAGAAGGGGCACCGTTTATCGAGGTTTATGAATTTTTTATCGAGGTTTATCGAGGATGAATTTCATTTAGCAACACTGGGCAGACAGCACGCAGAGGGGTTTCTCAGCCAATGTGAATCCCCCCGAAGAGACCGGTTTTACTATGTTCACGCACATAATCCCTCAGAAAGAACAGAACCTGACAGAGCAAAGAATAAATATTAACATTTGATTAGAAATACTTGTGGAATGTGGGATGGGACAGAGGTATAGAGGGGAAAAGGTCATCTTCAAATTAAACTTGGTTACTGCTCACTTTTGCTCAGGATCATTCCCTGTCCTCGTGGGGAAAAGTGGTAACAAAACTGCCCGGTACCCGCATTTTCTCTTGGAGTCTAGCTGATGTGAGGGGTCACCCGGGCACGTAACAAAGGGGGGTTTTGCTGAGCATGTACCCATGCAGATACAAGCACCTAGGCAGCCAAGGGACACACTGAGACACACCCACACTCAGACAAAACCCTATACTTCTCCCTGCAGCTTAGAAGCAGCATGTGGCAGGGGTCTTGCCTGGAGCACATCCAGGAGGAATGTTCCAGGGGGACTCCCTTGTCAAGACAACCTCTCCTTGGCCATAATGAATTCGTGGGAGCTGGACCATTGTTTGGGGTGGGGGAGTGTCAGCTGGAAGGGGAAGGCAGGGGGAACTGCCTAGAAATGGCTCACAGGGACACTGGGACACCCCTCCCCCCCAAGAGTCCACAAGGGGACAGGAAACCCAGAGGGAGGGGAGGGGACCTCCATGTGACAAAGGGGCTCACAGACTCGCTCCATCAGGGTATCAGTTACTATTGAACTTGGAAGGCTGCCAAGTACCAAGGATGGGGCCACCACCTGCTGAGCCCCTGGCCTGTGTCTTCTGCTCCTGCCTGAGTTTCAGGACAAGAGTAATGCCTTGTTCATCTTTTTCTCTAGCAATCAGCCATGACTGTCTTTGCATTGCCAGCCCTCCCTGCCTCCTCCTTCCTCACTCTTGTGCTGCTAGCCTTTGGGCTGGGCCATGGGAGTGGCAGACACACTTCCCTGGAGACGAGGACAGGGGACTAGCCCCCTCCCCCAACACCCCTCAGCTCAGCACTGCTGCAGGGGCCGTGGCCACACCAAGAGCCAGAGACAGCCACCACCTGGAGCTGGGGCAGAGAGTCTCAGAAGAGGTGACAGGACTGAAGGACCCGGTCATCAGCCTCCACACACTCCCAGGGTCCTGCAGGTTCCCAGCACCTTCCTCCAGGCTCCTCTGGCCCCGCCCACTTCTCTGAAAGTCTTCGGGGGGACAGAGAAGGCCTGAAACACTACCCTGGGCTCCTCCACGGTGCAGATGTTGGCCACTTCTGCTCTGGGGGCCAATTTTTCTGTACAAAATACCTGCTTTCCTCCACCCCAGGCTGCCCTAGGATGTCCAGCCTCCCCACCAGCCCACCTGGGCTCTGGATCTGCAGATTAAGGTCACTTGCTTTCCTGCCCCTTAGGGAACCAGAGTCATGGAAATGAAATGAAATGAAATTTCCATTAACCTCTTGGTGGTGATATTATTTTATATATTCTTCATACGCTTGAAAAAACAAACGCTGAGAAACAGGGAAGGAACTGCACACAGAACAGTCAGCAGGTCGTCCTCAGAGCTGAGCTGGTGCGCCTTTGCTCGTTCTCTTCCAGCTGCTGCTGGACTGTGCTGCGGACATTGAGCGGTCAGACTCCCAGAAGGACTGTCAGGTGGAGAAATTCCAGAGGCAGGACCCATGTGACTCCTGCCCGAGGCAGTGGCAATGGCCACTCTGCCAGGGGACAGAAGGAAGCCCTGGGCTGGCCATGAGATCCGCTCTCCCTCCCACCTGCCCTGTCCCTCTGGGCCTCCTATTCTGAACAGGAAATGAACACAGAGCAAGACCCAGAGAACCAACAGAGTCAGTAAGGATCATAAAACCCTCAGGCCTTTCACTCTCTCCTTCTGCCAGTTCACAAGTATTGAACTGGTTAGGATGCAGACGGAATGGAAGGAGGAGGCCCCGTGGGTGGCTTCCACCTCCCACAAGATGACCCACACCCCTCCTGGGGTCTCAGGTTGTTTACAACGCTGAGGGTGGCCCTGAGTGCAAGATGACTCCTCTCCTCCCTGTCCCACCTGGGGCAGGACAGGACTTGCTGATCCCGGAGAGGTTCTGTGTGCCTTGTGGCTTCCCCTGGAAACTTGTGCCCACCAAGGCTCCCCTCTGCTGCCATCCTGCTCTTAGCCCTCACATCTGCCAAGAGAGAGCCTGGGCTCAAGAGAGAAACCTGAAACCTGCACACAGCCCCTGAAGGTCCAGCTGGGTCCATTTCCTGAACTCTCCGGGCCTCAACCTTGTCGTCGTCCTCCTCCTGAGTGAGGCCCAGGGGAGTGTGAGAGCAGGGCAGAGAGCTGGGAGGGAGAAAGTCCAAGGAACCAGGATTTACCAGATCATGCCCTTCAGATGCCTGGGATCAAAGGCCAGCAGGGCCACCTGTTGGCCATGTGCTTTGGGCAAGTGTAAGAACCTCTCTGTGCCTTTTTTGTCCTCCTAACATGTTGATAAGAGAACCAATTCCACTCATGTCTGTGCAGAGACCCAGGGCAGCATCTGGGGCCTCTAAGCAAGGACCGCTCCTCATCACAGTTTGCTGCCAGGAGCGGCTCGGAGCACCATGACGTACGTCTCAGAGCCTGGCCATCGGCATACACCTCCTGCCTCAGTCCGGAGGGTCAAATGAGGTAAAGGTCAGAACTTCCTTCAACAGCCATCCAGCTACCTCCCTCTGGACTTCCCACAACCGAGTCCTGTTGACATGGCCAGTGGGTCCATTTCCCAAGACTCACCAGGTGAGGTTGGTGGTGCTCTTTTTGGTGTTGCTTTTCATTAGAGAAAACAAAAATATGGGAGTGTGTTTCATGTAGCCTCAAGCTGTAATCACCTAGGGAGGAAGTGAAGGCCCGTCTTCAAACCCAAGTCCATTCTAAGCCCATCTCTGTCATGAAAAGGGAAGAAGGTCATTGTAGGTGGCACACGATTGTGGTACCAGGGACCTCACCAGTGTCGGTGCTTGGCCCAAGCTGTGGATTTGGCTCTGAAGACCTCTCTGGAAGGGTTTCATGCCCAGATCGTCCTGGAGATGGCAGCACAGGCTTTGGTCTTTGAAGTATTTCTCTTGCTGGGCCCTGACTTTCTTCTCTGTTCTCTTCCATTCTGTTGTCTTTTTGAGCTCAGTTGCTGGTTGTTCACAGGGTCTTACAGAGTAACTATCTTCCAATGGCTCACATCTCCAGAGAGTTTATGCTCACCTCCTCCCATTCCTTCTGGAATCTGCTTCTTTGAAGGAGCCATGCTGGTATTTTCAAAAGCTTTCTTGCCGCCTTGTCTTTTTTTTTTTCATGATCTGATCATCTTTTAACCCCTTTTTGTTTTTTTGTGGTGACATTTTTTTAACTTTTGCTAAATCCATTGTTGATCCCCTGATATTGTGGGTTTATGGAGCATGTCAAAAGAAAAATATGGTCATTATGGGGTCCCCTGCCCCTTCAAAAAAACCCTGGCCCAGGTCTGTGAGCCTGGGTGGGGCAGCCAATACCAGCCCAATCTTATCCTCTCCCATCTGTGGCTTTGGCTATGAGAGTTCTTCTGAGGTTACCTTGACACTTTAGTGTTTTAGATCCAGTGGGGTCAAACAAGTCAGAACTGGTGTAGGCACTTCCTTTAGAAGACCTATTTTCTCATGACTTTTCATATTTCTTCATGAGTAACGAGCTTCATCTATTTTGCTTATTGATGTTTCCATTCCTTTCTTGTCAGAATCTCATTGATTAAGGAGTGTCACTAAGTAGTTGTCATCCAAGGTCCAAGGAGTGGCCAGTGAGACACGAGCCTCCCCTAGAGAGGGTTTGTACCTGATTGGTTGGGCCTTACTTGAGGCACTGACCTGCTGCCTTCCCCATCCCCATGGCACCTCATCTTCCCACGCTGGCTATGTCCCCATGCCCCAGGGGTACCAGGTAGACTCATCAGTAGATTGAGTTTGTAGCGTGTTAGGAAGAAATGTGTCAGAAGAAGTGCAGGGGCAGGAGAGTCTCTCTTGGCCCAGGCTTCTTTATGCCTTGTCCCCAGGGGTTTTATCTCCTCTCGGTGGCTGCCTGGCCAACAGCCAGCTCCTTCTGTCATTGGATCTCAGTGAGACCCTTGCATCCACCTGTTCCCTCTCTCTATGACTCATCCACAAACATCTCCCTGGATCTGCTTGCTCTCTGAGTCCATGCTGCAGAGGGAACCATCCTCACATTGTCCCTTGTCACCTTCCAGCTTGGCCTATCTCTCACTCCATCCTACCTGTTCACTATTCCCTATTGCAGTCAGAAAATGTCTCATGCATTAGAGGTAAAGAGAAAATTGGGCTCAGAAAGAGTGATCTTCATAAGATCAAATGGAGTTGGCAGTTGGTAAGAACTCCGATCCAGGGTTTATGATCCTGGGCTGCCTCCCAGGGATTCCTGATGTCCAAGAGTCGCCAAAGAGATAAGATAGACATGGGGCCCAAGAAGGGTTGTCTGACGCTGCCACATCCAAAGCTCCACCCAGTGCACCTGGCCTGAGGTTTCCATGGTGATGGTAAATAAACTTTACCTGTTGCCTCTTCTATTACTGCCATGTCTCCTCTCATCCTAGTCCATGATGAATGTCCAAATATTATCAACAGAATTGGGGAATGGAACCCAAAGGTGATGGCCCAGACCCAGGGAGTGGCATCATTAGAGTCAGAACAGGGTCTGGAGGGTGCCTGGGTGGCTTAGTTGTTAAGCATCTGACTTAAGCTCATGGTTTGTGAGCTCGAGTCCCACATTGGATGAGCTGGAGCCCTGCTTCAAGTGAACATGAGCCCCACTTAAGGTGAGCCCCACTTCTCTCTCTCTCTGTCTCTCTCTTTCTCTCTATCCCTCTTGGGATTCTCTCTCTGCCCCTCGCTCACGATTGCACCCTCTCTTTCTAAAAAAAAAAAGCGGGGGGACTGGAGGCTCGGAGGTTCTTGAGTTCAGGGTCTTCAAACCTTGGGAGTTGAGTAGCAGTGCCCAGGGGAATGGGGGTTTTGGGGGCCAAGTTTATACTGGGAAACAAGAATACAGGCATGATTTTAAGAATGATATTTATGTGGTCCTAGCACACAGAGCTAGGACTGGCTGGATTGAAGACTGGGTACTAGAAGGTTCCCCAGGAACAGGGCAGACACATGGATCAGCATGGGATCTCCCAGACACTGGAGGCCCAAACTTTGCAGCAGGGACAGTGTGAAGGGGAATCAAACATGAGGGAGGAGTAGGAAAAGGTGATTTTTATAAATTTGCAAAATCCAAATGAGAAATTCACATTTTAAGAAACAAATAGTTCTGCATGGTGCACAAAGAACTTCCTCTTCCTCTTCCCACTGTCTGCTCTCACATGGAGCTGCTGTCATTTGGCCTTTTCCTATTTTTAAAAAACCTCCTTCAGCTCTCTTTTCATCTCATCCTTTACCCCTGATATTTCTTCCTTAGTCTCTTGTATCTCTACATTTGCCTCTTGTTTTTAGAGATGACTGCTTTATTGCCTTTATTAACTGCTGTATTAATATGGTTGACAATATTTGGTCATACTTTTCATTCGCCTTGTGGCAACTTTTTTTTTTTTTTTGGATCTTCCCGTCCTTTTTCTGGTCTCATCTTGGATTCAATTTTGTGCTCATCCTTTGTAGGGAACTCATATTTGAATGAGTTGAGTTTACTTATACTCGATTTCTGTAAACATGTTGTGTGGGCTCACCCGATGTGGGACTCGAACTCACAAACTGTAAGATCATAACCTGAGCCAAAGTCACATGCTTAACGACTAAGCCACCTGAGCACCCTCCAGACCCTGTTCTGACTTCAATATACTTTATTGCGTCTCGAGGTTTTGTGTGTGGTTATGTTTACCCATCTGAAGGAGAACGAAAGGCATAGAATGTACGAGAGCTGTTACAGAAGGTATAGTAAGCGATGGTGAGTACTAATAAAACAAGCTATGTGTCCAACTCTCAGCTTAAGAAATAAACTACCATCGGGGCACCTGGGTGGCTCAGTCAGTTAAACGTCTGATTTTGGCTCAGGTTGTGATGTCTGTAGTTCATGAGTTCCAGCCCCGTGTCGGGCTCTGTGCTGACAGCTCGGAGCCAGGAGCCTGCGTCTCCCTCTCTCTGCCCCTTCCCCGCTCATGCTCTGTCTCTCTCCGTCTCTCAAAAATGAATAAACATTAAAAACAATTTAAAAAAAAAAGAAAAAGAAATAAACCACCATTATACTGAGCTCCTCTCTGTGCCCCCAAACACTGTATCTCCCTCCCTCACACGCAAGGTAACCACTATCCTGAATTTTACTTGTCACTTGCTTTTCTTTATAATTTTACAACATTTCTGGTATATTCGCAGAATTCATTAACTGCATTTGCGTGTCCTAGGACATTATATAAAAATGATTTTCATCTGTCTTATCTACATAATAAGCTTATCTACATAATACTAGCTATTGCTTGACAATGCTACATAACAAACCATCCCAAATCTCAGTGGGATGCCACAGTAAACATTTATTTCGCAGCTGTGTGCCTGGGGGGTCAGTGACACTCAGCTGGGCTTGGGTGCAGGATCCAGGCTGTGTCCACATCTGCTCCACATGTCTCTGAGCTGTTTGAACCTAGAGCTCCCTGAGGCATGCTCTTTGCGCTGCAAAAGACAGAAACACAAGGCAACAAGACCAAGCACGCAAGTTATTTTAGATTTAGGTTTGTGTCACGTCCATTAATCCCAGTGGCCAAAGCAAGACCTATTGCTTAGCCCAAAGTCAATGGTCAAAATTATGTTGTGGAATTATTCCACATTGGAATATTCCACGTTGGAATATGGAATACTTTGTTTTTTATTGATGGAACATAGTTTATCGTACAGACTATTTTTCCATTGTTCTCACAATAAACCTTTGAGTGGTTTGCAGATTTTACTAATGAAGATATAATGCTATTGTGAATAATCTGGCAAATGTGTACTGGGGCAGACGTTGCAAGAATTGCTGTGGATTATGTAACTATTTAGTATAATTATCCAAAATTTTGAACCAAGGTAGGAAGATGATTTGGGGACATTAAGTCTATTTAAAGGTCATCTGACTCCCATGGACTGGAACTTTATTGACTGGCTTTTGCAGTTGATTGTTTTGTAACAATCAACTAATTGTTACAAAACAATCAGCTAATGTTTTGTAACTCCCTAATGTTAAAGGTTAACTGGTAGAAAACTGATTAGGTGTGTTGGTTCTTTAGTCAGTAAAGGAGGTAACATCAAAAGTTACAGTAGTTTCAGGGGCGCCTGGATGGCTCAGTCGGTTAAGCGTCCAACTCTTGGTTTTCAGCTCAGGTCATGATCTCACGGTTAGTGAGTTCGAGCCCCACATTAGGCTCTGCACTGACAGCATGGAGCCTTCTTGGGATTTTCTCTCTCTCCTTCTCTCTGTCCCTCCCCTGCTCATGCTGTCTCTCCCTCTCTCAAAATAAACTTAAAACAAAAAAATACAAATGAGCCTCTTTCCTATTATAAATGCCTGAGCCCTTAGGGCTCAGGCCCCACCTGCCTGCCCTTGCCTGCCCTTCTAGGAGGATCCCATCAGCAAGAAAGTCTTCTAGTGCTTCCTAGAACTAAAACTTCCTAGAACACTAGTGGGTGTTCCCTCGGCTGGCCCTAGCTTTGGGGACATAAGGAACCTCTGGGCTCTCTCAGCCATGCTTCCTTCTGAGGTCCCCAATCTCTGCACTTGAGACTCTGTGGCTGACCACCTCCTATGGGGACATAATTGACTGGGTGGCTGCTTCACATCCCCACCTCAGGGGCATTTGCTTTGAAGATGCCTTTGTGTCTACTCTCCCTGGTAACTGACTTCCTGCTAAGAGGCACCTAACTTTGTTGCTTTTGTTTCAAAGACTCCCCACAGGCTCTGCCTGAATTGAAGTCTAGGGCACTCCCACAGGGGATGAGACCCACGTGGAGATCCCCTAGCCTTGTGTAGTTCTCTGGTTTTCTTTTTACACAGGTATGTCCTCTCTTAACTTTAAAAATAAAAGTTATTTCACTAGCAAAAATAGGTTTATTTGTGTATAGCGGAGACTTGCAATCCAAGACCTGTAAGCTACAGCAAAACCACAGGCAAGTTCAACAAAGGAGAGAAATAATATTTTATGGAAAAGGAGGAAGCTGGGAGGAGTTGTTTTGAATGAAAGTCCATTGGAGAAAAGTTCAGGGTGATGATGGTTTCTCATTCGCTGAATTGCAGGGGCAGTTGGTTTCTTATAGAACATTCAATTCAATGTACATCTTTTCTTGCTGGGGCCTGTAACTGATCATTCTTTCTTGTTGATAATTCTGTTGGGGTTTGTAATTGACATGTCTTCCTGTACTCAACTTTCAGTGCTACGGCTCCCCCTTCTGGCCTCCCCACTCCACTTTGGTAAGATTTCCCTTCATTAAATCTCACACCCCTGATAAAAATCCTTCGAAATTTAGTCTTCATGTCTGCTTCTCAGAGGAGATAGGTAAGAGACACCCCTACCCCAACCCCTCTTGCAGTGGTTTGGGAGAGAGGCCTCAAAAGGATGACCCCCATCTCTTGGCACCCTAGTGATGATTCCTGGCCCCTGGGTGTGTGCAGTTTCCAAAGATTGTACCACCTCTCCTTAGATGCCAGGATGGTGGGTTTAGGAGCCGCTTCTGCCCGGAGAGTTTCACCTCCATTACTGGTGCCTGCCTGGGGAATCCCCAAAAACTGCTCTGCAAAGGTGCAATCAGATGCTTTTTGTCTTGTCTTCTTATTTACTGTACCTTTGAAATCATTCAGTAACCAAACGTCTATAAATTGACCTGTCTTCTGTGTGTGACTTTCTATGTTCCAGGTATGGAGGATGAAAAACCAAGGTAAGAGACTGTTCCTTTCCGTCAGGAGCTCACAGTTCAATCCCTTGTCACCTCTCTCCTTGCTCAGCTCAGCACAAAACAGCGACTCTCCAAATCATGATGCTCAAAACCTTCACTTCATGGGGCACCAGGGTGGCTCAGTCGGTTAAGCGTCTGACTTCGGCTCAGGTCATGATCTCACGGTCTGTGAGTTCGAACCCCGCGTCGGACTCGGTGCTGACAGCTCAGAGCCTGGAGCCTGCTTCAGATTCTGTGTCTCCCTCTCCCTGTCCCTACCTGCTGGCACTCTGCCTCCCTCTCTCAAAAATAAATAAATATTAAATTTTGTTTTTAAAAACCCCTCACTTCTAAAAAGAACATCATGTTCGGTGCCTCTGCTCTTCCTGACTCGACCTCCCTTCTCTGCCTCCTCTGGGTCTCATGTTCTTCCCACCCACCCAACTCCTACAGTCCTGAGACAGCTGATGAAAAATTGCATTTCTGAATCCTTCATTTGCTTGTGGATGATAAGAATTCTTTGTGAATTGAAGTGGTGAACATATTTCTCAAAACTTTGCCATGAAGGATTAAGAAAGTCTAAAACAGCCTCTGCCCCTTAGAAGCATATTCACCTACAGGGGAAAGGAAAAGGACATCCGCCCACCCTTCAGACTACTCAGTTTCCATATTCAGCCTTCAAAACATATTAGAACTTACATAAAACAATGCAACATCTCTATTTCCACCAAACAAAATCCAGATTTCTTGTTGTGTCTGAAGATGTTCTCAGTCTCAGCTATGTATGTAGTGGAGGGACCGCCAAACTCCATTCCCAAAGGAGTCAAGTCCTCAATCATATGGCTGTCTTTTTTTTTTTTTTAATTTTTATTTATTTTTGAGACAGAGAAAGACAGAGCATGAACAGGGGAGGGTCAGAGAGAGAGGGAGACACTGAATCCGAAGTAGGCTCCAGGCTCCGAGCTCTCAGCACAGAGCCCGACGTGGGGCTCTAACTCACGGACCGTGAGCTCATGACCTGAGCTGAAGTCGGAAGCTCAACCGACTGAGCCACCCAGGCGCCCCACATCTGGCTGCCTTTTACTTCCCGTAGTTCTATTAACCTTTACAACTGAGCAGGGAAACACAAGGAGGCACCCCAGACAATCCCCTGGGTTTCTAACATAGCCCTCCTTGCCCACTGGGTTACAACAACCTCATTACCCTTGGAATCAGGATCAACCACACTAAATAGTAATCTTTGTTCAATGGAATAATGTCTATTCAGGTAAAATTCAATGGAATTATTTTTTTAAATGTTTATTTTGAAAAAATATTTATTTTGAGAAAGAGAGAATGTATACACTTGGGGGAGGGACAGAGAGGGAGAGAGAGGATCCCAAGCAGGCTCCACACTGTCAGTGCAGAGCCCAACGTGGGATTCCATACCATGAATCATGAGATCATGACCTGAGCCAAGATCAAGAGTCCAACACTCACCGACTGAGCCACCCAGATGCCCCCAATGGAATAATTTCTATATCCCTTGATATTAACCCCTTGGGGATTAACCCTCTAAATGAACACAACCCTAAGTTGCTGGGACAAGGTGCAAACATTCTGCAGGTGGGTTGCTAGGTGTAATCGTCAAAGGAGCCACACCCAATTCTTCTCTTTCATAGTCCAGTATCCTGGCTATGGGGAGACAATACCATATAACGGTCTCTGATTCAAAGCATCTACTGCATCACGTAAAACAGAGCGCATCCTTGTAGGGTTCTCTCCCAACTGATGCTGCAATAAAATCTAAGCCAGTCTACCTTTCAGTTAGGCAACCCACTTCTGGGTGATGGAGAATGTGGTAAAAATTCCATGGACGTGAACTCACTGCTGACCATCCTTTGTTGTGAAATGCGCTCCTTGATCAGACATAACAATGGGTTGATTGCCATGACCGTGAAGAGGCATCCTACAAATCTGCAGATGGTGTTGCTGGCAAGGAAGGCAAATCCATTGTCCTTCAGGGTCACCCCATAGTGCTGCAGCTGGCTACTTTTGTGTCACAGCTTATTGTGCAAACCCAGCTATAAATCAGATTCAAATGGTTTTCGCAGCCAGGTGGTCATAACGAACATGTCATGAGGCCATAGGCATGGATTATAAAAGAGAGGATCAATGCAACAGGTTCAGGATCAATGAACAGGGGTTCATGTCAAAGGAGTCTGAGCCACCTGCTCATCCAATCTACTCATGTCTTCCCCACTTCCTCAAACCTGATCTCTTACATACCATTCCCATTTGATGATAAATGCTTCTGCACTTGCCCACCCTTTTGGATAGGTGTGTTCATGGCGGGGAGCTCAGGCCACAGGATTACATGATGTGCTAGAGTTAGGTGTTCACTATCTCAAGGTCCAGTAGAGCAAGCCAGAAGTTGCTTTCAAAAGGAGAATAGCTATCGGCAGAAAGGGT
This sequence comes from Panthera uncia, assembly GCF_023721935.1. Classification (NCBI taxonomy): domain Eukaryota; kingdom Metazoa; phylum Chordata; class Mammalia; order Carnivora; family Felidae; genus Panthera; species Panthera uncia. The sequence goes on along the minus strand of NW_026057578.1, from coordinate 30,969,654 downwards.
ATGGATTTCCTTAAAAATCTTAGAAATCAAGCCATCATTCTATCCAAGCTTGTGAGAGGCTCCATGCATCAATTATATTTACCACAAACACTTTGTGAATATTATTGGATCTGCTGGATCATAAAGAACCGGTTATAGAGAAGCGTGTACTACAGCTTGAACTTAACGCAGAGTCTTCTCTTTCTCTGATCCTGATTGACACTGGCGGGCTTATCAATGTCTCTAGAGATGGGTCAAAAAAGCACATGCATACGTGACATGTGTTGCATCAAGAATCCAAAAAGGCCCACCAAGAGCTGTTCCTTTTGTTCTTGGTAAATGGTACAAAATGCAGAAACCTGTCTTTTGCTTCTGAGGCTATCGCTGCATACAACAGACTACTGAACCCCCTGAAATGTCACTCAGGTGACAAACTGCTGAATTTTCATGACCTGTGTCTTCCACTTCTGCAATGTGGTTCACACATCTTATTAAAGGCATGTAAAGTACTTGCTACTTCCCGCTCATCAGATCCAGTCAGCATCATGTCAATATAGCGGACCAGTGTTCCGTTTTGTGAAGTGTCAAGAAATCAGTATCTCTGTAGACTCTATCATGGCAGAGAACAGAATAGACCAAGCCCTGTGGCAATTCTGCGAAGGTATACTGTTGGCACTGCTAGGTAAAAACAAACTTGCCGGCAGACCTTGCAAGTCGATACGAAGAAAAAGGTATTAGCCTGCTCAGCAGCTGCGTATCAAGTCCCAGGGGCCATATGCATTTGCTCCAGTAAAGTTTTTATATCTGAGCCTGCCATCACAGGTCCCTAACTGATTAACTTAATGATAACCAGTCACTTTGCACAATTCGTCCAAGTTCTGCACAGGCCAAACTGGTGAGGTACATGTTCAAGTCTTGGACTGTGGCATAAATCTCTACAATTCCCTGAGTAATGCTAAGTTTGGCTTCGGGTCTGCAGTTTGGCTTCTCGGTACAGAGGGGAAGTTGCAGGGCCTTTCCTTTATCAAGCATGCACACAAAAAGGGCAGGATTTGGCTAGTAAAGACACAAAAGCCGCCCCTAGGTTCAGCCAGTCTATTATGTACATAGACAATGAAAGAAAGAGTAGCCAAAAATTCCAGCTCCCTGTTGTACTTGCACACACATCCAAGACCCAGAAATAAAGGAGCCAGGGTGCCTGGGTGGCTCAGTCGGTTAGGCATCTGACTTTACCTTAGGTCATGATCTCACAGTTAGTGAGTTCGAGTCCCGCATCAGGTGAGCTCGAGTCCCGCTTCTCTCTCTCTCTCTCTCTCTCTCTCTCTCTCTTTCTCTCTGCCCTTCGTTGGATTCTCTGTCTCTCTCCCTCTCTCTCTCTCTCTCCCTCATTCACTTGTGCCCTTTCTCTCTCTCTCAAATAAAAGAAAAGAACTAAAAGGAATCAGGTGACTGCAGCACAGGCTAGGGGATTCCCATTACTGAGGAGACAATTCTAAACTGCCATCAAGCATTTCCATATTCTGTGACTATTCTGAGGGGGGTTGTAGAATGCCTTATACCTCAGCAGAACCAAAAAGGCAATGGTGGTCTTCAGGGCATACAGGGTAGTGAGTAGAAAATGGCCCAGAGCAGCTCCTCGCACATACCCCATCCTTCTGTGTTCCAGGGAGATCACAAGGTGTTCTGCCAAAGGTCAGATGACCTGTGGTTCAAGCCTTTACCTGTGAGGTCTATGTTGATATGTACAAGGTTGCCAAGGTGCCAAGGTGGAGCCATTTCTCTTCATGTCCACACCCTTGGCCTTTCATATATCCAGCTAAGAATTCTTAGCACAGGCCATCCCATCACACGCTGTAAGTAATTGCACTGATTGGGGCTCAGACCAAGTCTGTTGTTTGTCTCGGGCAACAGTGAAGGAGAATGTCCACGCTATGACTCTCATTAGTGTAATAGGCCTAATTTGGAAGATGGTCCGCAGCCAGATTCTCCATCTGGGCCGAGTCAGTCAAATAGGACGTTAACCCAGATGCAGCATGAGGTATTGGCAACCCACACACCCTAGATTAACTGGCAAGCAGGAAGCCCAGGGCTAGGTGATTGTCCATTATTTGTGCTACAGCATTTAGAATAATCAATAGTCAATGAGAAATGTACAAAACAAAGGTCTCCCAATAGTATCAGTGTCCATACGTTAATCTCATTCTGTTGTTTCAGGTGGAGGCTATTCCTTTTGGGAGTCGGTGGCTTTTGGGAGATTTCTTTGTTTCTTTTTAAGTTATTATTTTGAGAGAGGCAGAGACAATGCAAGTAGGAGAGGGTCAGAGTGAGAGGGAAAGAGAGAATCCCAAGCAGGCTCCATGCTGTCAGCACAGAACCTGATGAAGAGCTTGAACTCACAAAACCTCGAGATCATGACCTGAGCCCAAACCAAGAGTCGGACACTTAACCAACTGAGCCACCCAGGTGCCCCAGTGAGGAGGTTTCAGAAGAATCTTTTGGTCAGCTGATGAGGGTAACGGTGGCGGTCTGGATTAAGTTGACAAAATGCCCTGAGGACGGCGTTCAGAGCGAGATTACGGTACCTCCCTCCAACCCTGATATCCCAGGTTCTATAGGGTTCTGTTCCCACTGATGGGGTTGCCCCTCTCCTTCCACAGCCAGGTGATCATATGACCAGCGCCTGCAGCTGTCACTCCATCACGTCTGCAATCCCTCTCGTGTCTTATCCACACCATACATGTGGACAGGCCCTTCAATGGTTCCAGTTTGTTTCCTTACTTTGTACTGTCTTAGAAAATCTCTGTCAGCCCCCAATGTGTGGCTCACACCAAGACCACTTTAGGAGTTGTCACCTCGCATTCCTGGTCATTGCCATATGCATAATTGCCCAAATTCAGCGAGCGTAGCCAGACGGCAAAAGCAGCACCAGATTACAGTCACCCACCCCCTGGCTCTTGTTGGCTACTCTGAAATTCCAGTAGCCCCGTTTCTCTACCATGTCAGCATGAGTGGTAGAGCACGGGCTAATTATGTGGTTTGGGAATCTTACAACTAGTCTGGGCCTCTTCCATCTCCCAACCTGACCAATATCCTATTTAGATAGGACATACCACTTCAGGGAATTGCTTCATTTTGAACCCAAAGTGCTTGTATGAGGAATATGCTCCCCTGGGAGCTGAACCTCCGGTGTCCGTTATCTTGGTCAGTTTCTCCCTTCAGAGGGGCCGATTCCATCCTTTAATGGCACCTGCTACCTGAAAGCACAGGTCTGATGAGCTGGTGGATTCCAGTGACGTTCACCCTCGACGCTGTTTGGTATCCACACGGGTCACCAGCACGGGGGTTGGGGTCTTGGGCAATATGCCGCCATAACGTTTGTCCCCGCAGAAGATGAAACTTCTTCATCCAGTTGTCCCACCATGTGGCTGCCCACAGGTCAGTGAAAATGTAAGAGGGTGCATTTGGGGGGATGTTTCTGGGGCCAGCCTCACCGTCTACAATTCCCTGCACTGGGCAGAGTTCCCTTCTCCAGGCACAGTTTTGAGTTTTCCTTGGGGTGTACCCCATTAGCCTTTACCTAGCTCGCCCATTGGTGAGCCGGGGGCCAGGTGTCTTCAGGAAACTCAGTGTACTGAGGCCCCCAAGAAACCCAAAGCACAGGCACAGACCCTGCATGCGAGAATGCCATATTTGGTGAAAGGATGGGCACTTCGCACGTGCTGTGAGATGCCACTAATGCCTCGTTTACTTGCCCGGATCTAGATAGCCTTCCCCCTAGTAATGGATGCTTGTTGGGCAATATGCCCTCTGTTGGTGCTCTCATTTCTTTTTCTTTTTTTCTTTCTGGTGTTCTCATTTCTGACTCATCTCAGGATAGGGATGTCAGGTGTAACAACAGGGGTCCACCAGGGCCTAATAACAAGCAATGACTTCCTCTCAGATGGCGTCTACCAGGTGGCAGTGTCGGGCACAGGTACTGCAAAGTGGCATTCTCGGGTTGTTACAGACAGGATTCTCACCCAAACAAATGGCGAGCATTTAAAATTTTAATTCCATATTGAAGGAAGCAGAAGAATGACAAGACTTAATGAGGATATGTGAGCCTAGGATTTATACAACCAGAGGAAAAAATGACTAAATATAACATTATTGTACAAAACATCATTGTACCAAAAGGGGCAATAAAACTGCAGATTTCAGGGTTACCATCTTTACCGCATACAAAAATCACAACTTAACTGTTTTCTACAAGTTCACCTCTCCCTATACTGAGTTGTAACACTTCATCTATAATATTTCTTTATGAAATTAACCATTAATAAGTTACATCCTTGAGGGGCTCCTGGGTGGCTCAGTCAGTTGAGTGTCCAACTCTTGGTTTTGGCTCAGGTCATGATCTCACAATTCATGAGTTCAAGCCCCACACTGGGCTCTGTGTGACACTGCTTGGGATTTTCTCTCTCTCTCTCTCTCTCTCTCTCTCTCTCTCCATCCCCTGCTTATGCTCTCTCTCTCTCAAAATAAAATAAATTACATCCCTGAGCATTAGAGGATCTTTAGGAGGCTTGATGAAAATGCTCTTAGAATACTATCTACAGCTCATGTGGTCTTTTTGATTTCAAAGTTCTGGGTAATTTGCTCTACAATAGTTTAATCTTGAGCAACTCTCAGACACCTGCCCTGGAGACATGTACCAATGCGCTCAAAGCAGCATTGTTTGTATTAGCAAAACACAAATGTCCACAGAATCATAGACACATAAAATACAGGGGTGCCTGGGTGGCTCAGTCGGTTAAACATCTGACTCTTGATTTCAGCTCAGGTCATGATCTCACAGTTCGTGGGTTTGAGCCCCACATTGGGCTCTGTGCTGGCATTGTGAAGTCTGCTTGGGATTCTCTCTCTCTCCATCTCTCTCTGCTCTCTCTCTCTCTCTCTCTCTCAAAAATAAATAAAATAAACTTTAAACAAATAAACTGGGGCGCCCAGGTGGTCAGTCAGTTAAGTGTCCAACAGTTGATTTCAGCTCAGGTCACAATCTCACAGCTTGTGGGATGGAGCCCCCCACGTCGGGCTCTGTGTTGACAGGTTGGAGCCTTCTTGGGATTCTTTCTCTTCTTTCTCTGCCCCCTTCCCTGCTTGCACACACACTCTCTCTCAATAAACATTAAAAACAGAAGAAACCAGCTCTCTCTCTAAAAAGTAAATAAACACTGAAAAAAGAAACATAAAATACAGTCATTGTACAACAGAGTACTACTCATCAGTTAAAATGAATAAAGTACATGGGGTGCCTGGGTGGCTCAGTCAGTTAAGCGTCCGACTTCGGCTCAGGTCATGATCTCACGGTCCGTGAGTTCGAGCCTCGCGTCAGGCTCTGTGCTGACAGCTCAGAGCCTGGAGCCTGCTTCAGATTCAGTGTGTCCCTCTCTCTCTGACCCTCCCCCATTCATGCTCTGTCTCTCTCTGTCTCAAAAATAAATTAAAAAAAAAATGAATAAAGTACAGCTACATAGTTCCTAGATGGAATCATATAACAAATATGATCGTATCATTCTGGTAGGTTGAGGAACAAACTCCAGTTGACTTCCAGCTCTTGTATTATAGATACCCATTCTTCCCAAAGCCTCTTGGTGGGCAGAGGGGAATTCCTCATCTCTAGATTTCAAGCTAAGCCATGTGACTCACTTTGGCTATTGGGATGTTGTGAATGTGACATAAGCTAATGCTAAAATTGTGCATCTGTGGTTGGGCTTGCTCTCTGTGCTCCTGCCTTTTACCATGTGAAAAGAGTGCTTCAGATAAACACTGGGAGAATGGGACATACATGGAGCAGACCTATACCCAAAACAAACCAGCTGAACCTAGCCCAGTCAAACCCAACCAACCCCTAGATGCATATATGAGAAATAATTGCTTATTGTTGTGTGGTACAGAACTTTGAGATTGTAATACATGATTGGACAATCGTTAACTCAAAATGACACATGGTGTAAAAATATTTTTCCAAGAACATGTAAAACTCCTTAATAAATTTTCTGAGCATACAGAGATTTGTAAAAAATACTATAACGAGAAGCAACTGCTCAATAAAATTCAGGATAGGGATTACCTTTAGGGTGAAGGAGGAGATATGATTGTTGGAGGACACACAGAAGACTTCAGAAATTAAGGTAGTGTTGCATTAAACTGAAAGATGGGTATACTGGTATTCCTTAGACTCTTTATACAGTACATATAAGCCTTAAATAACCTCTTTATAATATTTCCTTTTATTTAAATTGGGGAATAATAATTACATGCAGAAACCCTAAATAAGATGATGTATAGGAGCATGGGCCTGAGCCATCCCTAACATGAATTCTTAAAAACAGGTAGAAAATATGAGTTAACAAAAAGAAATGAGCCAAAGATTTAATCAAAATTATAAATAAAGGAAAAGAAAGCCCAAATGGCTGAGAAAGAAAACTCACCAGCAAGTCCACAAAGCAAGTTAAAAAAGACTTGAACGAAAATTTCAATCGGATTAAAAAGCTTAATGAATCAATTATGTCTATGAACAAGAGGCAAAAGTAGAGATACAAGAGCTCAGGGCAGAGATAAGAACTGATGAAGCTGGGGGTGGGGGACAGGGAATATCTCAGATTGTTGAAAATCATTTCTCCTGGGAGCAAGAAAAATGGAAAAGAAAGAATTCTTCATACAGAGGTATTTGACACTCAAAACCAAGTGAGTGTACAATTGCCTTACTGCAAAAAAAAAAAAAAAAAAAAAGATAAAAAGTACCTTTTCCTACCTCTGCCCCACGTTTGAATACCCTTGGTGTCTCCCTGCAGCAGTGTTTAGGCCTCCAGTGACTGGGAGACCCCACATTGGTCCATGTGTCTTCCCTGTTCTCAGACAACCTTCTAGCACCAGTCTTCCCTAGCTCTGCATGCTGGGACCACTGAAGAATACTGAATACCAGGCCTACATTCTTGTTTCACAGTATAAGCTTGGCCCCCAGTCTCTTGTTCCCCTGGGCACTGCTACTCTCCTTCCAAGGCTTGAAGACCCTAAACTCAGTGCCTCAGAGCTCCTAGCCCCTGTTCTGACTCCAACACTGCCACTCCCAGGGTCTGGCCCCCTTCACCTTTCGATTCCATTCTTGCTTGATTCTATTGATCACATCTGGAGGTTCAGCACAGAATAGGAATGGCAGTAATAGAAGAGGCACCAGGTGAAGTTTATTTACCATCACCATGGTAACTTCAGGCCATGTGCACTGGGTAGGGCTTCGGAGGTAGCAAGGTCAGACAATTCTTCTTAAGCCTCTGTTCATCCCAGCTCATTGAGACTGGGACATTAGGAGTCCCTGGGAGAGAAGACAGCACTATGGAGCCCCCATTCCAAAGGTCTACCCCACTTCTAACTCAAAATGTGACTCTCTGAAGATCACTCCTGTGAACAACCATTTCTTCACCTGTAAAATATAAATTTTCTCCTTTATCCACACAGTGGCAAAGTGGAATGGGAGTAAGAGAAAGGACAGAGGTGGACGTAAGGAAGGAATATTGTGGGGATGATTCCTTCTGGAGCAGGCTATTGGAGAACATGTAGCCGGTGGGAAATTTTGAGGATGAATTTGGAGTACGTGGAGTAGGGAGGATGTGAAAATCTGATTGAGACATACCTGTGGCAGGAGTATTGGGTATTGGCCAGGCAGTCCTGAGGAGGGGATTTAAGTCTTGGTTAGCAGCCCCAAACCAGACAGAGTAGTCTGTGCAGAAAGGGATGATTCTCCAGCTTCTGATACTTCTGGATCCTTTCCTCCAACACCCTTCAAATCCAACTCTCCTGTCTTATCCAGTAGCGATGCCAGGGAAGCCAGGGTAGAAATGGCTGCTTCCGGAAGATGAGTCACTGTGGGGATGAGGAAGGTGGCAGCTGGGGACATGTGAAGAGTCGACTGTGTCTTCAAGCCAGGAAGAGATCCCTGATCAGAAACAAACCCTACTGTACCTTGGCATGGACTTTGCAGCCCCAGAACCATGAGAAATAAACTCCCATTGCTTAAGCCGTTCAGTATATGGCATTTTGTCGCAGCAGCCTGAGCAGACGAAAACACCTTTCTCCTGCATGCTGAAAATGAGGGAACTGCCCCTTTCCCCCCACTAATGCCCTAGAATTCTTTAGTTGAGCTACCATTTAGTTTTGATCAGGCATTGTGGCATTCAGATTTAAAGTGTTTCAAATAATCTGGGAGCATCTATTCATAATAGCTCTCATTTGCTGAGGCTCTGTGTTAAGTCGTGTTTAGTAGGTACTACGTTGCCCAATCTCCACAATCACCCAATGAAGCAGTGCACCCATTAAACAGACAAGGAAACCGGGCCTCAGCGGGGTGAAGTGATTTGCCCAGGATGATCCAGCGAGGGACAACCAGAGCCAAGATGAGATTTCAAGGCTGCTGGGTTCAGAGACAATTCCGCTCTATTCTGCCTCTCTAGTGCAGAGAAACTGGACGCCAATTGCAAATAACTGTGACTTGTTCCCCAAGCAAATGAATCCCGAGTGACAGACAGTGGTATTCCTTACCAAACGCGTTCTGCTTCAGCCTTCTCTCAAGCTCCCCACCCCCCCCCCCCCAAACCCTTGGGATGAATGGAACCCGCCCCTGGACAGCCCCCCCTTTTTTTTGTCTCCCCACCGCCCCCACACTTTTCTGTCAGGCTCCCCCAGATTTTTCTAATTCCCTGAAGCTCCTGTTCAGGATCTGTTTCCCCCTTATTGACTCATACAGTACACAGACTAGTGCTGGTTTCAGGAATCCAGGGCGGAGGGCGAGAGCTTCCGAGGGGGACAGGGAAGGGGGCAGAGAGGGGAGGTCCATGAAAAGAGGCCCAGATCTCTGGAAAGTGGACCTTTTGCCTAGTGGTGATTGGGAGAGCAGCTGGGACAGTTGATGAAGGAGGAAGGAAATGAGAGCAAGGGTTCCTGTCTCCCCCCCTCGACTCCCCCCCCCTCCCCCTATGCCCAAGCGGTCTCCCCTCCCCCACATCAGAAATCCGTTTCTCCTTGAGGACTCCAGACGCTGGCTTCCCCAGAGAGGCCTCGTTCTTCCCTTCTCTGTACCCGCCCGGCCCTTTTTTGTTCGGTATTGGCCACTCCGGCTCTGCGTCTGGTCGGCCGCTGGCGTGCTTCTCTCACCCAATGAACCTTAGATTCCTTGTGGGGCAGAGCCATGCCTTACTCTCTAGGGTTCCTGCAGCACCAGTCACAGCGCGACTGACACACCGCGCCACTGTTGGTTGGGAATCAATTATTCCAGGGATGCAGTAAGAAGTGAATGTGCCCAGTACAGAGTGCGCACCGGGGAGCGGTAACGACGGAGGGGCAGTGAAAAGCGCTTTGGCTACAACCACTTTGCATCTCAGCTCGGGGACGAGAACGTTGCTATCCAGTCGGCCACCGGAGGGCGCTCCGAGCAAAAGCTCCTGAGCCCGCTCTTCCTGCCCTTTGACTTCATCTCCCCGCAAGCTCTGGAATCGTTGCTGTCTCCCAGAGGCAGGGGGCCCACGAGTCCCAAGCCGGTTACCGCGGTCTCAAGGCATGGGTGTTTACAGTTTGCTGGCATTTTCCCTGGGAAAGTAGAGGCAAGAAAATCACCAAATTGATGGTGGCCTGTTTGTTGAAGAACAGGGCTGGAAAAAGGCAATGTGGTTAGTGCACAGGTGTCATGAGCCCTGAGCTGTCTAGTCTCCGCTTTACCAATCTCTGGAAGTGTGGCATTAAGAAAATCATTCTCTTCTCTGGGCCTGATTTCCTTCTGTAAAATGGCAAGGCGCAAGTTCCAGCCTGTCTGGGGATGTCAGCTCTCACAACCCTCCTGGGCTGTCAGTGTGCATGCAATTTAGTCCACACAGAAGCTTAGTCCCTGCTTTCTGCCTTTCTTAGGGACTTGACGTCATGGAAACCATACAAGCCTGCAGCCCTTGCTGCAGTAGGAGCCACTAAGTCTTGGGCACTCCCCATATTCTTCCTGAGATCCCCCATATACAACCAGAGGAGTGAAACATTCAGAAAAGCAAACGCAGCCCAAGGCATCTTTCAGAAATGAGCCTAGAATGGGTTTAAGCAGGTGGAAACTATTCATGCAAATTCTTCCAAAACACAAAGATGATGGCATATGATGTAGACTCATTCTTGTGCATAACGATAGAACAACGTGCAAATGAATGAGGCAAATGAATCAGGATGGGGGCAGCCTTGGAAGGGAGGCAGGAAAGGCGAGGAGGGAGAGAATGAATTGTTTCTGTAGCATTTTATTTCATAAGAGACCGGTGGACAGACTTCAAGCATTTGTAGCAAAGTATCAACTCCAATAAATCTGGTTGGTTCTTAAATTGTTTTCTGTAATCCTACATCTGACCCATTCTTTTAATTGAAAAGAAAAGATGATTTAAGGTGATTTTTAAAATAATAGAGGCCACCAGCCCCTCAGAACACCTCAGGACAGAACCTGGTCTATGGTAGGTTTTTTTCCCCCAACACAACTTTCCATAGCTACAGACGGGTTTATAGAGTATCTTAGGTTTCCCAGGCCCAGTGGGGCAGGATAATCGTAAAGGAGGATTATCCTTGGAATAACTGTGGGAGAAGGACCAGCCTCTGCTCTGGATCTAAGCAGCCCTACAGTGACTCAGATCCATGGGGCTTTGCCCTTCTGCATCTGTAAAATGGGGAGGACTTTTGTTCTTTCTACTTTACTAAGACTTGCATTCAATGAGATACTTGTAAAGATAATATGCTGCTTGAAAATAATGGTAGAAGCAGGTAAACAGCGATTATTGTCAAGCTATGAGTCCCTAGGTCTCATTAGTAACATTAGCCATAACAACAACAAAGGAAGAAACAATAGGAGGCTGAATTAAGGCGTATAGAGGGAAGAAACTGTGAAGAAGAAAAACCTAGTGATGAAAGCTAAAACCTCCAAGGAAATGGCTGGTCTTTCTAGATCCTGACTTGAGGCCTGTCTTTCGAAATAATGAAAATTATACTCTGTGAAAAATGATCCCAGTGGTCACTGCGATTAGAACTTAGAAGAATGTTTATATATCTCACCACAGTGAGTCAACGGTTATTTCCTATGAAAGCCACAGGGCTTCAATTTTCAAACTTTAAACAATGAGCATAGAGATATCACCAAAGAAACACTTATTAAATATCAATATAGAATGAACTGGAAGAAAAAGAGGAAAAACATCAAGCTGTTCACTGCAGTATTTCCAACTGAGACTCCGTTCTGCAGGACCCGGGCAAGGACACGGATTAGACAGTTTCCTGAAGCTCAGGTTAACCCTGTCAGCTGCAGACTTCCTGGGGCCAGTGACAAGTTAGTTTGTCTTCTAAAACCCTGGCACTAAGAAAATCCAAACCCATCAAATGGAAGCTTTGCAGGAGGATTGTTGGTGGTAGAGTGCTCAGAAATTCACCCACAGAGGGGCGCCTGGGTGGCTCAGTCTGTTGAGTGTCCGACTTCGGCTCAGGTCATGATCTTGCGGTTCATGGGTTCAAGTCCCACGTCGGACTCCGTGCTGACAGCTCAGAGCCTGGAGCCTGTTTCAGATTCTGTGTCTCCCTCTCCCTCTCTCTGCCCCTTTCCCACTCATACTCAGTCTCTCTCTCTCTTTCTCTCAAAAATAAATAAACATTTAAAAATTTAAAAAAAGAAGAAATTCACCCACAGAGACTTTCTGATAGTTGCTTTCAATGACAACAAAAGCAAAATGCACAGTGGGTGACAGTTATTGGCCTTTCCCAACTCTGCTTCTTGGTCCTGTCCTCTGCTCGGTGTCCACCATTTCCCTCCCCTTGTACCACGCCAAAGACCCAGGCTTCTCCACCTCTCTTATTACATTCTTAACATAATCAATGCATCTACTCCATGCTATTTCAGGCTTAAGGTGATCTCCTTTTCAGAAGGACCCCCAAATTTAAGGAGAATGCTGGAAGAGGGCAGCACAGTGCGGTCAAGGGCTTTGCCATCAGACAGACCTGGATATGAGTCCTAATTTCTTCATGTGGTAGTGATTCTCCATCATGGCCCACAGTGATCCTGCCTCCTGGTATTCATGACCTTGCTACTCACCCCACATATGGAATCAGGGCTGGTCCTGGGTGACCAATAGAATATGGTGGACGTGACAGTGTATGAATTTTGAAGGTCGGTCACAAAAGGCATTACAGCTTCTGCCTTGACCTCTTGGATCACTCTCTCTGGAGAAACCAGCTGTTACTGTGTGAGGACACTCAAGTCGCTCTGTAGAGGGACCCACATGGAGAACTGAGGCATCCTGCCAAAACCCAGTACGAACTTGCCGGCCTTGTAAGTGAACCCTCTTGGAAGCGGGGCTTTTAGCCCCAACTGACATCTGACTGCAACATCATGAGAGACCTTGAGTGTGAACCAAGGTCTGACAATACCTAATTGTCAGCTGAGCTGCTTCTGAATACCTAATTCACTGAAACCATGAGAGATAATCAATGGTTCTTGTGGTTTTAAATCCTAAAGTTGGGGGCAATATGTTACATAGCCATATTAACAAGAACTTAACCTTTCTAGGTAGTGGGAACAGTTAAGCTGATATTCATTTGGGAGACAACTGTACAGCTATATCAATTGTTAAAATGTTTAACTGTCATTGAACATTGCTTAACTGCTTTGTAAAGAGCCCTGTACTTGAATTAATATGATCTTGGGTGGCTAGTTCCCCAAGGTCCTTTGAAAAGGCAAATCACATCCTCTTCAGAAGAAGGGAACATTTTCCTTGGGCTCAAATTATTTCAACAAATATTTTACAAATACCATGTCAAGCACACAACCAACGACAAACTGATACATGATCAAATGCAGATTTTTTTAGGCACCCGAAAGACATCCTTCACCCATAGCTTCTGCATTGGAAAAATTAAGCATGGATGGCAATGGATTTAGTGTGAGGTGGGGAGGGAGAAACCAAAGTTTGGAAGGTGTGCAAATGGGCCTAATGAAAGAGGAAAGAGGCTCCCATTGTTTCCCCAAACTGGGATCCAGCTCTTGGGATAACAGAGAGCAAACCCCTCTCCTCGATGTTCTTCAGAGGGTAGCTGGACCTCCGATGGAGTATCCAGAGACCCCTACAGCCCAGATTTTCACTTGTCTCCCAAATCCCATCTCCAAACTTGGCTGGAGAATGGCAGTGTTGCTTTTCAAAGTGGCCCAAACCACGTTGGACCCATGAAAGGGACCAAAGTAGTTAGAAGATCCTTAGCTGAATGTTGCAGACTGCATGAGACCCAGAGACTCCTAGAAAACATGACTGAAGAAAAATGCTTCTTCATCCAGGAAGGTGAAGACTTGGAACAGCTATATGACATCTAGAAGGAAAAAAAGGTAAATGTGTGTGTCACATAATGTAAAATAAAATGGAAACCCACTCTAGGATATTAGCAAGATCTGTGGCAAAGTCCCTCGTTATACAGACAAGGAAAAGAAGAACCAGATGATTAGAAAGCAAGTCCTAGACTGCTGGTCCACACTGTGTGCAGCTCTGTCCTGGTGGCTGTTGTCACATCCTATTTCTTTTTTTTTTAATTAATTAATTAATTTTTAAATTTACATCCAACTTAGTTAGCATATAGTGCAACAATTGATTTCAGGAGTAGATTCCTTAATGCCCCTTACCCATGTAGCCCATCCCCCCTCCCACAACCCCTCCAGTAACCTTCTGTTTGTTCTCTAAATTTAAGTCTTTTATGTTTTGTCCCCTTCCCTGTTTTTATATTATTTTTGCTTCCCTTCCCTTCTGTTCATCTGTTTTTGTATCTGTAAAGTCCTCATATGAGTGAAGTCATATGATATTTGTCTTTCTCTGACTGACTAATTTGCTTAGCATAATACCCTCCAGTTCCATCCATGTTGTTGCAAATGGCAAGATTTCATTCTTTTTGATTGCTGAGTAACACTCCATTGTATATATACACCACATCTTCTTTATCCATTCATCCATCGATGGACATTTGGGCTCTTTCCATACTTTGGCTATTGTTGATAGTGTTGCATGTGACCCTTCGAAATAGTACACCTGTATCCCTTGGATAAATACCTAGTAGTGCAATTGCTGGGTCATAGGGTAGTTCTATTTTTAATTTTTTGAGGAACCTCCATACTGTTTTCCAGAGTGGCTGCACCAGTTTGCATTCCCACCAACAGTGCAAAAGAGATCTTTCTCTGCATCCTCACCAACATTTGTTGTTGCCCGAGTTGTTTTTTTTTTTTAATTTAAACAAAATGTTTATTGATTTTTCGACAGAGAGAGACAGAATGTGAGCGGGGGAGGGGCAGAGAGAGAGGGAGACATGGAATCTGAAGCAGGCTCCAGACTCTGAGCTGTCAGCACAGAGCCCCATGTGGGACTCGAACTCACAAGCTGTGAGATCATGACCTGAGCTGAAGTCAGATGCTCAACTGACTGAGCCACCCAGGTGCCCCCTGAGTTGTTAATGTTAGCCATTCTGACAGGAGTGAGGTGGTATCTCATTGTCGTTTTGATTTGTGTTTCCCTGATGATGAGTGATGTTGAGCATTTTTTCACGTTTCAGTTGGCCATCTGGATGTCTTCCTTGGAGAAGTGTCTATTCATGTCTTTTGCCCATTTCTTCACTGGATTATTTGTTTTTTGGGTGTTGAGTTTGATAAATTCTTTATATATTTTGGATACTAACCCTTTACCTGATATGTCATTTGCAAATATCTTCTCCCATTCCGTTGGTTGCTTTTTAGTTTTGCACATCTTATTTCTACCTTACTCTCAGGATATTGATACCCTGAATTTTATAGACCAGCTGGCACTTCTTTCTCAACAAGCTAATATTGGCCCACCCAAACTGAAAGCCTTAATTTGACATCATTTCAAGTATCCCGTTTTTTCTTTCTTGACCCAAAGTTCAACATCCACTGCTTTTTCCAGGCAAATATCCATACCAGGTCTTTCTTCTGACCCTGCCAACTCACATGGCATACTGTTTTGAGTGGTACCGTCTAGAATATCTTATTTCTCTGTGCCTTTAAGAGTTTTATATACTTACCCATTCTGACAAATAGGAGCTTCCTCCTTCCTCTTTATAACGTAATTTTGATTAGTGCTTTCCCAGTGGAGCAAGTGACATGGCCGGCATTTGCCAAGTGCTCCCAGCCCTCTGAGGGGATAAGCTCCCTGTCCCTGTAGATATTTGAGCAGGGTCTCAGTGGTGGTCTGCCATTCCTGTGAGTCAAGGAAGTTGGTCCAGATATTGAAGGTACCTTCAAGAATTAATCATTACAAATAAAAGCTTTTGATTTCTCAGCCTTTCTGGGGTGCCAACTCTGCCTTACCACCCCCCACCCCAATTGTATCTCCATTTACAGTGATTTCCATTCTGTTCTTCTCTACACCTCCATGGCAACCTCTGTCATGGTCTGGAGAGACCCAGCTTTCATTCTCGACTTGACCACCAATTAGCTGTGGAAACCTGAACAGATTTGCTAACTCCTGTGAACCCAGTCTCGTCCTCTTTCCCTGCATCATGGAGCAGTTGAGGAAAAGAGCAATAATGAATATATCCAGGGCAAAGTTCCTCAGTGCACAGAAGCCTCCGTAGCCTGGCCACCCTGTCTTAAGATCACTGATTCACATGTCCTCCTTCCCTTTAGCCTCTTGGAGGGCAGGGTCTGTGTCTTCTCCATCCGTGTCCCCAGCCCCTAGCCCAGAGCCTCACAGCTAGCCGACACTCCACAAATTCATTACTCAAACATTACTGAGCTAGAGAAATGGTGCTGTTGCTACAGGGTCAGACAAGATCTAGACTCTCAAGGAAGTTGTATTCGAGCAAGTGAGATAAAAGCAGGCAAATGCTGAGTTCTTAGAGCTGAGTTGTAATGTTTAGCTTCCCTTGACCTTATAATGTGACTGCTACTGCTTTAGCATATGTCAAAATAATTGACCTGGATGGGCAAAATGTCATTAAGTAGGGAAGCATTTCAATTAAGGGATATTTTATTTTCCATGGGGTCTTTGAGAGCTCAGAGAGAAAAGAAGCAATGGTAAAATAATAGCAAGCAGACTGCTGCAATTAAATGTGATTTACCACAACTTAAGTATCACTTTCAGATAGTGTCAAATTAAAGCATTTAAGAAGATTGCTGAAAAAAAGACTTTTTTTTCTTATCTAAGTGAAATGCTGGCACAGGAGTCCTCCAAAGGGAAACTGCCAGATGCTGTTTTATATGCTTGGCATGTTGGTGCCTAACATCTCCTTAGTGTTTTTGAATTTTACATTGTCTGCAAAATTGCCACTTCATTAAAACTGCCTCAGAAATTCCTTTTTAAAACGGTGCAGGTAGCTGTCAGTCCATGTCTGTCCTGCCTCGTTTGCATTTTAGAAATGCAGGCGTTATTTTCCAAAAAAAACCCTTTATTTAACCTCAAATTTCCTGTGTTATTGGGAAAAATGCCAACTAGTCAAGGAAACCAAAGGGGTGGTATTTTAAAGGTGATATGTTTACCTCTTTGTTTTAACTGTTAGGAGCTAAAATTCCTAAAGTTTGACCTTCCTGCTGCCGTGATAAATGCCCTAAAAATCCTCAACATTATTTTAGTTCAGAATATAGTCTCTTACTACTTGGGGTTCAATAAGATTTAAGTAAGCCCCGCATTGGGCTCTATGCTGACAGCTCAGAGCCTGGAGCCTGCTTCAGATTCTGTCTCCCTCTTTCTCTGTCCCTCCCCCACTTATGCTCTCTCTCTCTTTCTCAAAAATAAATAAACATTTAAAAAAATTTTAAGCAATATAAAATATACACAAACAGAGAAAGGATTCAGCCTCATAAGTTAGTATGGCTTGTTCCAGCCTGGGGTCAAGGCTTACTGTGGCTCAAGTACCTATAGTTTATTTCTCAGAAGAAAATATAAATTCGAAAACAGTAGTAGAAAGGAGAAACTCTTCCTAGATGGCAGGAGCCAAGGTGAATTACTAGGTGATAGGTCACATCGACAATATTGGACACGCTTGATAAAGAACAGGCCAAAAAATATGTGGGATATCGAAAGTTTATTGGTGATAATTTATATCAGATCTTTGGGATTTATGTAAAAATTTAATCTTTTTATCTTTTTCTATAATTTTCTTTTTCCCAATCCAGTGAAAAATAAAATGTATTCTATGTTTAATTATATGAAGTTCCTTTGTTATTGATAAAGTTTGCAAGTGTTTGTTTATTGTTATTGGTTAAAAAATTACAGTTTCCAATATCACTGAAGTGGATAGGAGAAATGATGCTGACCTAAGTAACTGGAAATGAGTAGCATCTGTAACACTAAAGGTAAAAGGAACTGAACATAAGCACTATACTCTAGCTGATGAAATTGTTTCCCTTGTGAGTACAGATTAACAATTCTGATATTGCTATTCTGTATATTGGAATTGAGCAATCAAGCATGTGGATGGCAAATGGTGGGAACCAGATTTCTCACTTGTGGGGTGAAAATTACAGATAAGCAAGAGGTTTAGGAGGATAGAATGATCCATGTTTTAATGGATTAGAGTTGGAGACCTCAGCTAAATTCGTATTTGCTTAAAACTGATAGAGATGGCTACATAGAAATATCTATAGAAGTGCAAATATATGAGTGAGTATACACACGTGTATTTCCTCGAGGTGAAAGTACCTAAAAGAAATGAAACCCAGCTGCAACTAGCACACCTGGCTTCCAGATCTTGGCTTCTATTGCCATTCTCCATTAAAGGAAATTGGGCTTCTTGGAGAAATGGCTGATTCTAGGACTGGGGCAGGAAATATACAAGATGAATCTGGAGCATGTCTGACAGGAAGTGCTAAAAAAGTAAAACAAGTATGTCAGAGGGACATAGGAACCAACTGAATATCTCCCAAATGCAAAGCTGGAACAATAAAATAAAGTAGCATTGGATTGTAACCCAAAATGTGGCATAAATATCCATGGGTCCATATCATATAAATAAGTTATTGAATGAATGAATAAATAAATAGGACAAAAGAGGTAATGCAGAAGAATTCCAAATAATTTATGTATTTTGCTCTCAAAGAGGGGGAGCATCAATTGCCACTCCTTAAGTGTAGGCTACACATAATGACTTCCTTCCAAAGAGCACATTGTGGAAAAAAGGCAGTAGTAACTTCATAGTGGAGAATTCTGACAAACATTACCTCTGTTAGGCAATCAAGGTCACCATCAATGATAAAAGGTCATGTTCATAGCATGTTCCCTTTACGCTACGACCTGATAAAAATGGTACCTTACCTCCAAGTTTTTCCTCCCCATACCCATAACCCTAGTCTAATCCTGGGAAGAACATGAGACGAAATTCCAATAGGAAGGCATCCTGCCAAGTACCTGGCCAGTGCTCTTGGAAAAGGAAAGTCTGAGAAGCTGTCACAGTCAAGAGGAGCCTAGGGACACATAATGACTCTCCGAGATGGGATTCTGAAACAGAAAAAATACATTAGGTAAAAGCAGAGGAAATCTGAATAAAGCATGGACTTTAGCTAATAATAATGTATCTTATTTGCCCATTAATTATAACAAACATCCCACAGTAATGTAAGATGTCAGCCATATGGGGAAGCAGTACAGTGTATATGGGATCTCTCTGTACTATCTTTTCAATTTTTCTGTAAGTCTAAAACTTTTAAGAAAAATGAAGTCTATTAAAAAAATCAAACATAAGTGATATGGACTATAGGCCAAATGCAAATCCAAGGCTATGGAAGTACACAGAAAGAATATAATTGGCACTGATATGTCTATAAACTTGTGTGATTCTCACGTGAGGAATGTGCTATTGATATTCTCATTTTAAAGATGATGAAATTATGGTTTGATAAGGTTTAATGCATTGCCCAAATTTGGACAATTAGGAAGTGATAAACAAAGATTTGAACCTGGGGAATGTGAATCATGCACCCACAGACTTAATCCTATGGGTACATATCAACATTAACAGCTGAAAGTAATGACTTTTGTTTTAGACAAGCTTATTTGTGGATTATTTTTCTGACAGAAGTTTGAAATTAGAGATTGTTGACTATTGGACATGCTGTGGGTCTGTGATTTAAAAAACCCATAAAACTTCCCCAAAAATCACCATCTTAGAAAAAATTCCCTTCACCACAATTTTACATAATGTTTAAAAAGATTATTGAACTTAGGAGGTCAGGTTTCTGCCTGAAAAATTATTTCTACTTATCAAGAGATGTTCTTCAATGGAAGTGAACACTATGTCCAAGGCACTGAGTTCTCATTAAAAAAAAAAAAATTAGAGACAAATGCTTTTTTTCCATGAGGATGTGGACTTCTCACGTTGGTTACTCTTAGTATGTTATGAGTGAAATTCATTAATATAACATTTCAAAGAAGCTGCTTATCCTAACACACACACTCCCAAGATAGTCTTTGACCAGGAAGACTCGATCTAGCAAATGGTCTTTTCCGTAATGTGAATGTGACTTTCAGCTCAAGATGGTACGGTCAAGTTTTTGCCTTAAGGAACTCAAGAACTCCGCCTTGCTCATGAGACCAGGGAAAGACTCACAGGCCACACACGGTGGGTGGACCTCCTCCCCACACAGCTGTCAGGGACCCTTTCCCAAGTTCCCCAACCTGCTCTACCTTTATCTGATGTTTTTAAGTACAAGTGTGGGAAAGGCAAGCACTTTTAGTCAGCAAGTGTCAGGAGATTGATGATGCTGTTAAGGGCATCTTGGGAAACCAGGGAAGGAGGCATAAGTCTAATTCCTATTGTGTTTCCCTGGCCTCCAGCAAAGCCTTCTTTTGTATTAGAGAGGTCTATTTTGATAAATATGGACTGCCAACAGTGAGACACAGCTCAGGCAAACCACCCAACAGATGGTCAACTTTGTATGCACTAGCCAAGGGCCAGTATGGCAGACGGTAGCTTCTGTTTGTGCCTTAAGTCAGCATTGTGGATATAGGATAATTGTGGGATGACAGAAGTCCCTGGTACAGTTCCATCCAAGGCAGACTTGAGACATGCTCTTTCAGATGTTTGAATACACAGAATTTCCTGCTGCCCCCTCAAAGCCTTGGCCACCCAAGCTCACTGGCAAAAGGGGTTAAAGGCTCTGGGCGGGGGGGCAGGCACATTATCGCGTGGCTCAGGGAATGGGGACAAAACTTTGGACTTTCTATTCTAGCCAAGAGCTTGGTCCTTTGACCTGTGGGCAGCACTGGAGTCCAACCCAGGGAGTGGGATAGTCAAGGGGCTTGCACAGGGGGCTCTTGTTTCCTTCGGGTCTCTGAAATAAGATGAGGAAGTGGCATAGTGGAAGGTGAGCTTGGGAAAGTGGGGTCCAAAACCCTGGCTCTGTGTCTTGGCTGGTTACTTAACTTCCCTGAGCCTCCATACCTGTCTCCAAGATGGGTATGACGTCGTCTCACTGGGCCACCTTGAAAGAAAGTGTGCTTGGAGCTACGTTCTTAATACTTTGTATGCTACACTCAACTCCACCTTAGTCCATTCAGGCTGCTATAACCAAATACCATAAACTAAGGGGCTTACAAACACAAATTTATTTCTCACAGCTCTGGAGCCTGGAAGTCCATGACCAGGGTGCCAGCACGGTCGGGTCCTGGTGAGAGTCCTTTTCTGGTTTGCACACTGCCAACTGCTCCTTGTATTCTCACATGGTAGAAAGGGTAAGTTGGCTCTTCCGGCCTTCTCTTGTATGGGCACTAATCCCATTCATGAGGACTCCACCGACATGACCCAATTATCTCCCAAACACATCCACCTCCTAACACTACCACATTGGGAATTAGATTTCAACATGTACATTGCCAGGCGCCTGGGTGGCTCAGTTGGTTATGCGTCAGACTCTAATTCAGCTCAGATCATGATCTCGTGGTTTGTGAGATCGAGCCCCACCTGGGGCTCTGTGCTGACAGTGTAGAGCCTGCTTGGGATTCTTTCGCTCTCTTTCTCTCTCTCTCTCTCTCTCTCTCTGTCCCTTCCCTGCTCATGTGTGCGTGCGCTCTCTCTCTCCGTCTCTCAAATAAATACATAAACTTCAAAAAATAAAAAACCAACATATGTATTGGGCAGGGGGTAGGAAGGAGAGACACAAATATTTAGTCCATAACACCCCCTTTCCAAGGACCGGTGCTTCAGAGAATGTCACTCTCAGTGTCTGAAAAGCTGCCTTCCATGTGTCTAAGCAGCGCTCCCCCACACGATGTCCCGAGCCCCAAGGGGGTGGGCAGCATTGGGCTGCTTCCTCCACGTCCACCCCCAGCCCCTCTTCTAACGCTGCAGGCTGAGCACGTAGGGGCGGACCGGCACTGGGACCTGCGTCCACACAACATTTTGAGCTTTCGTTGGTGTTAAAGCTCTAGCCACAGTCCCAAAACTGAGCTCTTCCAAGTCAAGAGATAATCAGTCAAAAATATTATGGGCTATAAAGAAGTCGGTCCCGAGAAGGGTGAGGTGAGCGGACCGTGCTGTGGCAGGAGACAGATTGGGGACGGCTTTGCAGGTGGCTGGTGTGCTTTGGGCTGTCCTGAGGATTCTGAGCCTCAGCTCCTTCGTCCAGTAGATGAGAATGATGATGCCAGTCCTCAGGCAAGGCTGTTCGTGAATTAATAAAATAGCCTATGTTAGAGCACTCCACCGATGACAGAATGGTTGAATAACCGAGAGCACACATATCCATCTAGAAAACATGAAGGCCGGAAGTCATGAGGAGGTGGTTCTTCTTTGGGAAGGGGCACAGGGGGATTGGAGGAGAGTCCTGAGGCCTGGGGTGGAGTCCAGAGAGGGGATTCAGGAAGTTTCTATAAGAAAATGTGCTTGCACAATGGCTCTGTGTGGAGACCCTGTGCTGAGAGGCTGGGTGTCACCCTACCTGCTGTGATGGGTGGGGAATTGGAAGAGAAGAGCGTCCTGTTTTCTTCTCCATAACAGAGGTCCGGGCCAATGGGGACTGCTGGGCAGCTAGGAACAGGCGCTGGGGAAGAATTGGAGCAGGGTCCCCAAGGTGCCGTGGGTTCTCTCTTAGGCCCCAGGCCTTCAGCAGTTTGGGCACCTGGATGCTGGTGAGGTCGTCCCAGGGTGGAGGTGGGGGGTCTCCTTCCTCCAGGGCGCAGTGCTGGGTAAGAAGGAGGCATGTTTTAGCTGCCTTTTGAAATGGAGAGTTCCCTTGCCCTTGGGGAAGGCGGAGTATTGATTTATCACCAACCTATCCTTCTCAGAGTCTGCAAAACCGACAGACCCACAAACAAACCAGAGGTTGCTTTTCTTTTGTGTTTAACTCAAATTTCCGTGTGGAAGCTGAGATAGAGAATGCTTCATATTTATAATATGTTCAGTTACAGAACAGCAAAGAGGAACATTTAGAGAAAAATAAATAAATAACCAAGGTGCTTCTGACTCTGTGTGTGTCTTGGGGGTTGGCAGAGTTGGGATTTCCTAATATGGTTGGTTTTGTTCCAGTAGAGCATCTCAAGATTTCTGTCACAAAACACTGAGTAACAGCTGTGCATAGAGTTTATTTCCTTTAAAGCACCTTCTCACTCCACTGCTAGTCTCCACGGTGACCTTCTTCCAAAGCCCGATTTTTAAATTTTTTATTATTTGATTTTTTAACTAATTAATTAATTAAGGTGTGAAAATATCCTAGGATTCCTTCTTTTCCCTTGGTAAGTGAAAGAAATGTAAAGTCAGTTCTCAAAAAAGTTTAGAATGATTTACTCCAGATCCCTTTAAAAGAAGTCTGGGGGCACCTGTGTGGCTCACTTGGTGAAGCGTCTGACTTCGGCTAGGGTCATGATCTCATGGTTCGAGCCCCCTCTCGGGCTCTGTGCTGACAGCTCAGAGCCTGGAGCCTGCTTTGAATTCTGTGTCTCCCTGTCTCTCTGCCTCTACCCTGCTCATGCTCTGTCTCTCTCTCTCTCTCTCTCTCTCTATCTCAAAAATAAATGAACATTAAAAAAAAAAATTAAAAGAAGTCTGTTCAAAGGTCAAGCCCTGAAGACATAAATAAATGGGGAGTTCCTTGGGAGGTCACTATGGGCTGACTCAGACATGCTACCCACCCGAGGGGGTTTCCTGGGCAAGGCAGCAGGAAACTGCACCTTTTATCAATAAGGAGAGAGTTTCCACTCACATCAGAGGATCGTGCTACCACCAGACCCTTTTCTCTCCTCTGTCAAGAAAATAAGAAGTACAGGTGACAATCTGGGACTTGCGATTGCCATCTAAAGTGGGAGCGGTCTTGTGGGGTTGGCACCCTTCACCGTGAGGTCTCCAGGCAGATAGCATCAGAATTGAATTAAATTGTAAGACACCTGGCTGGTGTCTGCAGATAAGTAAAGATTGCTTGGTGTGGGCAAACCCCACACACTTGGATTACAGAAGTATTCTGTGAGTAGGCAGAACAGAGAAGAGCTCTTTTCCCCTTAGGCTCTTCCTGGTTGATTGATTTACTAGTTCATTTATTTATGTACTTATTGATTGTTGATTAACTGATACTTTACTTGGATGTTCCTGAAGGCTGCACTTTAACTCAGAGAAATGAGCGGAGTTGGGGAACTGGCAACCTGGGCGGGCATGATGGTAGAGACATTTTTGGCACAGGAGGGTATTAGGGGCATTTGTAGCCCCTCATGTGACATACTCATAGAAAGGCTGCTGCCTGGCATAAGGTGGGACCCCATGTTCTTTAGGATGAGCCCTCACCAAAGGCAGGACGCTGGTCTCAGCCCTGCTGGGAGGTGAGATCTGGTATTTAACAGGGTTAGAGTTTGGTTCCCCACACCAGGAGGTGAAGGTAAATCTGCCTGCATTTGCACTCTCTCTCTCTCTGTATATAGATACAGAAAGAGTAATTTGATTTTTTCTCGCATTATGACTATATGAACGTGCTTCAAATGCTGGTGAAAGCACAGTAGGTATGATTTTGTCTGCCTTTAAAATTTGACCTAGTTGTTGTCGGGCTCTGTGCTGGGGATAGAGACTGCTTGGGATTCTCTCTCTGCCCCTCCCCTGCTCTCTCTCAACATAAATTTTAAAAATTTGACCTAATTGCTTATTTGTGCTGAGTTTGGATTTCAAGGGAAATAAACACTTGCATATTTATCTACATATGATATTAGTCTCTATGTATTTCAGCAAAAGGGTTTTTTTTTTTTCCTTTTTGCAAACAAGGTGAAATTGTACTAGAGAAACTCTTCAATGATTTGTCCCATTTCCAACCATTACATTTCCCCAATTCTATACCAAGAATAGATCTGGATTTTTTTTTTTTTTTTTAAATCTCTGGCTTTAAATGAAAATCTTCTGAAAGGCTTGTAATTTAAAAAAACACAGTCTCCTGCCCTCAAGTTCTCCCCAGGACCTTCTGAACATTTAGCTCTTTTCATCTTTTGTTCTGGCTGTTTCCGGCATTTTTCTAAGTAGTATGCTTAGGCCATAATTTTATGATTTATCAGTTTTAAACACTATCAGCTTCCTGTTATGCTAGATGAGGAGCTTTATAAATCCCCCAATCTCTTCTCAAGGTAGTTGTATTAATATTTTATCTTAAATTACTAGTCACCATTTACATTATTATGACTTCTTAAATATTGTCCACAGCAAAGTCCTTAGTGTACTGGGAAAGCATTTCTTTCTGAGGTAGCTTCAGTAAAGTGGTTCCAATTGTCTCTTTGAGTGCGATGTCAGGACCCTAGCTGATAACAAAACCTTCTCCAGAGAGAAAAACCCTCAACGCTGAAGAACGCCCAGAGGGCTCAGGACCACCACACCAAGACCTGCCCTAATTCTTACTGCTATGTTCATCAGTGCGCGTTGCAGAGCTCAGAGGAGTCTTGGTATCTCAGTGGACTTCCAGAGAAACATTTTCTGTGTGTGCGTGTCTCAGCTCCAAGATGGGCCACAGGAGCAGGGGGCATGCCCTTGGATGAGCATGGCATTTGGAGTCACAAAAATCAGAGTTTATATCATTGTGGTAGACAGAATAATGACCCCTTGTGACAGTTAGTTTTATGTGTCAACTTGACTGCAGTAAGTGATGCCCAGATAGCTGGTAAAACATTACTTCTGGTTGTTCCTGTGAGGGTTTTTTTCAGAAGAGATTAGCATTTGAATTTAAACTCAGTAAAGAAGGTCACCCTCACCAATGGAGGTTCACGGGCCTTCAGATCTGGACTGAATTACACTACCAGATTTCCCAGTTCTCCAGCTGGCAGACAGCAGTTCATGGGACTTCTCAGCCTCCATAATTGCACGAGACAATCCCTATAACAAATAAACAAATAAGTAGATCCTAATAAGTCTTTTTCTTTGGAGAATCCTAATATACAATGCAAAGCTGTCCACGCCCTAAATCTGTAGAACCTACAAATGTCACCTTACCAAAGGGGAATAATGTTAGTTCTGTTCCTTCAGAAGCCCTTGGTCTAGCAAGGGTGGTGTTTTTCTCAAATCCTTCCAGCCTGAGGAGCCCATGAAAAATGAGGAATTCAAAGACAAGAGAGATAAATGTACCTGAAGAAATTTAGTGGGAACCCAACTGGGTTGTGAAGAATGGGCCGGATCTGGAGACATGAGTGCCTTCTTCCATAGTTGGGTAGACTGGAATGAAGCACTTTGTAGAGATAAAGGATCTGTTTCCCATCCTCTAAGTGAAGTCAGTCATGATATCCACCCTGCTCCTTCTGGGAACAGTAAACCTCCCCACTGTCCTGTCTCCTTCACAGCACTGGGGCCAAGTGGTTCAACCTGGCAACTTCCAAAGCTTTGCTCTTATACATTTTCCACTTTGGCACACATGGCCGATAGACACTATTTCTGCTATCTCTTTAAAATTATTCAGGGGGAGCCTGGGTGGCTCAGTTGGTTGGACGTCCGACTTCGGCTCAGGTCATGATCTCACCGCGTGTGAGTTCGAGCCCTGCGTCGGGCTCTGTGCTGACAGCTCAGAGCCTGGAGTCTGCTTCTGATTCTGTGTCCTGCTCACTCTGCCGCTCCCTCACTCATGCTCTGTCTCTCTCTCTCTCTCAAGAATAAATAAAACATTAGGGGCGCCTGGGTGGCGCAGTCGGTTAAGCGTCCGACGTCAGCCAGGTCACGATCTCGCGGTCTGTGAGTTCGAGCCCCGCGTCAGGCTCTGGGCTGATGGCTCGAAGCCTGGAGCCTGTTTCCGATTCTGTGTCTCCCTCTCTCTGCCCCTCCCCCGTTCATGCTCTGTCTCTCTCTGTCCCAAAAAAATAAATAAATAAATAAATAAAAAAAGAATAAATAAAACATTAAAAAATAAATTAATTAAAATAAAATTATTCAGCCGTGAAGGCAGGAAACTTACAGACCATGACATTGTCTTTTTTATCACTGCCCTTCAAGTGAAATAAATTTTTGTTAGCTGTAAGTTAAGAAGATGGAACTAAAAATCTCTAAGAGTTAATACATCTTTCATGAAGGAATTTGTCTATTTTGGTAAGGTGAATTTCTAACTTTAAATATGAAATTACCTGCCTTTGGAACTAGTTTTGTGCTTAAGTCCTTATGGAAATGAAAAATCGGAGTGGAATAGTTTTTGAGACTGTTAGTTAAAAATAGTATTTCCCATTATAACAAGTAACTGCACCATCAGATTTTGAAATGTTCTGGAAGAAAATCAGCAGAAATCAACCAAATGGGATTGGTTATGGAGGTGCACTTTCTTGAAATTTCTAGACAGTGCATTTTCCTTTTCATTGAAATGGACTCCCAGGGAGGGCACAAGATAGGGCTACTACGCAAATATATTTAATGTAATAATATATTTAAATCACGAATGCATGGAAGCTTTCAGAATGCCTGTCTATTCCTCCTAGGCAAGGACTAGAGAAGAAATAAAACATGTACTTTGCACCCAGATCTTCACCTTTACCAAGATTGTGTGGTATAAATCTTGCTTAAGGATTTCATCACTAGGCTCTTTTAGGACAACAATGGAATATTTTCCCAAACTATTGAGCTAATTTCTCAATTTCCTCTATTTTTTTTTTTTTTTTACATCAGTTGCTCTTCCTGTCCCCAAACCCCTTTGGTTTGGCCATCTGCTTAAATATTTAATTCAAAAAATCACCTCTGCCTTCAAGCAGAGGCAGCTGTCAGCTAAAACTCCAAGTAATGGTGACTGTGACATTTTATTTTTAAATTTTTATGTATTCGTTTTTAAATTCCAGTATAATTAACATACAGTGTTATATTAGTTTCAGGTGTACAATATAGTGATTCAACAATCATATCAATTACTCTGCTCTTAATCTCCTTTACCTCTTTTACCCATCCCCCCACCTACCTCCCCTCTGGCAACAACCTGTTCTCCACATTTAAGAGTCTGTTTTTTGATTTGTCTCTTTTTTATTTTGTTCATATGTCTTGTTTCTTAAATTCCACATGTAAATGAAATCATATGGTATTTGTCTTTCTCTGACCTATTTCACTTATCATTCTACCCTCTAGATCCATCCATATTGTTCCAAATGGCAAGATTTAATTCTTTTTTACGGCCCAGTAATATTCCTATATATATATATATATATATATATATATATATTTATATATATCACATCTTCTTTATCCATTCATCTGTTGGTAGACACTTGGGTTGCTTCCATATCTTGGCTCTTGTAAATAATGCTGCAATATACATAGGGGTGCATATATCACATTTTAAATAGATAAGAAGTGCCGTGTTGGGGAAAGGTGCAGTTTGCTAAGGAGAGACTCCATCAGACAGAGATAGGGACATATTCTTAGGAGCATCCTATGGTTGTTTCTTGGAAATGGCATTTAGCTTTGATTGCAAAATTTTGCAAAATTGTTCTATTTTGTTCAACACTAGGGCAAGTCTACCTGGGTAGAATGGGATGCTTATGGAAATGAATCTGAGCTATTTTCTTCTTTAAAAAAAAATTTAATATTTATTTTATTTTTTAGAGAAAGAGACACAGAGCGCGAGCAGGGGAGGGGCAGAGAGGGAGAGGGAGTCACACAATCCAAAGCAGGCTCCAGGCTCCGAGCTGTCAGCACAGAGCCCGACATGGGGCTCAAGCTCATGAGCCATGAGGTCATGATCTGAGCTGAAGTCGGACGTTTAACCAACTGAGCCACCCAGGATCCCCTTGAGCTATTTTCTAATAGCCATAAAATAAATGGTTTGTGGTGCCTCCCAATATTGGGCCAGAGATCTTCCATGAGTTCCTCTGTTTATACAGATTAAAATGCCACCACGAGACTGCCATTAACTCTTGCAGCACACCAACGTATTCAGGTTTTTAAAGGTTTTCTTGTAAATTATAGCCTTACTATAATGGAGTACATAGTGTTCAGGAAACCAGACTTTTGTATATTAAGTGTAGATTTTAATGTTTGTTTCAAATGTTTCTTCCAGCTGACTATCATGTTTTCCTTACCAAGTAACAGCGACTTTGTGAACTTATTTTTCATTTTAAAAAAGAAGATCATTAGAAAAAGTGGCCAAACTTCAACCTGCTGAGCTGATTGGACTTCAGGGTCTGGCTGACAAATAGTGGTAAAGGGGTTGAGGGCTAATTAATCCAGTCCACCCACCCCAATATCCCAGAGCCTAGAGTCCAGGAAGGTCTAGGATGCAACCTATTTACAGCTGCCACCCACCATTTGAGCATTTCGCTGCAGGAGACGCTGTTCAGGGACAGGAATGAGGACCTGCGGTGCTGTCCGCTCTGTGAGGCAAGGATGATGCCCGCCAGAACTCAGTGGCACCGAGAAGGTACTCAGCAAATATTTGATAACTGATTCTATTCTGGCCATTTTAGTAATTGCTGGTAGATCTGGAGGCAATTCTAATTATGGAACATGGTGACTTCCGAAGGGTTTCCATGAAATTTGCTTTGTGCATTTTCCCATGTTGAGTGCTTCCAAAGCACAAGTCAGGGGCATTTCAGCAACTTCCATATTGAGATTTCTTGACTAGTGGGACAATGGTGCACCGGCCTCCCTCTCTGAATTTATAGGTTAAAAACCTGCACGAGGCCAGCACCTTCAGATGATGGGATTGCTAGGGTAGAAAAACACTGAAGAAGAAAAAGAGATCCTCACCAGTAATAACCGAAACTGTGCTCTTGGCACAATTCTTGTGTCCAGGCCCTGCTAAGGTACCTGGCACTCAGGCTGGGCAGTAGTGGCATTGAGTCTCCTCTTTCCTCATTCAGGAAGACAGGATGACCTGTCCTATGTTTCTTCTCTCAGGCAAGTTCTGCCAGATCCTAGGACCTAGAAGAAGCCCTTCAATGACTTGGAAGTGACAAGCAGACCGGCTGTCTTTGTCTTCCACTTGGGACACCGTGAGTATGGATAGAAAGCCCTCACTTCTGGGTCCCAAATGTTATAAAGCCATTCGCAAAGAGCCACCCCAGAGCAGGTGTATCCCAAGAGACATTGCTGAGCCCCTGGCCTGTGCCAGGCACTGCACTGGGTACAGGGGATACAATACATGAGGTACAATCTCTGGTGGTTAAAATGGCAGCAAATCACGTGGTCCTTAAAAATAAAGAGGTGATTTAA
This sequence comes from Panthera uncia, assembly GCF_023721935.1. Classification (NCBI taxonomy): domain Eukaryota; kingdom Metazoa; phylum Chordata; class Mammalia; order Carnivora; family Felidae; genus Panthera; species Panthera uncia. The sequence continues at coordinate 30,940,029 of NW_026057578.1, read as the reverse complement.
ATGGGAGCAAAGGAGGGACGTTTCCAATTCCTTCTTCACTGTTGGGTGGCAGCCACCAACACTTTCGGCTCCCTCCAGGTGTCAGCTGCTTCCCAGTGCCAGGGAGTCAAGGACAGGGATGCCAAGTAAGTGCTCCCCACAAGATGCATGTGGCAATTAAGCCATCAGCTGCTGCAGAAGCCTGCACTCTGGTTGCATTTCTCTCTAAGAGAAAATGAATCAAATTACAGGGAAGGTTCCTACCCCCCCCCCAACACCCCCCACACTGTTATCCGTGCCACGGAGATGAGGCAGATTTCTCTAACGAGATAATTGCCAATTTTAACAGAGTAAACTTGAAAACCCATGTATGGATTTTGCCTAACAGATCGGGCGTGGGGGTCACAGAGCAGACCCCAACACACGGAGCAGGGAGTGTGGGATGGGCCAGGAGAGTCAATTTCACAGCCAGAATCCTTGGAGATATTTACTTCATCGTGATCCCTTCTGAAGACGTAGACATTTCCTTTCTCTTTCACCTTCCAATACAACCTGTTCCCTCAGGAAGCTGAGTAGGTCCTGGGGGACTCCTTTCTGGGGCAGACCATTTTGTAGGTGTGTATTCCCCTGCCAAGGGCTGTGGCCAGGAGAGATGTGGAAGGAGCTTGGACCACGGGCTGGAGTGTCTAGAGGCAAGGGAGCAGTGTCCCTCTTGGTGTGGAATGTAGCTGAGGGTCGAAGAGAAGGGGAACAGGCATGAGCCATGAGGAAGGAGTCGGTTATCTTGGCACCATTATTTTCTGGCTCAGCAATCCAAGGGATATGGGGTGCCTGGGTGGCTCAGTCAGTGAAGCCTCTGACTCTTGGTTTTGGCTCAGGTCATGATCTCACATAACTGTGAGTTTGAGCCCCACATCGGGCCTTGCACTGACAGTGCAGATCCTGCTTGGGATTCTTTCTCTCTTCCTCTCTCTCTGCCCCTCCCCTGCTTGTGCTCTCTCTCTCCCATAAATAAACAAACAAACTTAAAAAATTAAAAACAACAACAAAAAACATATCCAAGGAATATAAGAATTTGCACACTGAACAAAGCTTTCCAGGTGGTTATAGAGATATATGTGTCATGGCAGATGATAGAACATTCTTTTTCTACAGTTTGTTAGCTTGATTTATAACTTTAAACATTAGACAAATGGTTTGAGGGCTTCATTCTTTGTCTAAGCCCCACAAATGTCTGAGGTGGGCCTGTGGGCTAGGGACGTGGAGGGGGCAGGGGCCATAAGTGTCCACTTGGCTGTCCCCTCAGGTGTCTGGATGAGAAAACACAAAGGGCTCTTCCCAAAGCAGCAGACATTTCAGGTCTGGCCTGTTAACTCTGGGGTCCCATTTCAGCCAGCTGCCAGCTTGGGATAAACCTTCCAATGCTTTATCTGGCCCAAATCACATTTGTTCATTTATATTTCATTAGCATGTTTTTCCAACCCCGGAACTGCTATCTGAATACACTATGTACCTCATTCATTTATTTCAAATTTCCTGTACATTCAGAATGACACAAAATCACCAGCATGGACTGCATTTTTATTAATAATGGGAGAAGAGGCCATCTGAAGCAAGGATGTATCAGTCACAAGAAGTCTATAGTCAGAGAACAAAGAATGAAAATGATCAGAGAGAGATTTCTGGGGGAGGTGGGATGAGGGAACAGAGTCTGGAGAAGGGCCTATTGCGGGAGAAGTCTGAGAATTTTTGTAGAGCCCCTTCAGAAAGCTTTACTCTATTTTGACTCACAGAAGGCTTAAAATATTGGAGCGCCTGGGCGGTTCAGTCGGTTAACTGACTTTGGCTCAGGTCATAATCTCACGGTTGGTGGGTTTGAGTCCCGCATCAGGCTCTGCGCTGACAGCTCAGAGCCTGGAGCCTGCTTTGGATTCTGTGTCTCCTTCTGTCTCTGCCCCTCTCCCACTTGTTCTCTCTCTCTGTCTCTCTCAAAAATAAATAAGTAAACTTAAAAAAAAAAGAAGGCTAAAATATTGAACTGACTAATTACTATGACCCAATATAAAACTGCCAAGAGTAAAAGTTCCGATGGCCCGGGATTAAATGTGTCTGCCTAGGAATCTAAAGGCAGTGCTGTCTAGGGTGGAGACATACTTTGCACAAAGTAAAGGCAAGACATGGGCAACTGCTCTGTGGCCACCGGATCTGTGAACTCTTGCTCCTGAGAGTGAGGGCCTCAGACCAGTAGCATCAGCGTTGTTGCTTGAGAGCTTGTTAGAAATGCAGAGTCTCAGACCCCCTCAGAGAAGCCAAATCAGAATCTATTTGCTCTCTAGCCAGTGGTTCCCACACGCATTAAGATACGGGCCAGGCTGCCATCCATCCTTTGGGATGCTGGTTTTTCAGCTCTGACTGCTCCAGGCAGACTATAAAAATGAGAACGAGAGAAAAGGATGACCAGAACAGCAACAATGCTATTCAGATGCCTTTGTGCCATGAGAAGTGTTAAGAAAAATGCCCCTGATTTTGAGCCAATTCAAAAGCCCTTGGAACAGAGAATGATGCCTATGATGCCTATATGCTCCAGGAAAATTTTACTCAAAAGCATGGAAGGCGTCTCTAATCTAAATCTCATTTAACTCATGCTTTAAGAAACCCTAGCCAATCCAGCCCTTGAGAAAAGGCTGGATTTAACCTTTAATCCAATTGAAACTTTAACCTTAAAGGTTAGTTGTCTATTGTTTGCTTTTTTTTTAACTTAATAAATCCTTGCCATATATGTGTATGTGTTCGAGTGTGTTTTTTGTTTTATTTTCATCATCGATTTTTATATTTTTGTGAAATAAATGAATTTCCGGAAGCAGAACTCCGGTTTATAACATTGTGCCTCTAGGAAGTAAGAGTTTGAGTCATAAAGTGTTGATCTGCAGCCATGGTTCAGAAACTTAATTAACTCATAAGTCAGGTGAATTGGGCTTCCTCTCCTAGCCCAAAGCCAGAGTCCCTGCCTGTGTGGGGGTGTTGATAATGACCACAGCGCCCAAGAATTCTCTCTGGGGAGGAGTGGGGGCATTTGGGGAAAGCGGCAAGGCCGTGGTGCAGGATCACGGGTTCTGGAGTCTGAGGTTACCTTTTCCTAGCTGTGTCTTCCCCTCCATTTCATTATTTCTAAAATGGAGTTATTGGGGCAATGCAGTTATAGGCATCAGAGTGCCGGGCACTTAATAGATGTCCAGGAAGTATGAGCTAGTAGCTATCCCTCCCCAAGGGTCAAAAGCTGTGTATAAAAGAGAAAACTAAAGGCACCTGGGTGGCTCAGTCAGGTAAGCACCCAACTCTTGACTTCGGCTCGGGTCATGATCTCACACCGTGAGTTCGAGCCTCACGTTGGGCTCTGCACTGACAGTGCAGAGCCTGCTTGAGATTCTCTTTCTCCCTCTCTGTACCTCATTCTCTCTCTCTCTCTCTCTCTCTCTCTCTCAAAATAAACAATTAAAAAAAAGAGAAAATTGACCTCCCTCCTGCCACTAGGCACAATCCTGGATGGATATTCATTCCTGGGAATGAAATCTTACCACACAGGTCTTGGCAAAGCAGGACTCCTGGGGGGCCTAAGCCTCATCTTTCAGCAGTGACCAGTAGTAGGTGGCCTCCAAGTGTAACCTTGGCCAAACTGAACCATGTGTGGTCATGCAAGTGCCTTCCAGGGATCACAGAATACTTGAATAAGATTCTGGATTGGAGAAGGGGTTTTGTAAACCTCAATGGCTTTTGGCAGAAAGCAAACGAAACCTTTCCCTGTGGCTGGTCCCATGCCCGTCTCACTGCCAAACACCCTCTGGGACATCTGAGTTTAAAAATGGTCTGCTCAGTGTTGCTGAGACCTTGAACTCACTGAGGCAACATTTTCAGGGTTTCTATGCAGGGGACAGCACAGGAGCCCTGTAGTAAGGAAGCCTCAGGGCCTTTGCTTCACTCTCCAGGTGTCTCCACCAAGAGGCAGAGCACCCTGGGAAGCAGTAAGAGAGCATTTTAGGGAGCTGAAATGTTCTATATCTCAATCCGCATGATCATCACATGAGTGAGCCCATTAGCAAAAACACTCATTGGGCTCTTTATGTAAGATGTGTGCACTTTATCCACTCTATTTATTATACATCTATTACTATCTTTGAATGAAAAAAAGTTTTAAAAAGACCTAAAGAAGCTGTGGAAACCAACAGGCAGCCTACGGATGCCTGAACCACTTAGTGCAGACTATCAGAGAGGGGAAAATTAGCTTCTGCTTCTGATGAAGAAATGAGAGCAATCAGACTGCTAATCACAGGATCACTGGAAGCTTCACTTTCCGTTTGGTTTCTGCTTTTCACGGGTTTGGCTTTTGACCTTAACTGAAATCCACTGGTAAAGTGAACAGCAAAGAGGGTAGAGTTTGTTGCTTCTTGGATAATGTGTTCCAGCTAGACACCGAAGACCATTCTCCCCACACTTGCGGAATCCCCACCAAATTTCTTCAAGAGGGGCTGTGAAATCACAGCCTATAGGAGTCCTGATGAATTCAAAATTGGAAATCATTAGGTGCCTTAACAGCTACTTAGGCATTTGCCGTTAGAAATCCTTTGCCTCAGACACAAATGGTGGCTTATAAATTATTTATGGACCCAATTAAGGACATAATTGGAGTGATCTGGCTGGTTGCCATAGCGCTAATGCATCTAAAGTTTTTCATCTTTCAGTTAAACTTTTTCCTGCTTTCTATTACATTTTGATACCTGCTCTCTGGTCTCCAGAGGTCTGTGAAAAAAAGTGTTTATGAATGTTTCATAAATGTGTACAAAATTCAGCTTTTGTAAAGAGTCGTTGACTATCAGCAAATTAATCCTGCTTTTGCTTCATCATGCTTCTACAAGTATCAGCAAAAAGCACTGAGCTCAAGTCACTCATAAAATAGCTTTGAAGTGTTTATGGAGTCTCCTTCCTCCTCCAGTGTCATTTCTGGGACATTTTGTATCCCTTCTCTCTGTCCTCATGGCTGTCTTCTTGCTGCTGAACTTAGTGAGATACCCTAGTCCCCTATAGTGACATCCCCTAACTTAAATTAGCTTGATTGGATTTGGGTTTCTTGCACCAAACTGTCCCCATGACACAGAGTAAGCTTAGTCAATCCCTCCAAATAAGTGTATCTTCTATCCCTTGTTTGGTCCTGCTCCATTTAACACCCAAGCTCCTTCATCTTCTTAGTGCCCAGTCCCTGGCACACTTCATGGTTTCCATGTTGACCTCAACCATTGGGACACTCGCCTTCTCAAAGACATCCTTGTCCGTGTGGATTTCCATGGTCATTGCCTGGCTGCGTCTCTCTGAGTCAGGACCTCTCTTTCCTATGAATTCCCTATAATTCCTGTTACCTGATTGGTTGTCTCCACTGCTCCTCTGCAGGCTCCAGAATCACTAACAACGACCACATCTGTGGTAAAGGCCTGGGAAGAGCCTGTTGGCTTCTCAGACAGCTCTCCACAAAGCGGTCATCTCCTTGGTGTGGACCTCATGCTGCCAGCTCAGAAATTGGATCTTCTCATTGTCCCAGAGGGGATGGGACTTGGGAATGGGTCCGTGTCTGTATAACCAGAGAGCTGAGCTCTTAGGCCAGAATGCCACCATATTTATTTGGTTTCTGCAGCCTGGCTACACAGGAAGCCCAAATGCCTCCAGGGAGCTTGGACATTGAGCAAGTTTGGGCTAGACAATGGTAGGGCAGCCTGGCACCAGGCAGGGATGGCCCTGCAGCCTTCCCTGGAAAAGGACCCTGATGGTAGAGGTCCAGGTCTTCTATGGATATTGCTAGTCCTTGTCTCTGAAGCTCTGTTTTTTTGGTTTTTTTTTGTTTGTTTTTTCATGTCTCTACTTCTATCCAATCCATCAAGCCAGGCTAGTTAACACACTCGAGTTTTAGAAGTGTTGACAACATTGTGGTAGATGATGTGATTTGCTGGCCACACCCACCTTCAGAACGAGGCATTCAATCCCCCAGCAGCTGCAGTGGCGCCTGCTGAGGACTTACAGTTCAGCCCCTCCCAGGGAAGCTCTCTTGCCAAGGTCCTACTCCCTCCCTAGGGACAGCTGTCATCCCATGACTAGTCCATGCAGAGGTATAAAAGCCCACCTCGCCATCCCAACTCACGCTGATGGGCCACACCAGTTCCAGAGCTCCCCAGGAGGCTGGCTGAGGCCTTTATTGCAGCTCGGTTAGTACCCAACTTCTCCACCTGCCCTCTTCAGGCCCTCATAGTGTCAGTCCTCCAGCATACAAATTCCTGCCTTAGAGGCCGTGTCCCGGAAAATATGACCTAAGACAACTGTCACTCTGATACCCACAAGTCTAGTGTACTCTGAATTTTCTGTATCCTCTCTTGGCCAGCACCCATGCATTTAGAAACTGTTGTTAGAAATTGCTGCTCCATCCTTTTCATACTCTTTGGGGGGCAGCCTTCAGTGTTGGCTTCTGTGTACATATCCAGGAGCGCTATCTGTGTTTTAAGCTCTGTAATTCCTTACCCGTGTGACCTTAGGCAAGTTACTTAACTTCTCTGTGTTTCAGATTCCCTATCTGTAGGACAGAGCTCAAAAGAAATTCCTCATAGAGGCACAGTCTTGTCTGTTTTATTTTGGTTTTGAGTACAGCTGACACACAATGTTACATTAGCTTTAGGTGTACAACATAGCGATTCAACAACTATCCATTATGCCATGCTCACAAGTGAAGTTACCATCTGTTACCGTGCGACACTAACACAAGACTGTTGGCCACATTGCCTATGATGTAGCGTCACTCATCATCAGAAATGCAAATCAAAACCACAATGAGATATTGCCTTACACCAGATCGGAATAACTAGACTCAAAAAGACAAGAAATAACAAGTGTTGGCGAGGATGCAGAGAAAAAAGGAATCCTGGTGCACTGCTGCTGGGGAAGGCACAGTTTTGATTGAGAGAGCAAGTAGAAACACCTATTACTAGTGATGTGGTCGGCAGTGAATGTGTTTGTCAAATGAATGAATGAATGAATGAATAAACGAATGGTATTAACAGTGTCAACTTGACAAGGTAGCCAATTCTCCTTGTGGGACTGGGATCAAAAAAGCTTGAGGCTCAGCTTGCACTTGGGCATTTCCTGATTCACTCACTCTTCATTCATTAAGTCATTAAATCACTCATTCATTCAACAAATACTTGAGATCCAGGCTTGATGAATCATACCAAAACCATACAATTCCTATTCTCAAATATAATTGGGAGAGAGTAGACCTTATGTTCTTAAAACATTTTAAAGCTTACCAAATGTTTTTAGATCTATTACCTCATTGATCTTTACAATAACTTGATGAGGTCAGGACCGTTATTTACCTTTTAAGGTGCAGTTAAATGATTTGCTCAAGACCTCGCAGGGAGAAGTTGTATCTGGAATCCATTGTTTTGAATACTGGCCCAGGGGGCTTTCCATGACCACATTCCAGGCTCCAGACAGACAGATGTGAAAAATTAAAGAGTATGTAATTAAGTGCCAAGTGACTGAGCCAAAAAACATTGCATGCAGACAATAAGTGGTGAGAGAATTATGTGAGGGATGGATTCCAACGTTTCTTCTGCTTTCCTGTCATGGGCTATGTTGAAAACCACCTATTAGTGATGCCCGTCTCTCTGCAGTGCCCACACTCTCCTTTCCCAACCACCAAGATAAACTCTGGAAGCTGGGTTCATTTGTTTTAAATCACTGTATCCTCACCTTCTTAGCTTTTCCCAGAAATTAACATAGCATCTAGGTCCAAATTCTATGCTCCTAATAACCATGCAATAGTCCTAGATAGTAATAAAAGGTGAGACCAAAAGTTGAAAGGTTCCATAAGGTTAAAAGATAGTTTTAGTGGGGTCTTTGACAGGAGGTGGTGATTAGAGAATGGACTATTTGAAGTTGCCATTTCAGAAGTCATGATGTAGGGTTTGACCCTAGGAATGGAGGTCTGAGTTGAAATGTCTAGAGATGATTAAATCAAGAAATGAGGATCCAGTGTGGTAGATGATTAATCCATGTGGAAGTAGAAATCATCCAGAATGAAGCAAATGTTGAAGGGAGAAGAAGACCATGAAAATAGAACCCACCTTCTTTGGCAAATGAGAAAAAGTGATGAGGATATTGGTGATTCATAACAATGAGAAAGAAGAGAGAAGACAAATGGAGTGATCTTCAAAGGAAGATCTTCTTCCAGAAGAAATGGTTGGTATGTGGAAATGGGAATCAAGAATTTCAACTCCACGACCCAGTCCTGAAGAACTTGTGCTGTGCGAGGGGAAGATAAACAAATAAAAATCAGGATTCACTTGGGAGAGCTGTAGAAAAAGAGGGTCCTTGAAGGACAGCCCATTTAAGTCCAGGAAGAAGGAATGTTTTGAGGGACACCTGGGTGGCTCAGTCAGTTAAGTGTCCGACTTTGGCTCAGGTCACGATCTCACAGTTCATGAGTTCAAACCACATCTCAGGCTTTGAGCTGTCAGCACAGTAGAAGTAGAAGAAAGAATAGTAGAAGAAGTACAAGAAGGAATGCTTTGAGAAGGTATTGATGACAGGCACTTTGCTGGCATACCAGAGGACACAGAGGGAGGCTTTGGGATGCAGGAGAGATTTGGAGGATTTGTTTATATTAGGGCACAGACTCAACAGTAGAAGGATGAGTGAGTGATGGTGGCTGTTGCTGAGATGTGACTTAGGACTCACCTGGCAGCTCAGACACATGGAGCCAGCTATCCATGGGGTTTCTCTACCTGATGTCCCATGCATTCCGCAAACATATCTTTTTCCTCTTCTTCCTCCCATCTCCATCCCAATTTGCTCTTCCATCGTAGTCAATGGCATTCCACTCATCCAGTGTCTAAATCTGAAAAACAGGAATTATCCACCAAAAATTTATCTTTCTTTTTTCTACCCCAACAGGTAATAAGTTATCAACACTTGCTGTTTTAACTTTTGAATATTTATTGAATATGTCCTCTTCTTCATTGCTGCTAAGCATTCTCTCCTCTCCTGTCCAGATCGTTATTGCCTCCAGGCTTGTCCATCTCAAACTCTCTTACACTTTGCCAAAGTGACCCAATGAAAATATGAGTCTGGCCCATCACTACGGTCTTTAAAAGCCCACTGGCTCCCTGCAAGATGACACTGGGGATTCTCAATAGAGCACACACAAGGACTCCAGGACCTAACTCCATTACCTCTGCAATCTCATTTCCACCAACTCTCTAAATTGCTCTTTCTTTTTTTTAAGTTTGTTTATTTATTTTGAGAGAGAGAAAGAGAGAGAGAGAGAGAACCAGCAGGGGAGGGGCAGAGAGAAAGAGAGAGAGCACAGAGCCCAACGTGGGGCTGGAGTTCACGAACTGTGAGATCATGACCTGAGCCGAAAGAGACTCTTGGATACTAAGAACAAATTGAGGGTTGACGGGGGGTGGGGGAGAGGAGACAGTGGGTGATGGGCATTGAGGAGGGCACTTGTTGGGATGAGCACTGGGTGTTGTATGGAAACCAATTTAACAATAAATTATATTATATATATTTAAAAAATGGTCAGATGCTTAACTGACCCTGCCACTCAGATGCTCCTCCAACTTGCACGTTCTTATCTAGAAATATCAAATTGCTAGGAATTCCCCAAAACACCACACATTCCCCACTCCAGACCTTGCCCACATTCTTCTTATAGACTGTGAAGGCTGATTCTTCTGGATATGAAGAATATAAGACATATTAGGGTTGTCTTGGGAAAGGCAATTCAATTTTGTCTCTCAGGATGGAATTTACACTGAGTGACATGTCCTCATGGCAGGACTGGAAAGAGGACACTGCCTAGTGGAGATCAGAATGTGATTCGGGAACTAAAATGCCCTTTTGAGTACTCCTGTACTATTTTGTTCCTCCCTAGTTGGCTGTAGGTACCCATGGCTTCCTACTCCAGTGTGTGACCATACAGTCGCTCCAGCCCAGTTTGTGCTTTGTCTTTTGCTACCACTGAGTTCTCTGCCCCTTTTCTCTGATTCATGGCTTCTGCCACCTTGTGGCTCATGCTTACTGCCTCCTTCTCTCAGCCTGCCTTTCTGTTTCTGCCCCCTGCTGTCAATTGCTCATTATCTTTCCCCCTCCGATTAAAACTCCCTCAAAGAAAGGCTCTGATGGGTTGAGCCAGTCAGTATCCAGAGTGTGTTTATAGGGGGTTTGAGGAACTTGGGACTGATCAAGGAAAAAGACATGACCACAGAGGCAGTAACACACAAAAAGCTTTATTGAGCAGCGCTTGGATGTGGTTGCATGAGAGGGGAAGTCCCTTGCAGCATGAGACTGTCCAGAGGCTTCCAGCACAGGAAACACTATCTAGAAGGAAAGGAGGGCAAGGGCACTCTCAAGGGATGGGGTCTATGTGCTTGGGTGATGTCACTCAGCAGCACAGTGGGGAGTCTCTGGGTCAGAGAGGTCCAAGTGGCAGGAACAGACACAAGAGTCTGTCTTATCAATGGCCAGCAGATACTGGATGTAGTTTCACAGTGTATGCCAAGTAGACAGACCCTTAATGGCTAAACATCTGCTTATTTGGGTTATTTTTAAAATAATATATAAAATTTTGAGTTTGGTGCCTGTGGACTCTTGAGCTAACGAATCTCAGCTTACTGTGAAGACATAGTCAATCTGGGGCCAATACACAGAGGCCATCTTTAGCTTATTTATATAACAGGGCTGTTCTCATGTCAGTACCTTCCTATGTCTCTAGCCAGCCTGTGGCCAGATGAGTGGCTGCCCTATGATTTGGTACCTAGTACTGCTCCAGTCAGTTGGGACTAAAGTGGGAGGGCTAACATCCTGGATGTAACACCCATGCTTAAGGAGCCACTCAGAGGCTGGTTACGAGCTTGACAGACTCCAGAGATTCTTTGACCCACCCACCCCACCCCCAAAAGGCCCAGAAAGCCCTTTATTCCTTATTATCCTTGCCTGTTACAATCATTCATGAACAAAGTCAAACATTATCATTTACAGGTAGCCCCGGACACTAGCCTGCTTTTGCCCTCGTTCTCTGTCTCCACAGCAAGTAGCTTTCAGATGTCTTACCTTATCATTTAAGTAGGCTTTTTTTTAACATCACTTTACATCTCATCTTTGAAACCACACATTGTGAACTGTCTTGAGTCACTCCCATGTCCCCAGGACATTTCAGAGTTTCTGGTATAAAAGCGCTCAGTAAATAGCTGCTAAATAGATTATTTCTAGAAAAGATAAAGAAGACTCCACAGAGGAAGCGATGTCTGAACGGTGTTTTGGAAGATTCGTAGAAGTGACCCAAAAGATGAGAGAGTGGAGTCCATAGGAGGAGAGAACATCCTGGATAAAAGCCCTGAGGCGTGAAAGCATGACATGAGTGAGGAACCTTAAGTAGCTTGGGGATGGAGTGGTAGCAGATGGTCACCAGATCCTCCCAGGGTGAATTCAGCCCAGACCTTCAGTTATGGCAGCGTTTCAGATTCATTAATCCCAGGAAGGCTAGTTGTACTCACAAACCTAATTTAATAAGAAAGTATAAAATCAGAATGCCAATTTCTTAATTAACAATGAGAAGTATAAACTCCAGAACAGAATGCTTGTGTCAACACGACCCGTACATTCTCTCCTTGTAGCTGGATTTACATGTGAAGCCAATTTATAAACAGAATGATGTTTGGTGAGGACAAGATTGGAGCGAGGAAGTTGGGATATGAATGCTTAATGATATCAGGCCCTGATCATGGATCCAGCAGGAAACAGATGGCACACTTGAATTGGATAACCTGGGGTGGGGGGTGGGGACAGTGCAGTACCACCATTATTTCCTGTGGGCCAGAAAGACTGAGAGAAGAGAGAAGCAGTTAGAAGTCAGAGAGAGCGCTTTAAGAGAAGCCATAATGCTGTAGCCTTATGTCAGGACAACCAGTGTGGAATGGAGCTGGAGAAACCAATAATCTGAACTCACTGTGCTTTCTGTCTCTAATCTTCTGACTATGCTTCCCATTAACTAAACCCAGTACAAAGCCAGAAGGCAAAGTAACCCAGTCCATTCAGGCCAGCCTCCCCATGCCAGAGCAGGGTAGCAGGAACAACTGAGAATAACCAGCATATCCTACCCACCAGACAAAGATGCATCAGTGACAAGGAGTAGACAAGCTGCTTGAGCCATGCTTGAACCAACATTGCCCATTTTTCCTTGTTGCCAAGTCACCTTCCTACCATCTGCAGGTGGTACCCCCCACCCTTATGAACAACATATTTTCTTCACAGATCTTTAAACTTGGACACCACCTTCACTGTGACTGGGATTGGTCTGACTTACATAGACAGACTGTGTTGACTCTTGCTGTTTCTGGTCCTGGAGCTATTTTATCTCTCAGGAGATTTTCATATATCATCATCATCATCTGTTATGAGTTGATATCTATAGTTTAACTGCCAGAGTTTCTGGAGTGCCTTGCTGCTGCTGCTTCTCCCACTCTAATGACCTTGAATTAATTTCTATAGGCGTCGGGGATAGAAAGTGTTAATGGAAGCCACTGAGGAGCAAGATATTTGAGAGAAATCAAAAAATTATTTCAGTGACAACATGAATGGAAAGGAGATGGTTTTTAAAGTTATTTAAGAGGAAGGATGCCAGGACTTAGGGAATATAAGAAGGAGAACAGATGACTAGAAGGAAATTAATTTTGTCTTGCACTGTAAAGTTTGAGGGGCCTAAAAGACACTCCAGAAAGGATCTTCCCCAAAATTGTTCTCGTTCATTGTTTAGACTCTCCTGCGTTTCTAAAATCTCTGATTAGTGCAGGTTCAAAGTTAATTGTTCAGCACCACAACTGAGGACAGCTCCCAGCCAGGGTCCTCACTAAGTCACCCCGTGACAGTCAAGGTGCTGGACAACTATTTGGAGGACCATATCCACATCCTTGGGGTGTAATGAGAAGCATGATTGTTCAACCACACCTACCTGGCTTCTTTATGCTGGCATGAGTTAACTGGCTCCCCTACCTTGGGATTCACTTGGAGATTATACATACAGCTCACCACTTCTCTTTATCTGCCAAACCATCTATGTAAAGTTGTCTTGGATGTCTTATGATTATCCAGACATGCAAACTAAGCTCCACTGGAAACTGGGAGTTTTACATTTTCTGCATATATGAGTATGTGATTCTTACGGGGCAGGCTCCAAAGAAGGGCAGGATTTATTCATGGAGCCTGCAATCTAATTGCGTGGACAAAGTACTTCCATGTTGAAATGGTAATTATATGAAGCAACATTGTCATTCTGATAAAGGAGAGACCACTATTGGGGATGGCTTGAAAGAGGAGGCTTGTAGGATTCAGTTATGCTTGGAAGAGAGGGAAAGACATTCAAGTGAGGGGAAGGGCCTAGCCAAAAGCATTTAATAGGGATATCCTATGTGTCCCCATGTGTTATGGGAAGATCAGTAAACAAGCATCTATAATTAGATTATTGAGTAGATGTGTTAACTATAGACATCAAAATTTGAGGATTTCCATGGCCTTTGGCTCCTCCTAAACCTGACTCTAAGAAAAAAACAATAAGCCTAGTACATAAGAGCTGAAAAACAGGTTTTGAGATCCCTTTAACATTATGAGGACCTGCTATGAACAGGACTCCATGGACACAAAGATGAATGTTTTTGAGTACTTTCATTTTTATTTAATCCATTTGATTATTAAAATACCTTTGTAAGGTAGACAAAAAGGAGAAGATGTGTCCAGAGGAGAATGCTGAGCACAGAGAGTTCAGATGGCTTGACTAAGGTCATGAGGTTATTTAGCAACGAAGTCAACAGCATCATCTGGATCTTTTTCCCCACTGGGCTATGACTGAATCCAAACTTCACAAGCAACCCTGAGTCTGCCTAGACAGTGATGGATGACTAGGAGAGTGACAAACGGTGTCTACTGAACAGGTAGGTCATATTGAGTACCTACTGTGCCAGGAGGCACTGGGAATCAGCTGTGAACAAGGGAGCCATGGTCCTGGCTTCATAGAGGTTGGTTTAGACTTTAGCCATCTATGTCCTAAGTGTTGATCCATACAGTGATAGACTTGCAAAGGCAAGAATCCTACATGGTCGAACGCTGCAATATAGGGCAATCACACAAGCTGATGCCCATCTTTTTTTCTGCTTGGCTCTTTGTAATAAGCCAATTTGGAGAGAAGTCCCCTGAGTACCAAACCCTACACCTTAATTGGCTTGATCCACCATGTAGACATCTACATAGATATGTTCCCAAAGTGAACTGATGTCATGTTTAGAGAAGGCTAGGCATATGGGATTCCCTTCTTTTAGGTCTACAGTCAACTGGCGATTATGCAGGGGATGTAATTGATCACTTGGGATTCTCCATGCTTCTGTAACTCAGTCCTTTTTGCCACTGCTTGCTTTTTAAAACATTTCATTAGCACAATTACTTAAGAGTGGTTAAGGATGGTGAAGGGAAGGAATCCATGTGATCCATTTCAGCACAAGTTTTGGCAACTCCACCGCCAAATTTTCCCAACCACAATGCACAGCCAGACCTGTTAACCACATGACTCCTTGAAATGATTCTTAGTCAAGGAAGGTATTAAGGCAGACATCATGTCTTACATTTCTTGCTTACCCCAGAACCGATATCTTGCTTCATTAGTAAATAAATATTTTTTTATAACGATGAAAAAGCAGTGAGGATATATAGAATTGTCTGAGCAAACTCAGAATTTAGGTATCAGCAACCTGAGATCAACTCCGTCACTCTGACTTTAAAAGATCCTTTTCTATTGACTCTACATTTATAACTTTAATTGAGATAAAGTCCCGCTTCCATTTCTCACTATATTTTTCTACATACGCATGCATCCTTGAAATGCTGTAAGTACACACGTGTCCCACTAGACTGAATCTGTAACCTTCCTTAAATGTTTTCCTTAAAAATATTTTCTCCTGGGGAGTTGGCTCAGTTGGTTGAGTGCTGACTTTTTTTTCTTTAAGTTCATTTGTTTTGAGAGAGAGAGAGAGAGAGAGAGAGAGAGAGAGAAAACAGGAGTGGTGGAGGTGCAGAGAGAATCCCAAGCAGGCTCCACACTGCCAGCCCAGAGCCCAATGTGGGGTTTGAACTCATGCACCATGAGATCATAACCTATGCCAAAGTCAGATGCTTAACCAACTGAGCCACCCAGGCACCCCTGAGTGTCTAACTCTTGATTTCGGCTCAGGTCATAATCCCAGCATTGTAGGATAGAGTCCTCCATCAGGCTTTGCATTGATTATGGAGCCTGCTTAAGATTCTCTCTCTCTTTCCCTCTGCCCCTCTACCCTGCTCGCACATGCACTCTATCTCTCTCTCAAATTCGGGATTTCTAGTTTCACTTCTATTTCCAATAATTACCTACTTAAACATTCTGAAATAATTTTTTTTTAATTTCCCCTATGATTTTAAACCTATCTTCCTCTTTCCCCAGATGTGGAGGCCGTATAAAGTAAGTCAATGCACTGAGCTTCTCGTACTTCTCATTCCTTGTCTTCAGGTGACTGTCCCATCACCGACTAATGTGATTCCATATACAAGACAGATTTTCCTTGTAAGTATTTTCAAGAGTTGTGGTGTTCTTTTGTGGAAAGTTACACTATCTGAGTTCCTCTAGCAACTAGTTATTAGAACTCAGTTAAAAATGGAAGTCTAGTAGGAGTGGCTCAGTTGTTCTTCTTTGTTGTTCAGAATTTTATTATGGCCCAGAGCAGGAGGCTACAGCTCACAGAGATGGGGTGCTGGGAGAGTAAAGTTGCCAACCGCAAGCTTCCTGCCCAAACAACTCCATATTGCCTGTAGATTCAGTGCACCAAATCACTGTGAAAAAGATAAACCAGTAGATGGCTGGCATTTCTGTTTGTTTTACTAACAAAACATAAAAAGTTTTCTCTCAGCTGGCCCCCAAGCTAGAAAATTTGTAAGAAGAACATGGTTAGAGCATTAGTTTTTAACTTTGTGCATTAGATTCACTTGGGCAGATTTTTAGATCCCCAGTCCCCAGGCTGCATCGGGATCCATTACTCAGAATTTCAGAGGTGCGGGGGTGGGGGTGGGGGGGGTAGTTCCAGGTATCAGTATTTTTTAAAGCCTCCCAAGAGATTCTAAGTGTGCAGCCAAATGTGCAAATGACTATCATCAAAAGACTACTGATGCTTGGGTCCCATCACAAACATTCAGATGCAAAAGACCTGGGGCACAGTCTGGGCATCAGAAGTCCTATAAGCCTCCTGAGTGATTCCAGTGGAGGGGCCAGGCTGAGAACCCCTGTTAGAGATGAGATAGCAATGCAGTGGCTGTGTAAGATGGAAGGTGTTCCGGGTGTCACCCATCTTCTTGTCCATCGTATTCCCTGCCCTCTTGTCCATCTTATTCTCTACCCTCTCAGGGCAAACTGTTTATGTATTATGAATGAGCGGTTTGGCATACAGCTTTTCCTTAAGCTATTGAGGGAGGGCTTTGTAATGTATTGGGGAGGTGGGTAGATCAATCTACTACATAGGTCTGCTGAGGGTTTCCAACAAAAAACTGCCCGTAACGCTGTGAGCTGTATCTGAGTTTTAGGGTCTCAGGAAAGAGGAAAAGGATTCTACCTGGAGTGGAGGGGCCCCACACCTCACAACCTCTCCTTCCCACATAGGGACTTTGACTTCCTGTAACTGGCAGAGATCAAGTGCCTCCAATTCACATCAGAGGCCACCAGAAGCTGCGGAATTGATAAGACTCAAGGGGGAGGTGGGAACTTCATGATTCATGCTTAAAGAGAGAAAAGACTTTGAATCTTGGGGAAAGATGAAGAGGGAGAGAGGGGTAGAAGACAGAGGAATGGGCAAAAGAAAAGACACCTGGGAAGACAGAGGCCATGCAGATAATCAATTTGGTGGCATATCAGTATTTACATTGTTCCGAGCTCTATTACTCACAGGAGTGCCACAACTAGAGTAGAGGCACAAAGGTGACATTTGGAGCAGGACTTCAGGCCTCCTTCGTCTCTGTAGATGTACTGATCATCAATAAATGTTGAAGTCAGTGCTTAGACGTCAGAAAACAGCAAGGATTTCACATGGGGAGAAAGAAAACCAGAAAAATGTAACTACCTTCATTACATTTCTGTTTCTGTCCCAACCTACAGAGCTTATCAGCTCAAATGCAGAACAACAGTTAGTTTTGTATGTCCAATACCTATTTTCAAGCATAAAGCAAAAGTTGAATTCTTTTTTTTTAATTTTTTTAATGTTTATTTATTTTTGAGAGACAGACAGAGCATGAGTGGGGGAGGGGGAGAGAGAGGGAGATACAGAATCCGAAACAGGCATCAGGCTCCGAGCTGTCAGCACAGAGCCGGACGTGAGGCTTGAACCCACGGACCGCGAGATCATGATCTGAGCGGAAGTTGAACATTTAACTGAGCCACCCGGGTGCCCCAAAAGTTGAATTCTTGAGTGTAAACAGTGCATCTCTGTGTTCTCTCTGAGACAGCATGTGCCAGAGGAAGCCTCTTGTATGGCCCCTTCTTCTTGCTTGGCTCAGCTAGCTCGTGTGACCTTGGGCCTATGTAGCATTCTCTGAAATGATGAGAAGGTGATGGGGAAAAGATTGAGGGAGGTCACTGGCATAAGGGGGGTATGCCATTCCTGATCTCAAAAATACCCTTATCCTGGGATCTCTCCACTGCTTTGTCAGTTCAAAGCCAGTGGTCAGCCAGCACCGTGGCCAAGAAGACACCCCCACCCCCATCACTGCACCTGTCCTACGTCTCACCTGTGCTCCCGGTGTTACTCATTAGGCAACACGATTTTCAGGGCTTCCCTTCCCCTTTGGATTAGCTTGTTATCTGCCTTTGAAGCTAAGCCCTCATTAATGAATCCCCAGATGGAAGAATAAGCCTAGACATTGCCAGCACATCCGTCCCTCAGGGAATCCTTTGCTTCCCATCAGAAAGGGGCAGACGTTTGGCTGCTGTCCAGCCCAAGGCTTCACAATTCCACTTTGAGAAAGCCTTGGAGAGTTCCTCTCTCTGGGAACCCACTTTCTCAATCACAAGCATTTCAGGGCTAATTACACTGATTTAATGCACCTGGCTTTCTCTTACACTTAAAATCTCAATGGGAGAGAAAATACTCTGACTGATCAGCATTTATTGGAAAGCCAGAGAACCAAGGTGCATTGTCAATTCCAGAGCCTGTGCTGGGTGGGAGGGAACAGCAGTCACCTTCAGCTCCAGGGAGAGCTTTCTACCCTCCTAGGGCTACAGGGCCATAGATCGTCCTGAGAGTCTTAGCACTGGGGCATCTATGCGCTAGGGCTGTTTTCTAATGGTTTAATGCGTGTGGGTCTTCTGTCCTCAGTAAACAACAATAACAGATGGTAAGTTAGTGTTGTCTCTGCGGGAGCCCATAGAGAGGAGTGGTTATGGGAATGGACTCTGAGGCCAGATAGCTCTGGGTTTGTCCCACCTCCATCGTTGACTACCAGTAGGACTTTAGATAAAGTATTTAATCTCTCTAAGCTTTAGCTTCTTCAGCTATAAAATGAGGGTACTATTAGCCCATATAGCAGTGGTTCTCAACTTTAGCTTGCATTGGAGCCACTTGGGCCTCATTCCCAGGGATACTGACACAATTCGTCCAGCAGCATCTGAGGATTAGAAGGCTTAAAGTCCCCATAGGCACAGTCAAGGTTGAGAAGCACTGTCAGGTGAGCTTATTTTGAGGCTGAACCAAGGTGGTGCATATAAAACCTTGCTACCCAAAGTGTGATCTGTGGACCTGAAGCAGGGGCACGTACAGAGAACTTGTTAGAAATGTAGACTCTTGAGGGGTGCCTGGGTGGCTCAGTCTGTTGAGCATCCGACTCTTGATTTTGGTTCGGGTCACGGTCCCAGGGCCATGGGATGGAGCCCCGCATCAGGCTCCACGCTGAGCATGGAGCCTGCTTGAAATTCTCTTTCTTGGGTGCCCGGGTGGCTCCGTCGGTGCAGTGTCCAGCTTTGGCTGAGGTCATGATCACGGCTTGTGGGTTCGAGCCCCGTGTCTGGCTCTGTGCTGACAGCTCAGAGCCCGGAGTCTGCTTCCGATGCTGTGTCCCAGTCTCTCTTGGCTCCTCCCCCTCTGTCTCTCTGTGTCAAAAATAAACATTACAAAAAGAAATTCTCTTTCTCTCTCCTTCTGCCCCTCTCCCCTGCTTGTACTCTCTTTCTCTAAATAAAAAAAAGAAAGGAAGAAAGGAAGGAAGAAAGGAAGGAAGAAAGGAAGAAATGTAGACTCTTGGTCTCGTCCAGACATGCTGAGTCAGAGTCTGCATTTTAGCAGGCTGCCCAGGTGATTTGTGTACGGATCACAGTCTGAGAGGCTGGCATAGAGCACCTCACATTATCCTGGCACATAGTAGGCGCCTCTCGGGGGAGGAGGTGGTTTTGTGACTATTACTAATGTAACCTGCAAGCCTTGAGCTCACGGTGCGTCACGGTGTGAGGGACAGGGGGTGGGCTCCAAAGAGGCTCTGACCGCAGCCTGCCAACTTACCGGTTGAGCAGAGGAGCTTAGCAGTTCTGCGCTTTCCCAACTGTGCAGGGGGAACTATCACAGCTGTTAATAACAGCTCTATCTTTGGTAAAGACTTTAGCCTATAAAGTGTCCTTTTTTGAAAATGCTTTTTGGTCTTAATTCTACCTTGTCAGATATCAAGATTGAGACCTCTGCCTTCTTTATATTAACATATGCTTGCTATTACCTTTGTCCATTCTTTTCTATTTAAACTGAATCTTTTTGGTTTTGGTTTGTCTTATATACAGCATATTGTTAATTTGCTTTGTTAATCTGTTAACTTTTCAATTATATTTATTGACATGATCAATATGTTTCAGCTCAATTCTTATATAGTTTTTTAACTTTTAATACTTTTTTTAATTTATGTATTTTGAGAGAGAGAGAGAGAGAGAGATCATGCATGTGTGCATGAGCAGGAGAGGGACAAAGAGAGAGGAAGAGAGTATCCCAAGCAGGCTCCGTGGAAGTCCTATGTGAGGTTCAATCTCACAAACTGTGAGATCATGACCTGAACCAAAATCAAGAGTTGGATGTTCAGTCCACTGAGCCACCCAGGTACCTCAATTCTTATATATTATTTTATCATACATGTTTAAATTTTTGTGTGGGTGGTGCAGCCACTCTGGAAAACAGTATGGAGGTTCCTCAAAAAATTAAAAACAGAACTACCCTACGACCCAGCAATTGCACCAGTAGGTATTTATCCAAGGGATACAGGTATGCTGTTTCAAAGGGGCACATGCACCCCAATGTTTATAGCAGCACTATCGACAATAGCCAAAGTATGGAAAGAGCCCACATGTCCATCGATGGATGAATGGATAAAGAAGATGTGGTATATATATGCGATGCAGTATTACTCGGCAATCAAAAAGAATGAAATCTTGCCATTTGCAACTACGTGGATGGAACTAGAGGGTATTATGCTAAGCAAAATTAGTCAGTCAGAGAAAGACAAAAATCATATGACTTCACTCATATGAGGAATTTAAGATACAAAACAGAGGAACATAAGGGAAGGGAAGCAAAAATCACATAAAAACAGGGAGGGGGACAAAACATAAGAGACTCTTAAATATAGAGAACAAACAGGGTTACTGGAGGGGTTGTGGGAGGGGAGATGGGCTAAATGGGTAAGGGGCACTAAGGAATCTACTCCTGAAATCAATTGTTGCACTATATGCTAACTAACTTGGATGTACATTTTAAAAAATAAATTAAATTAAAAAATAATATTAAAAAAATTTGTGTCTTTATATATAGTCTTTAAATGGTTTATCTGCTCTGTCTTTGGAAGGGAATAAGTTTTGCTCAGCAGAAAGGTTTATATCATTGTTCTAAGTTTTACCTTTATACCATTATCTTTATGTAGTATCTTAGTCTCCTCTTTTTTGACTGTTGTCTAAAAATAACAGTGTTCCACTATACTTTTCTCTCCCAGTATTTGATTTGAGATTTTTTTTTAAATGCCCAGTTAATCCTATAAGGCAATCAATGTATTTATTCTACTCTTTATCAATTTCCCCTGGACCCCTTATTTTATAGTTGAATCATATTTACACTATTAGAGAATATAGCCATTACATACTAGTTTGTCTTCCTAATATAGCCACTAAACTACTATGCTTAATGCTCACTTCCAGACTTTACATCCATGTGCCTTTAATTGTTTTGGGTTATAAACCCATTTTAGAAGGTAACTACATGTCCTAAGTTCATATGTGTTCATCAAAGTTTGTTTGTGGCCTTGTGAACTCAAAGTTAAGTTTGGTTGAATATAAAATTATGGCTCATATTTTATGTTCCTTTGACTCTCTTGGTGATATTATTTCATCATTTTCAGACATAAAGCATTGCATCAAAAATCTAGTGGCAATCTGATTTTCTTTCCTATATAAGTGACTTGATCTTTTTGCCTGGATGTCCGGGGTTTTTTTTTCCCCTCAGTTTTGACCATTTTCCTATTTAGATGATGTGTCCACCCAGTGTGTAGTTTCGTGTCTTTTTTATTTCAGAAAATTTTTCTTGAGTTACAGTTTTAGTATCTGTCTCTTCTCTTCCGTTGTGTTGTCTTTCTGCATTCAGGCTTCCTATTTTACATATGTTGGATCACTTCTCTTGTTTTCTTTCATTTTTTGGGTTTTTTAAAGATTTATTTTATTTTTAGAGAGAGCACACATGAGTTGGGGAGAGGGGGAAAGAACGAGAGGGAGAGGGGGAGAGAGAGAGGGAGAGGGAGAAAGAGGTTCTTAAGCAGGTTCCACACTCAGTGTGGGACCCTGGGACCATGACCTAAGCCAAAATCAAGAGTCAGATGCTCAACCAACTGAGCCACCCAGGTGCCCCTTTTCTTGTTGTTGTTGTTGTTGTTGTTGTTGTTTTAATCTATCACTTTCTTTTTTTGTCTTTCTTTCTTTTTTTCCTTTTGCTTATCTTTTTGCACTTATTTATTTTACAGACTTCCCTCCTTTGCAAATTTTCTCTTGAACCATTATTTATGGTAATATTTTACTCTTGCACTCCTTCTAATTTTATCTTCAAACTTCTGAAATAACTTTTTCTATATCTAATTTGGACTGTTTTGTCCCTTTCTTTTTAAAACTTCCCCTTGTTATATCACTTGTTTTCTTAATTTTTCTAACTCTGATTCGTGCTTTTGTCACTTCCTTGATTTCCGTTAGCTTGTTTTAAAACACGTGGTTCCAGTCTTCATCTTCTTTGTGCAGTCTTTCTTGCTGCCTTTATTGCTTAGAAAAGTATTATTCTGATCTATATTCTCTTCTTTATGGTAGTTTTGTATAGGAGTCAAACTGAACTGTTTTCTGTGGCTCATTTTCCAGAATGATTAAGTGGTCTATATTCTCGATGAAAAGATGGGCCAGGATGGCTTTTATCACTTGACAACTCTCGAGCTCCCTCTTCTGTTCTGGGAAGTGATTATAAATGTGGTCTCGACCACGTGGTCTCAGTGATGTCTCGACCTCTTGCCACCCCACCCCACTTTTATCTAAACCTTCCTTTCTTTTGTCCCTATTTCCGTATGTTCAATTTGGACTCGGTTTCCAGTATTTTTTTCTGAGCCCAGACTTTCCCTGACAGAGGCAGTTTGAAAAAGCGTCTAATTCTAAGGATCAGTCTTGCAGAGAAATGAAAATTGGGGCCAAGATGGTAGAGAACTAGGACAAAGCAGGCATCAAGTTGGGAAGAGCCCCACAGTATATCTGGAAAGAAAGGAGGAAAGGTCCACATCCCATGTCTGGAGACAGAAAGGGTGGGGGTGGGGCAGGCAGCCCTGTAGAGTGGCACCCCCTTATTCCAGACGCCCAGGGCAGATAGAACAGAATGTCCCTACATGTTTTGGGTGACTGGGATCATCTGGTGGGCCCAGTCCCCACCTTCTCCTCTCATCAAAACACGATTCTCCCTCTTCCCCTCCAGAGCCTCACTTTATACCTATTTAGATATACGACAGCAGAGAAGAGAAGTAAGGGTGTTCTGCTGAGCACAGAACATGTCGCAAATGGAAATGTCCCTAAAGGTAGTGGTGCACATTTCATTTACTTAAGTGGTGTATTGAAATCATACTCTGTGCCAAGTCCTCCCTAGGTGCTAGAGATTCAACCTTTGTTAAGCCAATTGGCCAGAAAAAGGTAAGATGCTGTCTGTGGTTTTGGAAACAATTAAAAAAAATTTTTTTAATGCTTTTATTTATTTTAGAGAGAGAGAGACACAGCGCACGAGCAGGGGAGGGGCAGAGAGGGAGGGAGACACAGAATCCGAAGCAGGCTCCAGGCTCTGAGCTGTCAGCATAGAGCCCGACACGGGGGTCAAACTCATGAACCAGGAGATCATGACCTGAGCTGAAGTCGGACACTTAACTGACTGAGCCACCTGGGTGCCCTGGAAACATTTTTTTTTTTTTAAGCTAATAAAAGCATATCTATTTAGCAAGCAACTAACATACGACAGACTTGTAAAGCCATCATCCCATTTAATCCTCCTTAACAACCCTGAAAACTAGGTAATGTTATTCATTTTTTGTCATTATAACTGGCTCAGAGAGGTTATTTAACCAATCCAAGATCATAGTAGATCTGTCTGGTTCTAGAATGCATGCTTCTGCCATTGCATAAATTTGCCTCTCAACTGGTCAATATTGGACAATATTGGATAATAGCCATATGATTTTGACCTCACCAGCATCCCTAGTTAACCACACAAACTAACTAGGCTAAAACCAGTAAATTACAAAATGCCCTAAAAATGGGGTGATTGGTGGGGGAGGAGGTTGGGTCCTCTTGAAAGTTGTTTTGCCAAAGCCACATTAAATAACCAGCCTGTACACATTGTTCCATTGCTTATCCTCTTTCCCATCGTGAACTGAGAATGCTCAAAGCTTCCCTCCCCTCTGTCATGCAGGGCAAAGAGCAGCCACCATGGAGGGCTGGGTTCTAATGCTTATCCTTTGTGACCATAATAAGGTTTGAAAAGAATAAAATAAAGCTATACCCACATAGGAAAAGCACACCGTTGAATGGAAAGTCTGACTGTTTCTTACTATTAGATTTTTTCACAAGCTGCTGCTTTTGTTATCTTATTGGCACTTAGTGAAGATTGACAGTGAAAATAACTTTCCCAAATAAAAAAATATTGGAGATTGATGACACGGGGAGAAAATTACCCCAATTTCATGTAAACAGGGGGAGATTAACACCAGGTACAGGTACCGAAGTGAAAAGCCCAACAAGCTGGTGTTAGAAGGCTAACAACACTTTCAAAATAAGAAGTCACCCCTGGGGCTGCTCTAAACCACATTCATTTATGGTGAGAGATAGCTCCAGAAGCCTAGCCATGGGGTTGGGTAGGAGCAGTTGGCTGGCTATGAAAAAGAAGTTATTAAGAATATTAATTAACATTTAAAAATATTAGAGGCTTCCCAGGTGATGCAGTCTTGATACCCTGGCACCTGTTCAGAATGTTGAACCCCCAAAGCCAAAAAAAAAAAAATGTATTGACCTGACTACTCATCTAGGCTCTGATTATACAAAATATGACTTAAATGCTTCTGGGTTTGCTCTGAGAGTGCATTACCCAGCAGGGCTACAGATTCTGTTTCTTTTGTTCCTCTCAACATCTATTCTAATGCCTTCAGTTTATGTGTTTTACCAGCAAAATCCCACTCCTTGGGGGGAGGAGGATTTGGTAAAAGAAGGTAAATCTACCAACCAACTCTCCAAGATGAAGCAAAATGGTTTCAGGTTATTGGGATGCTTGGCTAAGAAATTCACATAGTGGTAACAATCTCATGATGACAGATTGGACCCCTCCTGAGTGTGACACCCCATACTACCTCCATGACTCTACATACATCTTGTTTTGAAAGTATTTGGGTACAGGACACTCTCATATATGTTTCTCATATACGTGCTGTTAACTGCATTGTATTGGGGTATAATTTATATATAGAAAAGTGTCTATATCTTAAGCATACAGCTCAGTGACATTGAACGTCTAAGTTGCACCTGTATACCTACTGCCCAGACCAAGATTTAGAACACTTCTATCATCTCGTCCTCTGCTCTTTCTAGTCAGGTGTTTCTCTTTTAAAAATCCAGCATTTTCTTTGTGATACAGTATTGGAAAGAAATAGGTCCAACAACTCCATATCAAAAAACAAACAAAACTAATAATTCAATTAAGAAATAGTCAGAAGACCCGAATAAACCTTTTTTTTTAATTTTTTTTAAGGTTTTATTTATTTTTGAGACAGAGAGAGACAGAGCATGAACGGGGGAGGGGCAGAGAGAGAGGGAGACACAGAATCGGAAGCAGGCTCCAGGCTCTGAGCCATCAGCCCAGAGCCCGACGCGGGGCTAGAACTCACGGACCGCGAGATCGTGACCTGATGTGAAGTCGGACGCCTAACCGACTGAGCCACCCAGGCGCCCCCCCGAATAAAACTTTTTAGAGAGAAGACATACAAACGACTAACCGGTATACAAAAGATGCTCAACATCACTAATCATCAGGGAAATGCAAATCAAAACCACAGTGAGATATCACCCCATACCCATTAGAATGGCTGTTATCAAAAAGACCAGAGAGCACCCATGCTCATGAGGATGTGGAGAAAAGGGACCCTTGTGCACTGTTGGTAGGAATTCTTGGGTGCAAACTGGTACAGCTACTATTTGGAAAACAGCGTAGAAGTTCTTCAAAAAATTAAAAATAGAACTGTGTGATCCAGCAATACCACTTCTGGGAATATATCTGAGGAAAATGAAATCACTGTCTTGAAGAGATATCTACACAAAAGCACAACTTCACAAGAGCCATAATATGGAAGTAGCCTAAGTGTCAGAAGATGAATGGATATATATAAATATATACATACAATGAAATATTATTCAACCATTAATATCAACCATTAATAAACCATAAGATACTATATATTATATATATTATACATTATACATTATATGTTATATATAATATATATAATATTATATATAATTATATAATATATAATAATTATATAATTAATATATAATATTATATATAATTATATAATATATAATTATATAATTATTATATAATTATATAATATATAATAATTATATAATTATTATATAATTATATTATATTATTATTATATATTATATATAATAATATATAATATATTCTATTATATATATTATTAAATATATAATATTATATATTATTATTATATTATTATATATTATATAATAATATATAGTATATATAATAATTATATAATAATATATTATATTATATATATTATATATAATATTATATAATTATATATTATATATAGAGAAGGAAATATTGCAATTTATGACAACATGGATGGAACTTTGAGAGTAATATGCTAAGTGAAATAAGTCAGACAGAGAAAGACAGATATGGTATGATCTTACTTATATGTGAACTCTTTAAAAAAAGCCAAACTCATAGAAACAGAGTAGCATGGGAGGGAGGGGTGGGGGAAATGGGGAGATATTGGTCAAAGGGTACAAACTTTCAGTTATAAGACGAATAAATTCTGAGTACCTAATCTTCAGCCTAATCACTATAGCGAATTTAATATTGTATTATAAGGAATGCCTTGGTGCCTAGTCGGTTGAGCAGCCGACTCTTGATTTCAGCTCCGGTCATGATCCCAGGGTCATGGGATCAAGCCCCATGTTGTCAGGCTCTGTGCTGAGCATGGAGCCTGCTTGAGGTTCTCCCTCTCTCTCTTTCTCTCTCTCCCTCTCTCCCTCTGCCCTTCTTCCCTACTCGCATGCACTCTCTCTAAAATAAAATTAAAAATAAAAACTTAAAAAAAGTTTTTTAAAAAAATACCATATTAGAGGCTTGAAAGTTGCCAAAAGAGTAGATCTTAAGTGTTCTCACCAAAAAAAAAAAAAAAAAAAAAAAAAAAAAAAATTTGTAACTGTGTGAGGTAACAGAGGTGTTAGCTAACCTTATATGGTAATCGTTTCATAATGTAAACATAAATCAAATCATCATATGGTACACCTTAGACACACCTTATATGTTAATTTTATCTATAAAGCCGGAAAAGGGAAGAAGTAGGTCCATAAAAGTGATGACCACTGTAAAGCACCCCCACCTCCCTGGAATGCAATTGTGATTTCAAACCACCAACAAATGGAAAGGGGTTGCCATTCACAGGTGGGAGAATGTGCACCGAACTGCGAGTCAGAAGTCTGACTCTTTCCGGTGGAGACATCAGCAAAGAAACACCTACATTTCTCCGGTCCCACATTAGCTCAGGTCCCTTGTATGTGACGAGCATTTGGGCGTCAGAGAGCTCTTTTTCCTCTGAGACAGGATTTTTCCAGCTTTAGAATTTGAAGCCTTTATGAATACTTATGGATGGAAAGAAGGCCATCACTTCTAAAAGCTCAACAGTATTTCTTAAGTTTGAAAATAAACGCAGGATGCTGGGGTGGCTCAGTTGGTTAGGCGTCTGACTTCAGCTCAGGTCATAATCTCACGGTTCTTGAGTTCGAGCCCCACATCCTCTGCCCCCCTCTCTCTCTCTGCCCTTCTGCTGCTCACACTCACTCACTGTCAAAAATAAATAAACATGAAAGAAAGAAAGAAAGAAAGAAAGAAAGAAAGAAGAAAGAAAGAGAGAAGAGAGAAGAAAGAGAGAAGAAAGAAAGAAGAAAGAAGAAAGAGAGAAGAAAGGGAGAAGAAAGAAAGAGAAAGAAGAAAGAAGAAAGAGAGAAGAAAGAAAGAAGAAAGAGAGAAGAAAGAAAGAAGAAAGAAAGAAAGAAAGAGAAAAAAGAAGATGCCTGGGTGGCTCAGTTGGTTAAGCATCCAACTTTGGCTCAGGTCATGATCTCTCAGTCCAGGAGTTCAAGCCTCGTGTTGGGCCCTGTGCTGAAAGCCTGGAGCCTGCTTCATATTCTGTCTCTCTCTCTCTCTCTGTCTTCCCCTGCTCATTCTCTCTCTCTCAAAAAATAAACATTAATTTTTTTTTAAATTACTCTGTGCCTCGGTTTCTTCATCTGTAAAATAGGGACAATAATAGCATTTTCCCCACACAAAGTCGTCAAGAGTGAATAAGTTCATATGCAAAGATTCAAAACATTGTCAGATGCATGGTAAGGGTCTGATGATAGATATTAGTCATTTATCATTTTCTTCCCCTCATTCTACCTTCCCCTCCCCCTCCTTCTCTTCCTTCTTCTTTCTTCTTCTTCCTCTTCCTCCTCTTTCTCTTCTCCTTTTCCTTCTCCTCCTTCTTCATTATCATATGTTCCTTCTTAATTACTGAAAGATAAGAGAAAAAGTATTACTAGTCATATTGTTTATCTTTTTCAATAAAAAATAAAATCGCTTTCATTTTCCAGTTGTATAAATAACACGTGTTCATTGTTTTCAAAACTCGAAAAGTGGAGGAAGGAGTAAGGAACAATTTAGGAAAAGAAAAAATTCTGAGACTGACTACCTGAAGATAACCACCATTTATATTTTGATGACAATCTTTTCATCTCTCTCCCTCTGGGTATACACACATGCAAACTTTCAAAGATGGGATTATATTATGCAAGTTGTTTCACCATGGAAACTTCACTTTGTTTTTCATCTTTTTTCCCCCTTAGCTCCCATTCCCAGGTTTTCACCCTCCCACAATTTTCTCTGTGCTCACCTAACCATACACATGTAGGCATTCATATAAATAAGGCTTTTTAAATGTTTGTTCTATAGGTACAGAGTAATCACACGTATATATACATGTACACATCCATACATATAAATATATGATATATGTACTCTATAGCCATCTACTCACATCTTTATTTTTCTGTCTTTATAACAACAAAAACCACTAGCTCTTGGACACATAATATGTGCCAGGCACTCCTCTAGATATTTACATTGCTATACCAACTGACGTAGCTCTGATACATAATGTTTAAAAGCAACATGACCCTCCTTGGAAACTGAATTTCCACGTATTAAATCAATCACCTATTAATGTGTATTCATGGTGTTTTGAATATTTTCCGCTAAACAAAGATACAGCAGGGAATCCTTAAAAATATCCTCGGAGTGGAATTTTTAGAGTGAAGGACATACGTCCTTTTTCATTTTAACTATATTGGTTTACCCCCTGCACTGAAGAGTGACAGAGTGGTCATGTGCCATTGTGTCAGGTGTTCCTGTGACCTTCTGCAGAAATGAATTCCTGAATGCCATCGCATCATGCAAAAGTACAGTGAATGGCCACTCAGAAAAGGAGATGACGCCTTCCAGCCCCAGCAAAGCCCCAGGCCACCGTAGCCAGGGCTCTGCACAGGAGGACCTCACTCATAGCCCTGCATGTCTCCCCTGCCCCTTCCCCCACACACACAACCCAAACTCAACTAGGTCCCACCCTGCAGAGTTCAGAACTCAGGCTCAGGCAGAACGAATTAGTCACACTTGATTCAGTGATGATGATGAAATCCTAAAAAAAAGTCCTGTGAATGTAGATAGAAAGGCTGCAGATTCCGCCCTGAACAATTCAGTGATGTCCAGAGCTTCCAAGATGCATCTTCTAGACAACGCATTCAGTTTCCCCCAGGACTCCAGCAAACGAAAGCAGAGGACATTCATGGCCAGCCAGACACTTTACCCAGGGCAGAGGTAGATGGCTGATTCCAAGGGACTCCTAGCAGATATGAGAGTGTAGGAGTAGCTCACCCTGCTGAGAGAATGGAGAACAAGCTGGCAAGAGCAGAGGAGGAGCCCTTCAACAATGGCTCCTACAAGATCACAGAAAAGAAGAACCTTCCACCTCAGAAGGGACTACTCCAATAGCTATGCACTCCCCAAGGAGGCTGAGTGAGCCACAGAGGTAGGAGCCTGACTGCCCCAGACAGAAACCCCCAAACCTACCTCCTAACCCAAAAGATGAAGACGATGCTTAACCCACTTACCTCCAACATGTCCCAGATACTTGACTAGACGGATCTGCTTTCTGTAGAGTTAAGCAAAACTAAGAAGCTGGTGATTCCACCTTCTTGGAGATGAAGTCTAAATCCCAGGCACCCTCTTGCCCCCAAAGACCAATCATGGCAACTGAGTTCCAACACACTATAGATCAGAACTTGTTGCATGGTGTTCCCGTTGTTTATTGCTGTACTTAAAGCAACAATAACTTAATAGTTTAAAACAGCAACTGCCATTTTGCTCATGAATGTGTGATTTGGACAAGGTGGTGGGGGGTGCAGCTCATCTCTGCTTCATGTAGCACCAGCTGGAGCAGCCCCCTGGGGCTGAGTGTCCACTTTCAAGATGGCTGTCCCACTTGGCTGGCAAGTTAACATTAGCTGTCAGCTGGGAGCTCAGCCGGAGTTGGCATCCTGGGGTTTTGGTATCTTTCCACACAGGCCTCTCTACAGGTCTTGAGCTTCCTTACAAGAAGGCATCTGGGTCTAAGAGTGAGCGTTTGGAGAAGTCTGGGCAGAAGCCAAAGGTTTTCCTATTATCTAGTCTTGGGAGCTCCAGAATATCCCCTCACTGCATTCTTTTGGATAAGCCAATTACTACTGGAATTAGCAGCCACCTCTCAATGTGTAGAGTATCAAAGAACTTACTGCCACCTCAGATCTACCCCTGGTGGTGGTCTGCATCTGGCTCTATAACTCTTCCTAGAGGCAGCTTCCGGTACATGTAAGCTATGTGTCATTGTGCCCTGTCAGTCGAATGCCATGCTCACTCCATTAGGAGAGAGCACTGGGGGATGACAGGAATGTAGACAAAATTTGAAACCCATGTTCACCAATTCATAATCTGAGCTGTGTCTACCCCCGTCCTCATACCCTTACAAGTCCATACAAACATTATGTTCACCTACGTGCCTTTGAGAGGCCTAATGCCTAAAAGGTAAGAGAAACACTCTAACTCAAACTGCATACATCATATCAGAAAGTTGGAAAAACTAGTGGATTCATGCAAAGTTTCATAAAATCCTTGCAGAATTTGTTTTCTAACTTAAATATTGCTACAGTAGAAACAGTCTGGGAATTGTCCTATCCCGCCAACTGCACTTCAGTTTCACTAGCTGAAGGATATAAACTTTCCTCTCGCCCACAGCAGCCACTGTAAATCTGCACAGGATCTGAAATTAGAAAACTTCACGCGCGGGTGCCTGGGAGGCTCAGTCAGTTGAGTGTCCAACTCTTGATTTCGACTCAGGTCATGATCCCAGGGTCATGGGACCGAGCCCCATGTCAGGCTCCATGCTGAGCATGATGCATGCTGAGCATGATGCCTGCTTCAAATTCTCTCTCTCTCCCTCTGCCCCTCTCCTCCACTTGCACAATCTCTCTCTCTCTCTCTCTCTAAACAAACAAACAAACAAACAAACAAAACTTTAAAGTGTTGAGTTTAAGGCACTGATTTTAATGAAATTATTTTGGGACATCGTACATGGATTGTTTCTGTGGAAACTGCAAACCTAGGTTATTAAAATTTAGACATGCCTAGGCATTGAATGAAGTACTCTCTGCCTCCTTCTCTCTGTCTCTGTCTCTCCATCTCTCTGTCTCTCTCTGTCTCTCTGTCTCTCTCTCCCTCACACACACACACATACACACACACACACACACCCCAAAGTCACCATACATATCTTCTTAACTAAAAAGCCCTGAAGTAGGGTAAAGGGGACTGCCTTCAAGTTCTTTGTGGTGGATGGAAGAAAAATCTGGAACAACCATGACATTCCCAGTTGGTTTCCCAACTGGGCCTTTTCTCTGTACTGACTTCCTCCAACAGAGACACACACAGGCCCCACTCAGAGATGGCAATGGCACGCTAAACCATGGAAGAAGCCCTGGCCTCCAAGACATGCCCAAAGAGGATCCTAAGCCTAATAAAAGCAGTCTTAATTTTCAGAAGATAGAACATGGGCCTACAACTCAGAAGCAAAATTATTTATTATTTAAAAAAAATCACTATCTAGGGGCACCTGTGTGGCTCAGTCGGTTGAGCATCTGACTTTGGCTCACGTCATGACCTCACCGCTGGTGAGTTCGAGCCCCGTGTCAGGCTCTGTGCTGACAGCTCAGAGCCTGGAGCCTCCTTTGGATTCTGTGTCTCCCCAAATATCGCTATCTACCCTTGTCTAGAGAGATTGGTAAGATCTAGGCATTAAACAGGTCTTTTTCCAACCCAGAGAATGCTACACATTTTCTGCAACACATTTTGCCTGGCTGTTTCGCTTAACGCTGTTACTGTGGCCTCTCCCTCCAAGATGTGAGAGTCCCTTCCAGTGCAAAGTGACACCCCCACTGCTGCAGGAGCTGCCCCTGTCCTCTCGTCCACCCCATCAGGAAACGCCTCCAAATCCTGTTCCAGCTGCTTCCCTGTGCCCTTATGTCTCTGTAAGTGGCCCCAAGTGGCCCCAAGTGATGGTAGAACAGAATACTTAACTATCTTCCCAGGATTTCAGGTGTTCTAGAAAATATGCTGTTAACCATCATTTTCCCCCTCCTAAATGGTTCAGTTTGAGTTTTTGATGTTTTGGATTTTGCATCTTTGTTTGTTTTGTTTGTTTGTTTGTTTTATTGGCTTTGTGTAACAAAGCCAAAGGAAGGAACATAGATGTATTCCGAGGTTGAATAAAAGTACATGTCACCATAAATGGTATTGTGGTAGGGTCCCCTCCCTAAGGAGAGGAGGAAAAAAAAAAAACCCTCAAGGTAACCTGGCTATGCACATTATCCCTAATGACCTGGAACATGAGACCACTTAATCGGACTGCATGTCTGTGTTACCATATATGGGAGACAAAGAAAGTAGAAAATGTATATATATATATATATATATATATATACACTATGTACATATATATATATACTATGTGTATATATATATATATACACTATGTACATATATATATACTATGTGTGTGTGTATATATATATATATATATAAAACTATGCCACGTGGTGTTCGGGGCTCAGTCTTCGGGTACTAACCCAACTGAGCTGTGCTGGCACGAATAAAGTTGCTCCCTGGAAAGAAAAGACTGTGCCAGAATCCTGCAACAGTCTAACCATTTCTTAAGTTTTACAAAATTACGTGGAACAGTGCATATAACCCCTGCGTCAGTTCATTTTGGCCAATGCTAGGGGAACTTTCCTCAGGCCAGTTTTCCTCGTGTGTCTCATGGCCTGTGCAGGTGACAAAAGGAAGCTGCATTGGGGACCTCCTTCCCCCTCACCCCAAGCCCTCTAACCTGGGCTTAAGCTGCACTGGCTCCTCACCGCGGCCTCACTGCCATGCATCTGGCTCTTTGTCGAGATGATGGGGGCCTAATTGCATATTTCTTTTCCCATCAAAGCAAAATTGTTGGCATTCCACAGAAGCTCTTTGCCGAATAATGCACCATCTGGTCCTCTGTGATAAGGAAATAATTGATTATTTTGAAGAGTCTTAATTCACCCTGCCTGTCGCACCTTAAGAAGAGAGACAGGCCTGAATTGAAGATAGCTGCATTTTCACAGAAATACAGCGGCTGTGCCTTCAGAAAGCCGAAGTTCCCTTCTAATTAATTTATTTTTTAACCAATAGAGTGATAAAGTGATTACTGTGTGCCAGGCACTGTTCTAAGGACTTTACAAATATTAACTCATCTATCCTCAAAACAGCCCTCTACTGCAGAGAAGGAAGGAATGGGGAGTCTAAAGAACTTTCTGGTTCTTGATCTGGATGCTGGTTACCTGAGTGCGGTCAGTTTGTGAACATCTGTCGACTATACACATACAGCGTTTGTGCTTATGCACGTTATTTTTCAAAAGAATAAAACAAAACTGCCCATGTGGTGGATGCTATTATTTTTCACCCCTTTTGCAGACGGGAAGACTGAGGCCTGGAGCTTGCTTATGGTCACGTAGCTGAAAACAGTACACCCAGAACGGGAAGCCAGACGGTCTGATGCCGGACTCCGGGCTCAGCCGTGCCCCATGCTGGCCCTAGCTGCGTGGTGTTCCGGGTGAGGGCTGTGGCTGGGGGAGAGGAATGAGAAGTACCCGTTCTCTTGCACCGTTAGAACAGACAAGAACAGAGCCCTGCAGTGAAGCAAGTCTCTCTCGGTCACCGGCCCACTCATGGTTTACGGCTTGTTCTCTCCAGAAAGAAATTTCAGCCCAGGACCCTGAGAAAACAGCACCCGCTAGTCCAAATGAAGCGGCCGCCACAGCGAGCTCAAAGGATCCAAACGACATACGGAAAAACGGGAGTGTGGGGAGCCAGTCAGTGGGGCGGAGGGGCCTCGGGTGAAGGTGTGATACATGACCGTGAAGCAGGCAATAAATTAGTCAGAAGTGGGCCCCAAGGAGAACAGCGGGAGACATCGGGTGACTGACACGCCCACATGGGAGGTTTCGACTTACCAGATCCTTCCCTCTTCTTTCCCCAAGCTGACTTTTAGTAAAATGAGACAACAGGCAAAAAGACTGAATTGCCTTGGGAAGATTTAGGCAGACACCGACTCTCCCGACTCTCCCCCTTTCCCACCCAGCTCAGGAAAAGTCCCACCACCCACCCAAGGAGGGGAAACGCCAATAAACAAAACATCCAAGGCACATCCTGAGATTACTGAGCTCAGTGTGCTTTCTTCCACCGTCTCTGGTTGGCCCTTCAGATACGGATCACACATGTCCCGCAACTATATCCGTGTTTCGTCTTCACCAACAATAACAGCAGTGACATTGAGGCCCTGCCATAGGCCAGGAATTTAACACATATTAAGAGGGAAAAAAAAGCAAAAGGAAGACAAAAGGCCAGTGTCACCGTAGCCGCGTGCTTAGGAGCTGAAGCACAAGTAGGCAGTAGTCACAGTGCTGCGTGGTGACTTCTGAAAAGGAGGGTTCGGGATGCCATCTGAGCAGAGACGTGCCCGTTAGACAAAGAGGACTCTGAAGCCACAATACACTGGGCCCCCACGTAGGTGCTTACCCTCTTCTGCTGGCCCTGAGGTAAAGGTTCAAGTGCAAACAGTTCTTTGGGAGGTGGTCCCAGGAAGCGAGGAAGAGCAGGGAAGGGGACCAGCACAGGGAGCGTGGGCACGTAGGGCTGAGTCCTGCTGGGGGCCTCTGGGGGAGGCACACATCACACCGGAGGTGTGAGCCATTTTACTCATTGCCACCACTTGTGACCAGCCCTGCCCGTGTGCCAAGCGTGCTTCAGTAGGTGGAGAGCCATGGAGCCCGTGGAGCAAAGGCCCCACAAGCAGCCCTGGTACCCTCAGACGCATCTTCACCCCTAGGCCACCTTAGCAGCATCAGTCCCTGCGTCTTGTTTAATGATCTACACATGGTGTGTCGACGTCTTCTTCTTCCCGTTCCCGGGTGGGTCCAGCCTTCCAGCTGGACACAAGGCCCTGCAAGCCAGCCTGGCGGGAGCTCGCTGGAGTGCTCTGAACCCTACCGTGGGGCACCAGGGCAGTAACAGGTCTGCATTCTTGACTTCCAGAATTTTCTCTGGAGCACAGAGCTGAGGTAGACCAGTCTCTACAAAGTAGATTCAGATCTAGGGACTTCTTCTCAAAGAATATATTCAATTGGAAAAGTAAGAAGTCAGCATTCCCTTCAGCATGCTGACTCAAGGTGACCCTTTTACACATAACACATTCTTCCTGTTTGTTGTGTGTCTTTTCCTGAAGTATATACTCCTCCCAATTCCTTCCCCAACCTTCCTCAGCTTGGAGTTCACCACATACTTCTTCTGCATATTGTTTTCCTCCTCACCATGCTTCACCATAAAGGAGGAGAGAGGGCTCAGGCCATGGGTCAGGCAGCTGCAACCAAGATCTGCCTCAAAAAAAAAAAAAAAAAAAAAAAAAGGAGAGGGGTGCCTGGGTGGCTCAGTCAGTTAATCATCGGACTTCAGCTCAGGTCACGATCTCATGGTTCGTGAGTTTGAGCCAGGCATCGGGCTCTGTGCTGACAGCTCGGAGCCTGGAGCCTGCTTCGGATTCTGTGTCTCCCTCTCTTCTGCTCCTCCCCGACGCATGCTCTGTCTTTCTTTCTCTCTCTCAAAAATAAATGAATATTTTAAAAAATAAAAAAAAAAAAAAAGATCTAGTTAACCTGAAAGTTCAAAGAATAAGAACACCCTCAGCACTAAGATTGAGATTGTCCATCAGCTGGGGAGGAGAGACAAATCATGGTACACCCATGTAATGGAGTACTGGTACACTTTAGCAGAGACGAATGTCAGATGCATATACCGTATGGCAGGGGCCAGACTCTACAAGTTCTATACTGTGCGATTCTATTTATATTGCATTCTGTTTGTAAATAATTTTTTAATGTGTATTTATTTTTGAGGCAGAGAACGCAAGCAGGGGAGGGGCAGAGAGAGGAGGACAGAGGATCCGAAGCAGGCTCTGCACCAACACTGCTGTCAGCCCCACGCCGGACTTGAACCCACGAGCCATGAGATCATGACCTGAGCCGGAGTTGGAAGCCTAACCGACTGAGCCACCCAGGTGCCCCTATATTGCATTCTTGAAGAGGCAGAGCTGTAGGGCCAGGAAGCACATCAATGGTTGCCAGATGCCAGAGGCTAGAGGTAGAGGGAAGTGTTGACTGCAGACAGGACCAGCCTCGGGATCTCAGTGACCTGAGGACTGTGTGCTCAGAAGGGCCCCATGCTTATCCTAAGGCTCTGCTGTTACTCTCTTCAAACCGTAATCACTCTATCTTTGAACTTGTGTTTTGTAAGTGAGATCTGGTGGAGCAGTGGGGTACGCCGGTGAACGATTAGATTTGTATAATATTCCTTTTTTTTTTTAAGTTTATTTATTTATTTGAGAGAGAGAGAGAGAGAGAGAACACGAGCAGGGGAAGGGAAGAGAGAGAGGGAGAGAGAGAATCCCACGCAGGCCCGACTCGGGGCGGGGCGGGGGGGGGGGGGGGGGGGGCTCGAACTCACAAACTTTGAAATCATGGCCTGAGCTGAAACAAAGAGTTGGACGCTTAACCAAGCGAGCCACCCAGGCGTCCCAAAGATTCATGTAATATTCTTACCGCCGCCCCTTCCTGCCCCAATCATGTAGAATGTTCACGATACCTCAAGAGCACAGAACTTCAGATCCACGAAGTTACGGAAGTACAATGAGAATCAAAGCCAAGTACAAGGAAAGCCTGCACAGAACCTGGGAAAGATAACAGGCTGGAGTCAGGGCGTGGGTGGGAAGGCAGCACCCCGCCTCTCATGTCTGACCCACCCCACCCCCCAATCAGTGTGGAGCCCTCCACGCCTCCGTGATCCCTTTGCCTGACCTCCCCTCCCCCACTTGCTCTGATGCAAATAGAAAGGTCAGGAGACCTGAGTCTGAGCTATGCTTTGGCACCTAAAAGAAGCGGTGTGCCTCCCAGATAGGTAAGTGGGCTTCATATCTGCAAAGACAGGCCCTTCTTGTTTTCTGTATATCTTAATCCTCTAATTAGATTGAAATCATTACGGACAGATTAGTTCACCTCTTCATTATTTCTCCAAACCATCTCCTCTCCACCACTGTGGGCCGGATGTGCGACCCGGAGGAGTGCGGAAGAAACATTTTCTACCTTCTCTACCTCTGCCCCCACCGACATTTTTCATATGACTACATTACTGGTGGTGAAGGAACACCTCCCAAATTGCTGCATTCGTGGCACTGAATCCCTACAGAGCAACTGGTATAAACTTTCCGAAAGGCAGTTTGGCAGCATGAATCAAAAGCCTTGGAAAAGTGCAAACCCTCTGGCTCAGTGTCTGTTTTAAAGAATTTATCCTAGAAAACAATCATGAGATTATACGAGTTACATTGAGAAATATAACTATTGGGATGTCAACTAGAGTGAAAAAAAATGGAACTAGCATTAAAAATTTACATAAAAAAAAAACCCCAAAAAAACCTTATACCCATATACTTCTCTGCAGAAGAAAAAAAAAAAAAAAGATTTAAAGGTATTCAGACAAAAATATTCACTGTTAGCTCAGGGTGGGCTAATTTCACTTTTCCTCTTTTCATTTGTCGGTATTCCTCCAATTTTCTATAATAAATTGATATCATTTCTTGTATTATCTATAGATTTCTTTTTTAATCTATAACTTCCGGGGTGCGAATTCCCGTTTGTTGCATCTGATGATTCATTCCCAGGAGTTTATATCCTAACCACGGGATTTCCATCCACTCTGTGGACTCAATCCACAAATATCTGTTGACTACCTACTACTCATGCTAGAGATTCTTCTGGGGTTGGGGGTGGGGAGATTCAAGCTCGAATAAATGCATGAGACACAGCTGCTGCCCTTTACATGCCCTAGTCTGTCAGAAGCCAGGCAGGTAAGCAGCTAAGTGCATACAAGGAGGTGATACATTGTATAAGGGGCCCCTGCTTTCGTCCCAGGTTCTGGGTAGCTTAATCTTTTAGTTCCCGCCATGTTAATAAATTCTAAACACCGACATTTCAGTGTTGTGCACACTTCCCAAAATACTAGTTGTAAAAAACAAACAAAAAACATTTAAGATATTAAGTTTATCACTAAAAGAATAAAAAGAATAGTAACTCTTAATTTAGTAGAATTCAAAAAAAAAAGGAGGGTAAATAAAATTTGATGAAGCAGACTGCAGAAAAAAAGAACAAAAATAAGTTATGGGAAAAAAATAATAAATAGAAAGCACAAATAGTACAGTAGAAATAAGTCCACATATATCAATCATCACGATAAATGTAGACAGATTTAACTGACATAGTAAAAAACAGAGATTCTCAAAATTTACAGATGTCACCTGTATGCTCTCTATAAGACAGAAACAATGACTCCCAAGAAGTTGAAAATAAAAGGATGGAAAATAAGGTGTTAGGACAAAACTAACCAAAAGGAAGCTGATGTAGCAATGTTAACACCAGGCAAAAAGAATATACAGTAAAAATAAAATGGGTAAGGTTAAAAGCTATTTCTTAATAATAAAAAGAACACTCTACCGAGAATATCCAATAACTAAAACTTGCATAGACCTAAGAACGGAACTGTAAAATAGACAAAAATTTTAAATAATTATCAGGATATATTGAAAAACTCACAACCACAACAGAAATGTTTTCAAAAATTTTCCCTATGGAAGTTTTCAAACACACATAAACCTGTTGTCCCCCCCATTGGGATGGATTGTTTTGAAGCAAACCTTAGATAGCATCACATCATTCCATCAGTAAATATTTCAGTATGGGTCTCTAAGAGTTAAATATTTTTTTTAAACATAAGTTTTGGGGCATCTTTTTTATTTATTTATTTTTATTTATGTATTTATTTATTTATTGATATATGATTCTTTTTTTTTTATTATGAAATTTATTGTCAAATTGGTTTCCATGCAATACCCAGTGCTCATCCCAACAGGTGCCCTCCTCAATACCCATCACCCACCCATCTCTCCCTCCCACCCCCCATCAACCCTCAGTTTTTAGGAGTCTCTTATGTTTTGGCTCCCTCCCTCTCTAACCATTTTTTTTCCTTCCACTCCCCCATGGTCTTCTGTTAAGTTTCTCAGGATCCACAAAGGAGTGAAAACATATGGAATCTGTCCTTCTCTGTATGACTTATTTCGCTTAGCATAACACTCTCCAGTTCCATCCATGTTGCTACAAAAGGCCATATTTCATTCTTTCTCATTGGGGTATGTTTTTTAAAACATAAGTATCGGTTAAGCTCGGCTCAGGTCATGATCCCAGGGTTGTGGAATGTAGCCCTGCTTCAGGCAGGCTCTGCAGAGTGTGGAGCCTGCTTGAGATTCTCTCTCTCTCTCTCTGCCCCTCTCCCCAGCTTGCGCTCTCTGTCTCTCCCTAAAATAAATATAAACAAACAAATACATAAATAAATACATCTTCTTAAGTGAAAGAAGCCAGTCTGAAAAGGCTACATGCTATATGATTCCAACTATATGACAACCCAGAAAAGGTAAAGCTATGAAATCAATAAAAAGATCAGCAGTTGGGGGGCAGGGTGGGGTGGAGAAAGATAAACAGGCCGAGCAAAGAAGATTTTTAGGGCTGTGAAAACACTGTGTGTGATATTATAATGGGCAGATGATGGATATATGTCGTACATATATGTCTGAATCCATACAATGTACAACATCAAGAGTAAATCCTAAAATAAACTATGGACTTTGGGTGATTACGATGTCTCAGTGTAGGCTCATCCCTGGTTAAAAAAAAAAAAGTGCCATTATGGGAAGTGATGTTGGTAATGGGGAAGGCTGAGCATGTGTGGGGGCAGAGTGTATATGGGCAATCTCTGTACCTTCCTCTTAATTTTGTACACCTTAAAACTGCCCTAAAAAAATTAAGTCTTTATATTAAAAAAAATCTATGAAAACTATAATCATACCTGTAGTAAGTTCTCTAGATATGTCCACACCCTAATAGGGTTGCACAGCCTACGAGGCTCCCCTAAATATGTCCACAGAAAAAGTCTGTAAGCCCACGTTCTATATCCATGCTGTGCAATAGGGTAGCCAGGAGCCACTGTGGCTTTTGGACCCTTGAAATGTGGCTAGTGTGACTGAGAAACTGGAATTTTAATTTCATTTCATTTAAATTCATTTAAATTTAAAAACTGATACTGGGTTCAGTTATTAGAAACCTCTAATGTTGGGGGCGCCCGGGTGGCTCAGTTGGTTGAGAATCCAACTTCAGCTCAGGTCATGATCTCACGGTTTACAGCTTCTAGCCCTGCATCAGGCTCTGTGCTGACAGCTCAGAGCCTGGAGCCTGCTTCCAATTCTGTGTCTCCTCTCTCTCTCTCTGCCCCTCCCCTGCTCACACTCTGTCTCTCCCTCTCTCTCAAAAATAAATAAACACCCAGGCACCTGGGTGGCTCAGTCAGTTAAGGGTCTGACTTCTGCTCAGGTCACGATCTCACTGTCCATGAGTTCAAACCCTGCATCGGGCTCAGAGCATGTGTGGGATTCTCTCTCTTTGCCCCTCCCCCACTTGCTCTTTCTTTCTTAAAATAAATAAACTTTAAAAAATACAATTTATTTTTTAAAAAAGCCAGACACTAAAAAAAAATTTCAAAGGATAAGTTTCATGTAATGTATCTTTTTACAATAAAAAAAAAGCAAGGAACTTACTTTTACTTTTAAAACCTATTAATAATCCATTCTTTTATTAATTGTATGCTTTCATAGAACAAAACTTGTCACCTGGGGGAAGCCCCACAGAGTTTTAGAAAAGATACTTGGGGCTTGGTCCTGCTTCTTACCAGCTATGTGTCCTCTGGCAAGTTATATATATATATATATATATATATATATATATATATATATATCTGTGCTCAGTTTCCTCATCTATAAAATGGCCATGGCCCTCACAGAGTTATAAGTGAGGACCGACTTACAAGTAAAACACTGCTATACAGGTAAACATTAGTTATTTTTTCAGTCACCTTGGAACTCTGAAAATAAGCTCCTAATCTTATTTTTATTATTTCCATCTTAAGCTTTCTCCCTGCCCCACGTGAAATCTTCAGCCTAATGTTTGTTTGAATTAATAAGCACTCTCAAGAATTCTTTCTATTCTCTTGAATCCTTCCACCAAGCCTCACAACAATGGAAGATTTACCATAGTGGCTGACTGGCTCTAATTTTATACGTCTGCATGAATGCAAATTCTGGATAGTAATTTTGTGTCTGATTTATGTTATTCAAGTGCCTTCGTGCTGACTGAGAGTTAGTACTTCACGGGAGCACCAGAAAACATCTGAAATAACCTATCAATGAACTCAGAGAGCATACAGTTCAGGGTTACTGAGGCTGTTTACACAAAGAATTGTAATTGGTATCAGGAAACCAACTCTCCTTCCACCACCCTTCGCCAAATAGGAGCTACAAAATTCGGATTGTTCCTTGAGCATGGTGGAAATGTTACATTTAATAGCCATGAAAAGGTGAATATTATTGCAATATTAATATAATACCTTGACAGCCTGGGTGGCTAACACGCGTCCTTCAGATTGACCCTCATCCCTGATGGGAATGGGTCTTTAACATAACAGAACGCCAAAGTTATACACCCTTTTGTAAAGGGTCGAGGATCTACTAGGCTGGAATCAGGAGCCACCTGACCATTTCCGCCTTCCTGACACCTGGGTACCACCTGATGGAGCCAGGACCCTGAGAGGAGGGCAGAGGGGTTGGAAAGAATAGAGGAGGGAGACCAGGGGCAGAAGCAAGTGTGAACACCAGCAGAGGCTCACAAATCTGTGGGATCAAAGGCAAACCCAATGGGAAGAAGAAAAAAATGTCTTCTGTCATCCTCAGTGTTCGTGATTGATGACCAACAGGATGGTTGTTTTGTTTCTGATAATGAAATCTATCGGCGCGTCAGGCATTCTAGGCATAAGAATGGGATGGGGCGCCTGGGTGGCTCAGTCGGGATGAGCTTCAGGATCTTGATTTCAGCTCAGGTCATGGTCTTACAGTTCGTGGGATCGAGCCCCACATCGGACTCTGTGTTGACAGCACGGTGTGTTTTCTCTGCCCAGACACTACATTCCTACGTATCTAACCTTTGCAATAAGATATTAGTTATCTATTGCTGCATAACAAATGACCCCAAAACTTAACAGCTCAACGCAGTCAACGTTTATTATCTCATACAGTTTCTGTGGGTCAGGAATCTGAGAATGGCGAGGTCACCATCCTCTGAAGGCTTGACTCAGGTTGGAGGGTCCTCACTCACGTGCCTGGCAAGGTAGCGCTGGCTGCTGCAATGGGTGTTGCCACATGGTGCTGCTTAAGTGTGGGGCTGCTTGAGGGTCCTCACATGACATCTGGCTTCCCCCAGAGCAAGAGATCCAAGAGAGAGCACACTGCCATATGGTCTATAATGCCTCATAAGTCATATTCTATCATTCCCACAACACCCTATTGGTTACACAGGTCAACTCTGTGTTCTGTAGTAGCAAGAGAATATACAAGGGCAGAAATACCAGGAGGGAAGATCATCAGGGAACATTTTGGAGTCTGGGGACCTCAGGAAAGTATGATCATCCCTATTTCACGGTAGAATAAACTGAGGCACAGAAAGGTAAGTCAGTTTTCCCAAAAGCACACAGCTGATGTGTGGCAGAGCCGGGATTTGAACCGTGGTCTCCCCCTGAGTCCCACACCATGCAGAGGTGATGTTGCCTGAACTGTGATTAGGTGAAAAGGTGGGCGGGGTCGCTAGCTGTACTTCAGGACACAATGCACGTTGTTAGTGTTTTATGTCTTATGGCCTAGCCATCCAGCCTCCACTTAAGACATGGAGTCAAGGCAAATTATCTTCTCAATTCCAGACACACAATCTGCACATTTTGGAATCCAACCTGCTGGTAAAATGAGAATCGCCCGTATCATCAAATTCCAGGCAGCCATCAGCAGTGAGTAATAATAATGTATACTTACTGTAGAGCAAGACTCTCACTGATTTACATCCACCAAATTACTAGGGTCACTTATGATGCTGTATTTTGGAAGAATAACCAGGCTTAGCATTCTCTTTCCGTATATCAATAATTTCTCCAGTTTCTTCCAACTCTAAGAATGTTCCTGATTCTTTGATTATAGGAAATTAAACTGTTTTATTAATTGCTGCTTCTTCATTTCCTCTAATATGCAAACCTATTCATTACCAAGAGAATTATTTGAGAAAATTAAAACTGAACGGCGAGGGGCGCCTGGGTGGCTCAATCAGTTAAGAGTCTGACTCTTGGTTTTGGCTCAGGTCATGATCTCATGGTTTTGTGAGTTTGAGCCCAGCATCGGGCTCTGCACTGACACACACATGCTCTCTCTCCCTTAAAATGAAATGAAATGAAATTGAAATGAAATGAAATGAAATAAAGTGAAATGAAATGAAATGAAATGAAAAATGAAATTTAAAAAACTGAATCATGATAGCCAGGGAAAGGCCCCTTTTAGTCATTGAAATTCAAAGCCTTATAAAAT
The DNA here is from genome assembly GCF_023721935.1 of Panthera uncia. Lineage (NCBI taxonomy): Eukaryota > Metazoa > Chordata > Mammalia > Carnivora > Felidae > Panthera > Panthera uncia. The sequence goes on along the minus strand of NW_026057578.1, from coordinate 30,895,863 downwards.
GCTCCTTGATTTTGGTGCAAATACTTCATGCAGTGGTTTGCATGCCTCCTGTTGCTTCTGTCAGCCTTTTCCCGTCTCTATTCTGGGTGCAAGAAAAACAAATATTGCTGCCATTCTGTTTATCTAGTTGAACATTTTCTCACACACATGGCAAGGATAATTAGCATTCGTAAGAAGGGTCCCAAGGCAAACAGAATCCTGAAGTATCTTCTGATTTGCCAAAGGAAAAGGAATTATGTGGCAATGTCAAGCATACTTAGTAACTGTTTAATTGGTCCGAATGCACCATTCCGAGCCAGGCAACATAACAGGAACTTTACCACATAACGGGAAAGTTAAGGTTATATTAATAAACAGTAAAACTGAAGGGACTTCCTCTTTCATCCCCAAGCCACTTCCTCGAAGAACAATTTACATGCTGCATTTATGATGCTTTCCATTGTGGGTTGTTTTGTTGTTGTCATTTTTGAGGGGTTTTTTTGTTGTTTTTTACTATATGCATCCTAACATTTGGCCTTCCCAACTGTGACTCCTTTAGTTAGAAAATAAATAAAGGGTAGATTTATAAGGACAACTGCCCACTGGTGTGATGAGTCAGCAGGTGAGAACAGCTGGGTCATCAACCAGTTTGATAAACATGGACATTACAATACACTGTGTGGTGAGTGGGGAAGGTGACCTTGTCCATCAGTCAAAAACATCCATGACGCACTCACCATGTGCCAGTCCCTGCATGCACCCTACATGGATTCCGAAGGTCCGGAAGCCCAGGAGAGCTTGGTGGGGCCTCCTCCACCACCCCCATGCATTCTAGAATGCTTCAAGGCCAATGGTCTTCAACCTTTTTTATTGTAAACTAATGAAAGTTTCAAAAGCTCCGTCTCTCCCTCACCCAAACATTGGTAAGTTTACATTTAAATATTCTCATCATAACTTTTAATGGTCGAAAAACAAGGTAAATTGAAAAAATGGGTATTTAAATAAAAACGTTACCTCCCTTTGTAACCAATAACCAGCTGTTCTTTAATCCATCCAGAGCACCACTGGCTTTTTTGCTCCCCTCTCCCCCGCCCCAGTCTGTCCTTGGATTAAAACACAACAAGCCTTCCTAAAAAGAGTTCACCTGTCTCTACTGAGATACCTCAAAAGAAATATCTAAACACAGGAATAAGTATTTGCTGATTCTTTTGTTTGTTTGTTTGTTTAGAGAGAGAGGGAGAGCACATAAGCAGGGGAGGTGCAGAGGGAGAAGGAGAGAGACAATCTCAAGCAAGCTCCACACCCAGAGCAGAACCTGGACAAAAGGATCAATTTCACAACCATGAGATCATGATCTGAGCCAAAAGCAAGAGGTGGACACTTTACTGACTGAGCCACCCAGGCGCCCCAAAAAGAAAACCTTTTTTTTTTTCAATTTTTTTGATGTTTATTTATATTTGAGAGAGAGACAGAGACAGAGAGAGCACAAGTAGGGGAGGGTTAGAGACAGAAGGAGACAAAATCCAAAGCAGGCTCCAGATTCCAAGCCGTCAGCATAGAGCCCGAAGTGGGGCTCAAACTCACGAGCTGTGAGATCATGACCTGAACTGAAGTCAGATGCCTGACCGACTGAGCCACGGAGGTGACCCAGAAAGAAAAGCTTTCTTAAGCAGGTTATATATTGAAAATTCAGACTACGTCAAATTCCAGAATATCTGTTCACCAAAAGACTATTCAAAGAGCAAAAAGGCAAGCCAGAGAGTGGGAAAAGATATGTGTAAATTTATGTCTGTCAAAGAACTCATATCCAGAATACATAACGAACTTCTACAAATTGATGAGGAAAAGTTGGACAGCCAAACAGAAGAGTGGGCTAAGAATTGAACAGGCACTTCACAAGGAGGGTGCCCAAGATGACCAATGCCAGGCGTTGTACTGGGGGTTTCGCCTATGCAGTTATGGACTAGCATCGATGTGAATACAGTTTCCACTTATATAATATATTCCCAAGCTTTTTCCTGAATGTGAGTCAAGATCAATGTGTCAGAAGCACAAAGTCATGATCTCACAGTTTTGTGAGTTCAAGCCCCACGTCAGGCTCCATGCTGATAGTGCAAAGCCTGCTTGGGATTCTTTCTCTCCCTCTCTCTCTGAGCCTCTCCCACTTGTGCTGTCTCTGTCTCTCTCAAAATAAATAAACTTTTTTTTTTAAAGAAATCTTTTCTTTTCTTTCTTTATTTTGGGTGAGGTGGGGGGGGGAGAAGAAAGGGCAGAGAGGGACAGGGAGAGAGAGAATCCAAAAAAGCTCTGCACTCAGTGTATTGCCTGACACAGGGCTCCATCCCACAAACTGCAAGATCACGACCTGGGCCAAAATCAAGAGTCGGATGCTTAAATGACAGAGCCACCCAGGGACCGCTTAAGAAAGCTCTTCTAATCCCAAAGATACAAAGATATCCTCCTTGTTTTCTTCTAACAACTGTATTGTTTTTCTTTTTTGCATTTCGATCAACAATCTGCCTGAAACCGAGTTCTGTGTAGGTTGAAATGGAATTTCCCGGCACCTGAGTGTGGTGGATATAAACACGTGCTTACTGCTACATACGATCGCTAGTGATAGCACTGGGGTGGGCACAGCCATTTGCTCCTTCCTTAATTTGCCAGGTACTTCAGAGCTAGAACAAGCCATAGAGGAATACTGAGTTTCTGTTTGCCAGTTTCTTAGAGGAAAAACTGAGTACTATGTGGACACAAGAGCCAGAAAAGGAAAACCTCTTTATAGCAGAACTCAGTCTCTCCCCAACTCATTGCCCCACTCTGTGAAATACCTCTTTGAAATTAATAAGAGCATTCCCCGTCGGAAGGTGATATGTGACCACCAGCAACTAGCGCAGCAAAAATGGCCAAGCCTCCACCCTAAGTTGCTTACCTGCCACCAGCCGAAACTCACAGGTGATCTTTTCATCTGGGAGCGCACCTAGTACCATACTCCCTCCTTCCTCACCGCTGCCCTGACATGGGCTGGAAGGATGCATATACCTCATGGCTCTTAAGAAAAACTATACACTTATACATACGACAAAATAAGGGAGTTGATGAAGGAGTAACAGGAGCTCTGGCTTGCGAATCAGGAGACCTCCTTTCTATTCCCACTATCCGGGCAACTCACTCAACTTCTCCGAGCTTTGGTTTTGTTGACTGTGACAGGAGGGGTTGGGATGGATGGTCCCAAAGATCCCTTCAACACTGTAGGATTATGTGAGATTCAAAATGACACTGAAGTCAAGCATGATGAAAAATGTTTCTAACGTTGAAATTAGGCTTTCGGGGACACCCTGAAGTGTTGTGTGTTTTGATGATGACTGTTTCTCAAACCAGCAGTAAGCCTCCAATATACAATTAAAATAATAAAATCAGAGCACCACAAAGGAACTCTGAGTCCAGCTTTTCCTTTTGATGATGAAGAAACACAGACCCAGAGAAGTTATGAGCTAATTTTTGGTTGAATATGAGTCCTTTGACTCTTCATCTGGTGCTCTTAGAACTAACCCATCTGGCTTGATGAAGCTGCATTTTCCAAATGGGTAAACAGGATAATGAAAATGTCACATTTAAAGTTCTCTAACTGTGCTTTGGCATTTAATAAAAGGAAATAATGATGTGAACTATGATGTTTTCTAGATGTTTTTTTCCTTTTGTGCCCACATTATTCCTGGAATGCCAGAGAGCATTTGCTTTGCAGTCCTCTGTAGTACTTCCTAGAAGGAGTCAAGGCAAATGACTTGCTAGAAAGCTTGGGGATCCCTTTCTCCAGACCAGACTTGGAGCCCACCAAAGTGTTGGACACCACTCCCCCAAGGTAGAATGGAAAGATTCACCTTATCATGTTTTACTGACAAATGCTTTGATGGGATGCCAAGATAATGTTAGAGAGCTTTCCTTCAGTTTTTCCTTGATGGGGGACTGTGTGCAGAAATTGACCATGTATGTTTCAGACCACAACCTATGAAACTTGAAATCAACCACAAGAAAAAATTTGGAAAGGTAACAAATACCTGGAGACTAAAGAACATCCTACTAAAGACTGAATGGGCTAACCAAGAAGTTAAAGAGGAAATTAAAAAGTACATGGAAGCCAATAAAAATGATAACACCACAGCCCAAAACCTCTGGGACACAGCAAAGGCGGTCTTAAGAGGAAAGTATACAGCAATCCAGGCCTTCCTAAAGAAGGAAGAAAGGTCTCAGATATACAACCTAACCTTACACCTCAAAGAGCTGGAAAAAGAACAGCAAATAAAACCCAAAACCAGCAGAAGACAGGAAATAATAAAGATTAGAGCAGAAATCAAAGCTATCAAAACCAAAAACACAGAACAGATCAATGAAACCAGAAGCTGGTTCTTTGAAAGAATCAACAAAATTGATAAACCACTAGCCAGTTTGATCAAAAAGAAAAAGGAAAGGATCCAAATAAATAAAATCAAGAATGAAAGAGGAGAGATCACAACAAATACAGCAGAAATAAAAACAATAATAAGAGAATATTATGAGCAATTATACACCAGTAAAATGGGCAATCTGGAAGAAATGGGCAAATTCCTAGAAACATATACACTACCAAAACTGAAACAGGAAGAAATAGAAAATTTGAACAGAACCATAACCAGTAAAGAAATCGAATTAGTAATCAAAAATCTCCCAAAAAAAACACAAGAGTCCAGGGCCATAAGGCTTTCCAGGGGAATTCTACCAGTCAAGGAAGAGTTAACACCTATATTCTTGAAGCTGTTCCAAAAAATAGAAATGGAAGGAAAACTTCCAAACCCTTTCTATGAAGCCAGCATTACCTTGATTCCAAAACCAAAGACTCCACTAAAAAGGAGAACTATAGACCAATTTCCCTGATGAACATGGATGCAAAAATCTTCAACAAGATACTAGCCAACAAGATCCAACAATACATTAAAAAAATTATTCATCACAACCAAGTGGGATTTATACCTGGGATGCAGTACTGGTTCAATATCTGCAAAACAATCAAATTGACTCATCACATCAATAAAAAAAGGGCAAGAATCATATGATCCTCTCAATAGATGCAGAGAAAGCATTTGACAAAATACAGCATCTTTCTTGACAGAAACCCTCAAGAAAGCAGGGATAGAAGGATCATACCTCAAGATCATAAAAGCCATATATGAAAGACCCACTGCTAATATCATCCTCCATGGGGAAAAACTGAGAACTTTCCCCCTAAGGTCAGGAACACGACAGGGATGTCCACTCTCACCACTGTTATTCGACATAGTATTGGAAGGCTTAGCCTCAGCAATCAGATAACACAAAGAAATAAAAGGCATGCAAATTGGCCAGGAGGATGTCAAACTTTCACTCTTCACAGAAGACATGATGGTCTATATGGAAAACCCAAAAGATTCCACCAAAAAACTGCTAGAACTGATTCATGAATTCAGCAACGTTGCAGGATATAAAATCAATGCACAGAAATCGGTTGCATTCCCATACACCAACAATGAAGCAACAGAAAGAGAAATCAAGGAATCGATCCCATTTACAATTGCACCAAAAACCACAAAATACCTAGGAATAAATCTCACCAAAGAGGTGAAGAAAAATCTACACGCTGAAAACTATAGAAAGCTTATGAAAGAAATTGAAGAAGACACAAAAAAATGGAAAAAATATTCCATGCTCCTAGATAGGAAGAACAAATATTGTTAAAATGTTAATACTACCCAAAGCATTCTACATATTCAATGCAATCCCTATCGAAATAACACCAGCATTCTTCACAGAGCTAGAACAAACCATCCTAAAATCTGTATGGAACCAGAAAAGACCCCAAATAACCAAAGCAATCTTGAAAAAGAAAGCCAAAGCTAGAGGCATCACACTCCCGGACTTCAAGCTGTATCACAAAGCTGTAATCATCAAGACAGTATGGTACTGGCACAAAAACAGACACTCAGATCAATGGAACAGAATAGAGAACCCAGAAATGGAACCACAAATGTATGGCCAACTAGTCTTTGACAAAGCAGGAGAGAATATCCAATGGAATAAAGACAGTCTCTTCGGCAAGTGGTACTGGGAGAACGGGACAGCGACATGCAGAAGAATGGACCTGGACCACTTTCTTACACCATACACAAAAATAAACTCAAAATGGATGAAAGACCTAAATGTAAGACAGGAAGCCATCAAAACTGTAGAGGAAAAAGCAGGCAAAAACCTCTTTGATCTTGGCGGCAGCAACTTCTTACTCAGCCCATCTCCAGAGGCAAGGGAAACAAAAGCAAAAATGAACTATTGGGACCTCGTCAAAATGAAAAGCTTCTGCACAGCAAAGGAAACAACCAGCAAAACTAAAAGGCAACCGACAGAATGGGAGAAGATATTTGCAAATGACATATCAGATAAAGGGTTAGTATCCAAAATCTATAAAGAACTTACCAAACTCAACACCCAAAAAACAATCCAGTGAAGAAATGGACAAATGACATGAATAGACACTTCTCCAAAGAAGACATCCAGATGGCCAACCAACACATGAAAAAATGCTCAACATCACTCATCATCAGGGAAATACAAATCAAAACCACAATGAGACCTCACACCTGTCAGAATGGCTAACGTTAACAATTCAGGTAACAACAGATGTTGGCGAGGATGCAGAGAAAAATCTCTTTTGCACTGCTGGTGGGAATGCAAACTGGTGCAGCCACTCTGGAAAACAGTATGGAGGTTCCTCAAAAAAATTAACAATAAAACTACCCTGCAACCCAGCAATTGCACTACTAGGTATTCATCCAAGGGGTACAGGTGTGCTGTTTCGAAGGGGCACATAAACCCCAATGTTTATAGCAGCGCTATCGACAATAGCCAAAGTATGGAAACAGCCCAAATGTCCACTGATGGATGAATGGATAAAGAAGATGTGGTACACACACACACACACACACACACACACACACATATATACATAGAGTGGAGTATTACTCGGCAATCAAAAAGAATGAAATCTTGCCATTTGCAACCACGTGGATGGAACTAGAGGGTATTATGCTAAGTGAAATTAGTCCATCAGAGAAAGACAAATATCATATGACTTCACTCATATGAGGACTTCAGATACAAAACAGAGGAACATAAGGGAAAAGAAGCAAAAATCATATAAAAACAGGGAGGGGGAGAAACATAAGAGACTCTTAAATATGGAGAACAAATAGAGGGTTACTGGAGGGGTTGTGGGAGGGGGGATGGGCTAAATGGGTAAAGGGCATTAAGGAATCTACTCCTGAAATCGTTGTTGCAGTATATGCTAACTAACTTAGATGTAAATTTAAAAATTAAATTAAATTAAAAAAAAAAAAAAAGAAATTGACCATGTATGGCTCTGCATTTGCCAGAGTGAAGACAAGGGGTAATTACATTGCAGGGGACATTGATTTCCACCTAAAACAATCAAGGGAACAAATGTTATCAATTCACTGAGTAAACCCACTGCATTGGTTTCCTATTGCTTCCATAACAAATTATCACAAACTAAGTGGCTTAAAACAACATACACTTATTCTTTCTGGAGGTCAAGAGTCTGAAATGAGTCTCCTAAGGCTGAAATCCAAGTTCGAATCCAAGTTCGTTCTGGAGGCTTCAGTATGGATCCATTTCCTTGTCCTTTCCAGCTTCTGAAGGCTTTGCTGTGGCCTTTGACTCATGGCTTCTTCCTGCACCTTCAAAGGGCATCATCGACCTCTGCTTCCCTCACCCCATCTCCTGTCTCTGACTGTGACCACCTCCCTCTACAGGGACCATTGAGACTACACTGGGGCCCACTTGGGTTATCCAGGATAATCTCCCCATCTCAAGACCTCTAACTTAATGACATCAGCAAAGTCCTTTTGCCTTGTTAAGTCCCACAGTCACGGGTTCCAAGGATCAGGATGTGGACATCTCTGGGAAGGGAGGGTATTATTCAGCCTCCCACACCCACGATATAGGCTTTATGTTTGGAAGAGAGGAAATACACCACAGAAAGCCACTACGATTACTCACATACTTTGGAAAGTTACTCCCTTCTCTCTTGGTTTCCATTTACCCATCTATACTGGGAGGTGGCCTAAAAGCTGCTTCTAGTTCCAACACTCTATGATTCTAGACCCATGCTGTCCGCCACAACAGCCACAAACTGCATGTGGCTACCGAGCCCTTGAAATGCAGTGAGGGCCACATATGGAAATGATGGTATTTTGGATATATTGCATTAAATAAGGGATATTATGAAAATTAACTCCATTGTTTCTTTTATATTTTAATACGCTACTAGAAAATTTTAAGCTACATGCATGGCACACCTTATATTTATTTATTTTTTCTTTTTTTAATGCTTATTTATTTTTGAGAGAGAGACAGAGTGCAAGCGGGGGAGGGGCAGAGAGAGAGGGAGACACAGAATCCGAAGCAGACTCCAGGCTCTGAGCTGTCAGCACAGAGCCCGATGCGGGGCTCAAACTCATGAACCGTGAGATCATGACCTGAGACGAAGTCAGGTGCTTAACCGACTGGGCCACCCAGGCCCCCCACCTTATATTTTTACTGAACTGTTGCTGACCATGTGACCCAACCTTTACAATAGGAACCTGAACTGTAATATCCTGAGAAATGACATTTAGCCCAAAGATGGCAAACGCATGGTATGGTTGACACCACTTCCCTTCCTGCTTCTGTGACAACACTCACCAGCCTTATTCTTTCCGCTGTATCAGATTTGGCCTCAGGATCCTCCTCAACACAGTGCTGTAGGTGGTCACTAGCAATTGATCAGAGTTGGCACCTGTATCATCACAGACTCATTTTTGGTGCAGCTAACAGAAAGCCCAACCCAAGGAAAAATGTCATCTCATGTTATAAGAATTCAGGTAGATCTGGCTTCAAGCACGCATAGATCAGGGCTTCCCTCCTTCTCTCAGTTCTGCCTTGTTCCAAATCAACTACATTCTCAAGTTTCACCTGGGGGTCACTGGCTACTCCAGACTCTCATCATCATGACACCAAATCCCTTCGAAGAGAGAGTCTGCTTCCCCCAAGGCTCAAACAAAAGCCCTGGGTTGGACCCTGTCGCCCCTGCTTGACCTGATTTGGGTCACATGCTCTTCTTGAACTGGTCACTGGGGCCAGGGGAATGGAATTTACCAATTACGTTAGCCTCTGGATTTGGAAGTGGAGTGAACTTTCCAGAAGACACGTGGCCTGAGAGTGAGAGAAGGGAGCCCCAAACAAAAGTTTGCAGGAGCTGTTACCACAGAAAAGGGTAGTGGATGACCGTGCTGAAATCCCACTGCTGCTTCCAGACTCAGACTCCTGTTATTCATGAGATGGACTGCAATGCTGTTTGACAAGTCTGGCTATTAAAAAGGTATTCTTTACCTTAAAGAATGTGTGGGATATATATATAGACAATGGGATATTACACTCAGCCATAAAAATGAATGAAATCTTGCCATTTGCAACAACATGAATGGAGCTAGAGGGTGCTATGCTAAGCAAAATCAGTCAGAGAAAGACAAATACCATATGATTTCACTTTTAGGTGGAATTTAAGAAACAAAACAGATGAATAAAGTGGGGAAAAAGAGAGACAAACCAAGAAACAGACTCTTAACTATAGAGAACAAACAGGTGGTTATCAGAGAGGAGGTGGCTGGGTGAAACAGGTGAAGGGGATAAAGAGCACACTTACCATGATGAGCACTGAGCAATGTGTAGAATTGTTGAACCGCCATATTGTACCCCTGAAACTAACATAACACTGTATGTTAACTATACTGGAATTTAAAAACTTACTAAAATAATTTTTATGATAAGTTTTCTTTATCTTGAACCAAAAGTCACATCTCCATAACAATGACACTTTCATTCCTGTCTACACATGGCACAATGTGGAATATGTTTACATCCCTTGGATTTTCACTCATTAATACATTCCACAAGTACTTACTGATTGTCTACTCCGCAAAGCTTAGGGATCCAGCAGTGAACAATGGTAGCCAGTACTTGAAGAGGTTATATTCCAGGGGCAAGAGACAGAAAAGAAACAAGCCAAGACGTAACTATGCAAGAAATGACAACCATTGGCCATGTACCCTACTTGGATGTTCCCAATATTGTGTGGTCTTGGTATAACAGCCTTTCCAGTGCCAGCCTCCCTCTGCCTCTTCCTGGGTCCCCAGTGGAGAAGGGGTCCAGCATGTGACTTGCTTTCTTGCTCCAGGACTTGGGTCAGGGAAATATTTGGAGATACTGGCAGCCTTTGTACCATACCTTCCCTATGTTCTGAACAGGGTGCACCCCCCCTTCATTCCTGCCCTGTTATATAAGTCCAAATCCCCTTGCCATCAATACCAATTTGTTGGTTGAAACCAAGTTCCCTGACTGGTACAATGAAAATTATTTCTTACCCAAATCGCCACATCTTTAGATTGTGATAGGTTAACCTCTTCAGCCTTTCCTTGAATCAGTTGATATCCTGATCACTCTCCATGTTGACCTCTGACTATTGTAATGGGCTATAACTCATAAATAGTTCCCAAGGGTACCTGGGGGGCTCATTCAGTTAAGTGTCCAACTCTTGATTTTGGCTCAGGTCATGCTCACATGGTTCATGGGATCAAGCCCTGCGTCAGGCTCTGTGCTGATAGTGCAGAGGCTGCTTGGGATTCTCTCTCTGCCTCTCTCACTCTCTCTCTCTCTCGCTCTCTCAAAATAAATAAATAAACATTATAAAATGCTTTTATAAATAGGCTCCATACTTTCCCTCTTTCAGTGGGGATATGGGAACGGTTGGACACAGAATTCTAGATACATTTTGACTTCTTTATTATTTGTTCTAGAACATCTTATAAAATAGATCATTTGAATTATGCAAGAAATAAGTATGTTTTTCTATTTTAATACTTTAAAAATTGAATATTTTAATCAGATTGCACCCAGAGATTTTGTTATATGCCTATAAGAGCACACAGAAGTGAGGGAGAAACCTTTTTGAGGACAGCAACAATTTTCAAAATTTCCCTTGTATTTTTCTGAAAGGGAATTACTATTTAAATAATTGGTTTGGCTTTACTTGTCTCCTAAAACATGTTTCATATGGTTTGAAGAAGTTTAGGCATAAAAAATAATTATTGGCTCACAGTCCTGGGAGTCGAGCAGTTCAGGCCTCTGAGGGACAAAGACTCAGAGAAGTCTCCTTGGCAGTGACACTGTGTCTCTTGAATCCATCTGCCTGGGACATTGCCCCCAGCCCAGCATGTCCCCTGGTCTTTCTTGATTAAAGCCAAGTCATCCTGCCATTCCTGGCTTCTCCGGAGCCTTTCTCTGTCACCCCAGACTAGCTTCAAAACCCCGTGTTACAGCTCTCAACACCGTGTTTTTCCACCGCTGGTGATTTTTTTAACATCTGTCCTTCAACACCGTGAGAGTAGGGACAGCATTGTTCACGGCCAAATAAATCTCCAACACCTAGCTAAATACCTGGCACATAGCTCTCAAAACCTCATGCGCTGAATTGAATTAGTAGAGAAGAGTAGAAAGAGGAAGAAAATCCACAGGATACAAGAGAAATCCAGTCTGATTACAGTCAAGGAGGCAGAACTGGAATGCCCCAGGCTTCCATTGTGAGCACAGCCCGGTTCTGAGAGCAGCTTGCTTCTCCTTCAGGCCCTTGGGGCTCACATCCCCTCCCCTCCTTCCTCACCAGGACCAGCTCTCTGCTGGGCTTTCAGGGAGTCCCTGGAGTCTGTCCCCTGACAGACGAGTTACCAGGCTGAGTCCAGCCAAGCTCATTCACTAACCAGGTGTGTGAACTTAGGGAGGCCACTTGGCCTCTGCGGGCTTCATTTTATTTACCTGTCAAAGAAGCGAATTGCACAAAAGGATCTCGAATGTTCTTTCCATCTCAAAAGCCCAGGAATCCAATTTGGATAGGGTTTGTGGCAGGATTTTCCATTAAACCTGAATCTGGGTAATGGAAATAAAAACCAAGCCCTGCAACTCTCAAAAGGGAACATTATCGTTTCTTCAACTACCTTGTAAATTATGATGGCAGAGGGGTTGTACCTTGCCCTTTTGAGTCTGAATAAACGCTGATTATATTGGTATGTTTCTCTGTTTCTCCCTTTTTTCTGATTAGTTATCTAAAATGCAGGTTAGGCCATGCATATGTAATAAGTATTTGTGCTTTTGGGAATGAAGCTGTAATGATTTGCAAATGTCTTCATTACGAGTTTATAACATGTCCTAGCATCTTACGCCATGAAATTACTTCCTCAAAAAGCTCTGCCCACGTGTTTACTAAGTGCGCTCATGGAGAACAATCACACAGAATTTTCTCTGCCACAGAATTCCAAAGGTGATTTAAGAAAGTCCCCCAGAAAAAAAAAAAAAAAAAGATGGTCAAATTACTGTATCAGAAAAACAATCCGGTGAAATTGCTCATGGGTCAAAAAGATACATTGTGTTACAAAACTTAGAAACATTGCAAGAGGGATTTTAGAACCCATTATAAACTTCTAATCACTTTCGAGTGTCAATACTCTGTTCCAGCTGAGGTTTGGGAAATTAATGCAACCGTGTGGGTCACCAGTGTTCCTGATCCCATGCATTGAAAACAAGAAATTGGACCCAAACCCCAAATGACAGACTATAAAAAATACCCTGTAGGAAAAATCACATCAGGACTCAAACATTTTACAAACACCCACCAGTATTTTTTAAAAAATTTTACAGAAGTATAATAACATAGATACAAAAAAAAAAAAAAAAAACCAAAACACTACACAAGGGTAAGTGTGCAGCTTGATACATTTTTTACAAAATGAACACATCAGTGTCATGAGCACTCAGAGCAAGAAACAGAACATTAATAGTTCCCCCAAAGCCCTCCTTGTGCCTCTTTGCAGACACTTCTCCCTCCAAGGGGACTTCTGAATGAGGTGGCCGAGTAAGGGACCTGAAAAAGCACATCTAAGCTAAGAACAAGATGAGTGGGGTTTAAATAGGACAGAGCAGGAGGTGGGGACAGTATCCTGGGGAGGTGGAACATGGAGTGCACAGCCTGACTTTTCACAACGTACATTACTTCTGCCTGTGTTTTTATATGAATGGAATCATACAGTATGTATTCTTGCGTGTCTGGCCTCTTTCAGTCAACATTTTGTCTGTAGCTGTAAATCCTTCGCTCTCGTTACTGTATCCCAGTGTGTGAATATACCTCAGTTTGTTTATCCATTCTGCGGTGGTGGGTATTTGGGTCCTTTTTAGTTTGGGATTCTTACAAAGACAGCTGTCCCACCAGTGTTTTTATCAAAGGATGAGATGTGACATCCATGGGTCATTTACCCAGTGGTTCTGAAGGTAAGAGAATGAGCAGTATGAAACCAATGAATTAGAACAGTGGTTCTCAAGCACTGATATGCACCAGCCTCTCCTAGGGCAGGGGGCTGGGGGGGAAGGGGGCTTCCTACAGCGCAGATGGCTGGGTACCGCCTCCCCCCCCCCCCCCCCCCCCCCCCACCCCCCCCCCCCCCCCCCACCCCCCGCCCAGAGTGTCTGATTCAATAGGTCTGTGATGGGGCCTGAGAATTTGTGTTGCTAACACATTTCTGGGTGAGGCTGAAGCCTGCTGGTCCAGTGACCACACTTTGAGAACCACTGAACTCGAGATATTCACGAAGACTCTGTGGGACCAGCTATTATGGAAAACACTGGATAAAGGACACGGGCAGTCGGCCATTATCCCTAATGCTCAGACTCATTTTTAAAATCCCTCCAACTTTATACAGCTCTGACACAGAAAACCATACCAGCCCTCATGGGGGAAGATCTTTCAGGTTGCAAGAAACAGAGACTCACTCAGGTTCCCTCAGGTGATTCCAGTTTTACAAGGAGAAACGGGCAGTAAAGGAGCCCAGGAAATCTAGAAGCCACTCAGCCAGGCTTGACAAAGTTAGTGAGGACATGAACCACCTGGGGATCTTGTAAAAACACAGATCCTGAGTCAGGAGGTCAAGGGTGGGGCCCAAGGCATTCTTAACGAGCTCCCAGATGGTGCTGATGCCGCTGGTCCACAGAGGGACAAGACCGTGGAATGAGCATCCTTCATCCTTGTGGCAAGCACTGTGATCGCGGGTGATTGGTGGACAGCTCTGAGGCCCCTACAGTCAAGGGGTCTTCCAAACTCAAGATTCAACACCTTGTTTCTGCATTTCTCTGCTGCTTCACCCCTACCTGCCCAGCATTGACCTTCTTGCCCTCTGCTTCCCACTAACACATCATCTGCTTTCTCGTGTGGCTTCTCTTGCTTCACACTTGTGCTCAAAGCCTTCTGTCCACTTCTGTGCCTCTCGACAATCGGCTGATACTGTTTCTATATCTCACATTCAAGTTCCCAAGAGAGAAAATCTGATTGGGTCACAACGGTGTCTTTCCTGTATAGGGTGCTCATGTTGGACAAAGTCGTTGCACTTCAAAAGCCAAATCATACCGACCTGTCGTTCAGAGGTGCCGATCATTAGCCTCATTAGCAGAAGCTGGAGAAACATGGGCATGGGGTACAAAGAATGATGACCTTGTTGCTGGTTCCAGCCTTGGCTACACAGAATTACCTACTGGAGGCAGGGGGCAATATCCAGGCCAATGCTAACACCACGAAAATTCTACTGATCTAGAGGGGGGCCCAGCATTAGCATTGTCTATGAGCTCCTCTGGTATTCCCAGATACCAGCCAATGTTGAGAGTTGCCGAGTGTATTATGTTCCTAAGGCTGCTGTAACACAGTAACACAAACTGGTTTAAAACAACAAACACATTCTCTCCTAGTTCTGGAGGCTAGAAGTCTGAAATCAAGGTGCTGACAAGGCCGTGCTCCCAATGAAGCATCTGGCGGAGGATCCTTCCTTGCCTCTTCCAGCTTCTGGTGGTCCCAGATGTTCCCTGGCTCCGGTCCCTGCCTCTATTTTCACATGGCTGTCTACTCCGTGTGTGAGGGTGTCTGAATTTCCCTTTCTTTTAAGAACTCCTGTTATATTGGATCAGGCCCCGCCCATCTTAACTTTATTACATCTGTAAGGAATCTATTTCCAAATAAGGTTACATCCATAGGAATCAGGAGCTGGGACTTCAACATACATTGGTGGGGACAAAATCAACCCGTAACACTGACCTATATATAGCAACTTTTCAGAAGGGGTTTACAGGTTAGGTAGGCATGCTAAGAGTGATCTGAAGGGGTAGTGATTGTCACCTTGTATGACCTGTCCTTCCCACATTTCCTCCTACCCACCCAAAAGTAAAAAGCCATCTTGGAAACGAGTAGTCTCAATTTGCCCACTCAATTTTAAGAAAACCACTCATTCTGTCCACCTCAACCTCAGCACTCAAGAAAACAGAACCCATATCCTTGGTCTCTACATTTGGAAGGTGGTTACCCTCCCCCGCCCCTAATTTATTCTCAAACCTATTTACAAAATTGCAAGGGGAGAATTTTGCTATCATGCAATTAGCATCATATATTTTGTAAGAAAATCACAACTCTTTAAAATACCAAAGGAGACCAAGCCAAAGCAAAATTTTTATGACCAGAAAAATCTGGTGTGGTGTTTTTTGTTTTTGTTTTTTTTGTGTGTGTGGCCAGAAAAATCTGGCAGGTTTGTCGGGCTTATTCCATAAATGATGGGGTTTTAAAATGTTGTGGATATTATGGGTTCTTCCCATTAATATAAAGATATAAATGTGGAGAGTTCTTCATATGGCACTGACTTTTTTCCATATTGGTATTTAAGACATTTGCAAATTTATGAAAAGTGTGAGAATGTTCCAACATTCCCCAAGGACTACATGAATAATACTTCAAAAGTAAACACAATTACTACCTCCCACTCTTAAGAGTCCTCAGTTATATAAGCAGTGGCCCAGAACTGATTCCAAAAGCCAAAGAGGGATTTGGTTTAGAGTTGGCCAGCCCACAGGACTACCCAGTTGCCACGGGAATCACATTTTCAGCACAAAGCAAGTTTTAGTTGTGGCCAAATACACACTCAAAATGTTTAATGGTCACTAAGCGACTTGGTCCTGTGTATACTGCTGTTGCCTTTCGGGAGACCTTGGAACTTGGTGGTTATCCGAGCACACCCTGCAGCCAGCCAGACCCGGACGCCTGCCCCGGCGTAGCTGCATCTGGCCCTGTGTGCTCGAGCATGTCATCTACCTCTCTCAGCCTTGGTGTCCTAGCTGAGAAATGAGAATCACACTGCCTCCCTCATGGTACTGCTTTGAACATGAACTGAACCAACAAATTAAAGAGCATAGCACACAAAAATGAACCACTGGGACCTCATCAAGATGAAAAGCTTCTGCACTACAAAGGAAACAATCAACAAAACTAAAAGGCAACCGACAGAATGGGAGAAGATATTTGCAAATGACATATATCCAAAAGGTATAAAGAACTTGCCAAACTCAACACCCAAAAAAACAAATAATCCAGTGAAGAAATGGGCAAAAGACATGAATAGACACTTCTCCAAAGAAGACATCCAGATGGCTAACAGACACATGAAAAAATGCTCAACATCACTCATCATCAGGGAAATACAAATCAAAACCACAATGAGGTACCACCTCATACCTGTCAGAGTGGCTAAAATTAACTCAGGCAACAGATGCTGGTGAGGATGTGGAGAAAGGGAACCCTCTTGCACTGTTGGTGGGAATGCAAACTGTTGCAGCCGCTCTGGAAAACAGGGTGGAGGTTCCTCAAAAAATTAAAAATAGAACTACCCTACGACCCAGCAATAGCACTACTAGGAATTTATCCAAAGGATACAGGAGTGCTGATGCACCCTGATGCACAGGGGCACTTGCACCCCGATGTTTATAGCAGTGCTTTCAACAATAGCCAAATCATGGAAAGAGCCTAAATGTCCATCAATTGATGAGTGAATAAAGAAGATGTGGTTTGTATATACAATGGAATACTACTTGGCAATGAGAAAGAATGAAATCATGCCATTTGCAGCAACGTG
The DNA here is from genome assembly GCF_023721935.1 of Panthera uncia. NCBI lineage: Eukaryota > Metazoa > Chordata > Mammalia > Carnivora > Felidae > Panthera > Panthera uncia. The sequence continues at coordinate 30,878,782 of NW_026057578.1, read as the reverse complement.
GGTGGAACTGGAAGGTATTACGTTAAGTGAAATAAATCTGGCAGAGAAAGACAGATATTATATGTTTTCACTCAGATGTGGATCTTGAGAAACTTTACAGAAGACAATGGGGGAAGGGAAGGGGAAAAAATAGTTACAAACATAGAGGGAGGGAGACAAACCATAAGAGACTCTTACATACAGAGAACAAACTGAGGGTTGATGGGGGAGGTGGGGGAGAGGGGAAAATGGGTGATGGGCAGTGAGGAGGGCACCTGTTGGATGAGCACTGGGTGTTGTATGTAAGCGATGAGCCACGGGAATCTACCCCCCAAACCAAGAGCACACTATATACACTGTATGTTAGCCAACTTGACAATAAATTATATTTTTAAATAAATAAATACATACATGCATACATACATAAATACATACATAAATAGCTTAGCACAGGGGTGCCCAGGTAGCTCAGTCAGTTAAGCATCCAACTTCAGCTCAGGTCATGATCTTGCGGTTCGTGGGTTTGAGCCCCGCATCGGGCTCTGTGCTGACAGCTCAGAGCCCGGAGCCTGCTTCGGATTCTGTATGTCTCTCTCTCTGCCCCTCTCCAGCTCTCTCTCTCTCTCTCTCGAAAATAAATAAACATTTAAAAATATATAAAATAAAGAGCTTAGCACAGTGGCTGTCACACAATAGAGACTCAGTAAATACTAGCTATTAGTGGCTCATTATTTCTGAGATCCCAGTCACCATTTGCTCATGGCATTTATATCTGCATACGTGCAGTGTGTTCTCCAAGAGGAATGCCCCAGTTTCCCCATCCTATCCCAACCCGGACCAGGGTTCTATTTTCCTTCTCTGTCGTGACCTTGCAACATTTTTCATGTATCGCAATCAATCAACCAACATGTCATGAATTACCTGTCCTGCATTGAACTAGGACCTCGAGAAACACAAAGTAACAGAAGACACCTGGCGTCAGGGGGGTTATTATTTTGTGTGATCGGAGACCTGGGTATATCCAGTTGGGGACCAAAATATGTTTCATGGGCTCCTGGGTGACTCCATCTGTCGTTTAAGCATCCAACTTTGGCTCAGGTCGTGATCTCATGGTTTGTGAGATCAAGCCCTACATGGGGCTCACTGCTATCAGTGCACAGCCGGCTTCAGATCCTCTGTCCCCCCTCTCTCTCTGCTCCTCCCCCTCCCCTCAAAAATAAACTTCAAAAGAAGTTTCATGGAAGAGGATTTATTTCAGTTGAGCCTTGGAGGAAAGGGGGTGTGGGTTTGGCAGGAAGTGCATTCCAGACAGAGGGAACAGCATGAGAAAAAGCCCAGGTCACAGAAAGCAGAAAACAACATAAACTGAAAGAAAGTAGAAGGAAGATAATAAAAGCCAGAAAAAAGTGGTGCAAAAGTATTACCGAAGAGAAAATGGCTGAGAATCTCTCAGCATTGAAGGCATGAGTCAACAGATTAAAATATTCTGATGAGCACTCAATAAAATCAGTCTAGCTTCTGGTTGTCTTCTTTCATTTGAAATTCGTACACACACACTTTAAAACCAGAGGATAGGGGCGCCTGGGTGGCTCAGTCGGTTAAGCGTCCAACTTCAGCTCAGGTCACGATCTCACGGTCCGTGAGTTCGAGCCCCGCGTCGGGCTCTGGGCTGATGGCTCAGAGCCTGGAGGCTGCTTCCGATTCTGTGTCTCCCTCTCTCTCTGTCCCTCCCCCATTCATGCTCTGTCTCTCTCTGTCTCAAAAATAAATAAACGTTAAAAAAAAATTTTTTTTTTAAATAAAAATAAATAAAAAAAATAAAACCAGAGGATGCCTTGGCGGTGAATGTCTCGGCTCGTGTGTCTGTGAAGGACGAAGAATGAGCTGGCTGTGACAATTACCGCGTACAGCTATTGAACACTGACACTTTGAAGGCACTTGCAGCCCCAAGCCACTCCCAGGGCTTGGTGCAAATAAACATGAAAAAGGGTAAAGATAAAACCCAGAGTGGAAAAGAGCAGGTTAGCTCCCAAGGACCGAGAATCAGATTGACTCGGGTTTGTCCTCAGCACCTCGGCCGCAGAAGTCACCGCAGTGATAAAGGTCCTCAGAGGACTGAAGGGAAATAATGGAAACAAATTGAAGCGTTGTACAAATGGCTCGATTCTGGAGCACTTGGTCGTTTGCCAATTCTTGATGATTTCCTTGTCTTGTCAGAGAAAGAAATCAATAGCATACTATTATTTGTATTTTTAAAACCACATCCAAGGGTTACAGTAGGATATGAAGAACACTCTGGAACTGAATCCAGCCAAAGAGCGGATATGAATCCAGTCACGTCTCCCTCCCAGGTGGAAACACTCGACTCTCCAGCCTCTGAATGTGGCGCTCTTGTTGACTTTGCGTCCAACAAAGTGCTGAGTGTGGTCTTCTGGGAGAACCCTCCATAATTTCTGTCTCTTTGCAATCCACATACACGGATTCGTTTGAGAGAGCGGCCAGATACTGGCTACCATTGCCAGGCTGTGTTGTGAGTTAGGAGTCTCTAATTTTAGAAAGACTAAGAAAAGAAACTGGAGGAACATGATGGCACAACTCTTCTATCCTTGAACTTTGATAACAGCACAGAAAATGACATCTCACGGATACAAAACAATTATTTTCACTTCTTTAAAAGATCCATATGCTTCAGTTGTATTATTTTCAGATTGCATTGAATCGTTTCTTCTTAATTTACCTATTATCAGTGATCAGTGATCCTTTAGAGTAATGACATCCAATGAATCATTCACAAGTGACAAAAATGAAAAAACACCTGTCTTCGAGATAAAGCCTAAACTCCCAATGTACCAGGAGGGGAGACTGCCTGTGGTCTGTCCCTTGGCTGCCTCTTCAGGATTATCTGCTTCCTGCCCTACCCTCCAGCCTTGCCAGGTGGCCTATGATTTCCAGAATGCTGCCCCCTATCTCCACACCCTATGGCCATCAGCGTGGATTGTCCTTCCCTCTCCTACCCATTTCCTTCCCTCCCCTAGGCTACCAAATTATTATCCAAAACCAGTGCAGAGTCACCTCTCCTACCTAGTTTGGCTAACAGGCAACACCTGATGATTTTCTTTTCGGAGACATCAATAGCATACTATTATTTGTGTCTTAAAACCACATAGAATACAATAGAATATGAAGAACATTCTAGAACTAAACTCAGAACTGGGTTCTGTCAGCTCTGGGCTGCTGGGTTGGGCAGTGGACATAAGTGGGCAGCAGCAGCCCAGCTTTGGAAAGTCCCTATGAGACCCTAGAATGTGTGCAGGGGTATAATAGACCTCTGGGGGTTCACAGGCACGAGCGGGTCTGCCCTTGGAAGGAACCATAGGAGAGAGAAGATTTTTAATCCTAAATTTCAGGTCTTTCTTGCTTAGAAACAATTTTTAAAAGCAATGCATGCCTGGTCCACATGGGGTTCTTGAGCCTGGAGTCTACCCAAAGTAGAACCAGCCAGTGTCACAGAACGATATCTGCTTCCTGTTTCCCAGCTGAGTCTAAGATGAGTGGTTTGGGAAAGAAGGGGTTGACAAGTGATAGTGACAGTTCCCATGTTCCCTGTGGCTTCCTGGGGGAAGGCACCCGGCACCAAAGAGGAGTGACACCAAGACATTCCCCAAAAGGGCAGTTGAAGGAAGAGCTGGGTACCTTCTGTGGCAAAACTGATTTCAAAGCCAAAGTGAGCTCTCAGACCTGGTGGTCTGCACACAGCAGAAAAGTCCCGCCTTTAAGCAGAAAGACGTCCCTGGGAAGGAAGGGGGCAAGTTTACTGGGCTCTTCCTACCCCAACCTCCTGGGAGGCTTATGTCCCGAGACTCCTTGTCGAGTAGTATGAGATCATCTCTGTGAGTTTTGTTCTTGTTCTTGTTCTTGTTTTTGTTTTTTCCTAAATGCAAGTTCAGAAAACCCAGACCATGATAGAGGATCAAAGTTCACCATTTCAGTTCTAGGGTAAATATCCAAAACATTTTCTCCAATTTTTTTTTTCTTGAAACTTTAAACCTACAAGAATTTGAAAGAATAGAACAAGTAACCATCCACATACCCTTTGCCCAGAATCACTGATTGTTATTTTGTCATACTTGCTTGTTTTTTACTGAAACTGACTGAAAGTGAATTGCAGACATCATGACAGTCAAGCAGAGATCTTTAACTATGTGTCTTCTAAGAGCGTGTGCTCTCCCACACCGTCACAATACCATAGCTCGCCTTAGAAAGCTAATGTCAATTTAATACTATAGAATACACAGTCCATATGCAAATTTTCCCAGATCTTCCCCCCAAATATCCTTATGGCTCCTTTTTCAACCCAGGATTCCTTCTGGGATCACCTACTGCATTTGCTTTTCATGTCTCTTGAGTCTTCTTTCTTCTAGAACAGTTCTGCTGCGATTTGTCTTCTACACTGTGGACATTTGTGAACTGTCCAAACCTGTTATTTTGCACAATGCGCCTCAGCTGTACTTTTGTGGCTTTTTTTCCACGTAACAAGATTCAGCTTAGGCATCTGGGGCAGGAATACCCAGTGCATCAGTGCATCACATCGTGTCACATGGTGGGGGGTGTTAGGTTTGACCCCTTGGCTAAAGGGATCGCCCTCTAGATAACTCTGTTGTAAAGCTACATTTCCTCCTGTGTAAATAACAGGTAATCTGAGGGCTGGTACTTCAAGGCTGAAGTCTGGAAGGAGGAGAGTATGACTCAAGGTGGAGCGAAAACAATGATCCCGTCACGGCTCTGTGAAGGAAGAAAATTAATGCAAAGAACTTTGGGGAGGAAGATTAGAGCTCCCTTTCTGTACACTTCCCTTTCTCTCTCTCTCTCTCTCTCTCTCTCTCTCTCTCTCTCTCTTTCTCTCTCTCTCTGCCTTCCTTCCCCCTCTTTCCCTCCAAGGATCCTTGGAAATGCTGGGAAGAGGAATAATGGAAAACCCCTGGTTTATGGGATGAGGGTTTGAGCCATTCTGCTTTCAAGTTAAAGGACAAGTTCACCCAGAATGCTGGAAGAATTGGTGACCTGGTGGCACTGAGCGGGCAGGCACCCTGGTGGATTATTGGCAGTAATGAACCTGATTTGCTCACGGCCTCCTGTATCCAGGCCCTTTGGCAGTGCCCTCTCATGCAGGCTCTGACCTTTGCCATGTGACTTGCTTTGACCAATGGGACAACGGCAAACAATGCAAGCAGAGAATGGAAAAGTGCCTGCTCACACCCTGGGACCTGCCCTCTTGCTGCTCTTGGAGCCTTGAGACTACTGTGTGAGTGAGGCCAGGCTAGCCTGCTGGAGGGTGTGAGACCACATGGTCCAGTCACTCCTGTGACCCCTGCTTTAGCTGGAAAACCAGCAGATGTATGAATGAAGCCATCCAAGGCCACCCAGCCCACATCCCACTCACCAACCGACCTCAGATATATCAACCAGCCCAGATGAGATCAGTCAAGTCTGGCCCACATCAGCAGAACTGCCCAGCTGACCCAGAGACTCATGAGAAGTAATGAATATTCTTCTTTTGGGCCACTAGATTTGGGGAGAGTTTGTTATGCAGCAAAAACTAGATGATACACTTGGGAACAACTCTCTAATTCACAAACTGTTTCAAGAGATAAACTGTTACTTATTTTTAAAAATTCAGATCCCTTTTCCCAGATTATAACCTTTTTCAAAACAAAATTAACACTGAATCCTTATCAGGATTCTCAAAAACAAGACAAAACAAAACAAAACAAAAAAACAAACCTCATATGGTTCCAGCAAAGTCTAAATCCAATTGAATTCAAAATCCATATCTGGTGAATTTCCAAACACATACTTATTTTGGTACAAATAGACATACATATGCATTTGAAGAATACATTGGAACATTCTAAATGTTCTTTAGTTGGGTTGTTAACAGAAGCACACTGTTCAGTAGAAACTCCAAGCCTCAATGAAAGCCAATGAATCCAACCTCAAGGAGTAAATCTGTTGAAAAATGTTTAAAGTAGTAAGAAAATCCCATAGATTGCTCAGGCTTTGCTACATATTAGAATCATCTGGAGAAGCTTTTAAAAAATCCCAGTACTCAGGCCTTACTCCAGACCAGCTAAGTCAGAATCCCTGGGAATAAGCCCCAGTATCTTTATTATTATTTTTTTTACAGATCCTCAGGTTATTCCAGTGTACAGCCAAGCCTGAGAAACACAGTCACCAATGTGCCTGCTTATTAAGTGTATCAACAGATGTAAGTCATTCACAGTCTCGGTAATTGAGACGCGAGAATACAGCCCATGAGCTACTCACCAATACACATTCCCCAACACCCTTTACAAAAGCATCAGAAGGCATGTTCATTCATCTCCAATTTCTACTCCTGCCAATTTAATATTCAGGGAGGGCAATGCAAAATGAGTGATCTGATGACCAAATTTCACAATTATCCAATAAAGCTTAATTAAATTTCTTCCTTTCTAGAGTGTCTTCTGAACTCTGGTCAATTACCAAAACACCCCAGAAGGTGTCCAACTATTTGATTAGAGGATTAAGTAATGTAATAATGTTCTCAACAGCCTGCTCCAGTCTGAGGATTCCCTATTCTGTCCCTGCCTGCCTGCCTGGCAGAAAACACTTTTAAATCTATTTTAAAAATTATTCTTGGCTTGCCCTTCTGAGTTCCTTGGCCTCTACATCCTAACAATTTTATGGCTCAACCACAGGACTCCTAAACCGTGTGCACTAAAAGTCATTGCATCTACGTTGTGAATTTCCCATTGGGTCTTTTGTTGCTCAGCGGTTTTGTCCACGTTTTACAACCTGGCCTCCTCCAAGTCCTCTGAAGCTTTTTTTAGCCAACGGTCTCTAAAATGAGCCAAACTGTTGTACCCCCTAAACCTTTAAAACCTTCCAAGACACCACCGAAGAGTTGGTTGCCTAAGTCATGTCATGCCTATAGCATAAGACATGTTGTATAATCCAATATTTTCTGGACAAGAAGAAAATACAGCAGGATGATGGGGTTAGAAAACCTTGAGAGACTTCACAAACTCTGGACAGGGCTAATTCAACCAACTATGTCCCAGCTGGTAATCTGACCATCAGCATCTCCTGCCATGATTGACCCACCTAGCCCAGAGTCGGTATTGAAATACTTTGAATTGAATCAAGTCAGGGTCACTCTTGGCATAAAATAGGCAGTAGAATCTGAAGCAGAACACCTAAGAACAGTCCCAAGTCTTAAAAATATTCTAAGGTCAATCATAAATATGTTGATCTCTGTCTACAAGACAAGAAAATGCTTTGTCACTTCACAAAGGCTAACAGAATGACATTTTGAAATGTGCGCTTAGCTGTATCGGGTCCAAAGGGATGGTGAGGAGCTGGGAATGAGCCATCAGTGGCAGTTGGGGTCAAATGAAATTTGGTAATTCCATGTCACCAGAAGGACAAGGAAGTGAAAAGCCTGAGAGAAGGATGGCCCATCAGGAGACCCTGCTGTGTAGAGAGAAAAGGGGACCAGGGGACTCCGGACACTACCTATAGTTTCCTCAGACAGGAGAGAGGAGAGAGTGGGGAGAAAAAACAGATACAGAAGAGACCAGCGGCTTTCCTGAAATACAGATGGGGTTTTATGGCTACTTTGGGAACAAGGTTGACAATTACTAACAGATTTCACAAAACCATGAGCCAGTTTATAGAGGTGGGTTCAAACAGAGTTCAAAAAGGAAAAATCTGATTGCTTTCTCTGAGCCAGGTCTCCTGGCTCCATAGGGGCTGGAGAGGGACTCCAGACCCCATTCATCCTCACTCTCCCTCCGGATAGACACAATCCCTTTCCAGCCCAGGTGCTTCTAAGTTTCTAGAATGAAAACCTCCTTAAGGAGAACTTATATTCTTTCCTTTAATCTGTTTTCAGTGGTAATTCTCAAAATTATCTTATATTTCACTCAGTTATTTGATGGAACAAATTGAGCCTAGGTGATCTCTATTTTCTTAGCTCTATGTATTAACACATTCATCAACTTCAATTTAATCATGTCCTCCATACTTACAAAAGTTACAGTTTTTTCACAGAATATGCCAGCACAAAGTACCTCCAGCTCCACTGTAACATGATCTGCCTGAAAGAAGTAGGATGGAAAGTGCTAGAGCTGTTTTTGTGCCTGGGGTGGGGGTAGAGGAAGGAGGGCTCTCTCTCCACCCACATGTGATTATGCCTGCCTTCATCCCAGCCACAGCTGATCAGACCAAAAGCGGACAAGGATTCCCATGTACTATTGTCTGGGTTGTGCACTGTGCAAGGAACGGGGTGGTTGGGTGCAAATGAAGCCTGATTGTGTGCCCTGGATCAGGGCTACATCTGCCTGGAAAAATGATGCCTTTCCCAAATAACACAAATGTACCCCGTGGGCTAGTGGCCAGCTGGGCAGATGCCTGACCCAAGCTGGGCCACCTAAATTCTCTGTCTCTCCTAGGCATGTGGGATTCCTGGGCTTTAAAACTGAGAAGTCAGACGGAGCAGGGTCTGGGACAGAGAGAGAGAAGAACAGAGCAAACACACAGAGAGGAGAGAATGCAGAAAACCAAGCAAAACCCTCAGAGCACGGAGACACAAGCCACTGTGATGCCTCTCCAGCTGCGATTCTGGCCCCTGAGAGCTCTGAGCAGGCGTCCCTTACTCAGCATCTGCAATCCAGGTAATCGAGAAGCAAGAAGCATATGATGTACTCTCTCCTCCAGATTCCCCTCCTTGACAGGGGCTGGTTCAAGTGCATTTCTGGTGGTTGCAACCAGTGATGCTTGACTAAGGCAAAGGCCTGGTGAAAACCCATGCCTTGGGTGCTTGAGATGGATCATCTGAGTCCTATGCTCAGTCAGAATGACTTTCCCTAATGTTTCTACTGATGGGGCCCCCTGACGTAAGGAAGGTTCACCAATGTCTTTAGCTTTCTCCTAGGGCAGACTTTTCACTGACTGGTTAACCATTTGACCACGTGGTTCTTAACCAATTGTTTGGCTATTAGAAAACATTTGTGCCAAACTATCTGATTGGTTTCATTCATTCCCCAGTTAGCTTTTCAAAAACCTTGAAAATACCAAAAAGAATATTGTCATTTATGTCATACCAAATATCTGGATAACTTTTTGCTTTGGTTTTGTATGCATATTCGTTGTCAGACAAGTAACCCGTGTCTTCTGTGCATCAATTTAAAAATAAAGACAGGGGCACCTGGGTGGCTCAGCCAGTTAAGCATCCGACTTCGGCTCAGGTCATGATCTCTCGGTTTATGAGTTCAAGCCCCGAGTCGGGCTCTGTGCTGACAGCTCAGAGCCTGGAGCCTGCTTCTGATTCTGTGTCTCCCTCTCTCTCTGCCCCTCCCCCATTTGCACTCTGTCTTTCTCTCTCAAAAATTAAAAAATAAACATTAAAATTTTTTTTTAAAAAAAATAAAGACAAAGTAAAAATTTATTCATAAGTTTACCACCTAGAAACAATCACCGCGAGCGTGTTGCAATTTCTGTTTCAGAGATTTTTTTTTCACATGTATGAGGCATTTGGATCATAACCAGCTTTCTGTTACAAAGCACTGCCTTGTTGGAGGGTGAGCCCGGACTGATGTGACATTTTCATTAGTAATAGTTTTTAAAGTAAAGCTGAAAGAGCTTAGGGGGGAAATCGTAACTGGACTCACCTATCTGAGCAGCCATCAGGCATGGTGAAGGGACTGCTTTGGCATTTGGGGTAGATGCAAAGATGATGGACTTTAGTCCAAATCACAGAAACGGAAAGTAGAAAAAAGGCGATTGCCAAGGGCTGGGGGGAGGGAGGAGGAATTGGTATTTAATAGGTAGAGAGTTTCAGTTTTACAAGATGGAAAAGTCGGAGAGATCTGTTGCACAAGGTAAACATACTTAACATCACTGAACTGTATGCTCAAAACTGGTTAAAATGGTAAACTTAATATGTTTTTCGCTACAAAAAAAAGATGCACACATTAAAAATGATAGACTATTATTTACTAGGTCTTAAGCTTTTGTCTAAACCAGCCCAAACGCAAAATGACCTCCGCGCTGCCCGCAAAGAAAAAGTGACAAATAATACTTGTCTCACCAAGAACTTTCTACTTTCAGAAAAAGTAGCAACAATCATGAATTCAAGGCATAACAGAGAAGCTAGACTCTAGCTCTGGGATACTCAAAGCCACCAGCCCGGCCTCAGGAAGGTCACAGGCCTGGGCCAGCCTCGGAAGGTGCGGGGAAGTGACCGGGAAGATGGTTGACTTCAGAACTCCCTGCAAATCAATATGGAGTGGCGGAGATTGAATTAGCCGGGCTTGAATGTTACAGGAAGGTTGCAGTCTGAACTCTATACCTCTGCGGAGTACAAAGCGAAGGGCATCCTATGGGGTTGGATGCACCAAGGGGAAAGCCATAAATATCAAGGAGGGTCTTTGCTATTAAAAAAAAAAAAATAAAAAAAAAAAAAAAAGGCAGGAGCAGAGGCGGGGGTGGATAGGGAACGAGGAGAGAGCGTGGGCACCTCCGGGCCTTCAGACACAGACAATGTCAGCAGTGGGCTCACGCCTTCTCTTACGTTCCAAGGTAAGTATAAACATGAGCATTTACAATATCACATGTCAGCTGTCTCTTGTCTGGTTTTTCCCCTCTTTCTCTCACCCCAACCTCATCTCCAGTTGCCTCCCGGGGTGTGGGGGATCTCAGTTGGGAGGCTAGGTGTCCCCAAATACAGACTTGTGTGTCTGTGGGGGGACTCTTAGCTTCTACGCCCACTTTTGCCTTGGGGAAGCCCTGTGGCCTCTGCTGGTCCTACCCACACCCTAATCCTCACCATTTCATTTTTTTTTTTTTTTGAATGTTTTTATTTAGAGTTGAGAGACCGAGAGAGAGAATGCACATGCGAAGCAGGGGAAGGGCAGAGAGAGAGGGAGAGACAAGATCCAAACCAGGCTCTGTGCTGATGGCAGAGATCTCACGAACCGTGAGATCATGACCTGTGCCGAAATCAAGAGTCGGATGCCTAAACGACTGAGCCGCCCAGGTGCCCCTCCTCTCACTATTTCTTATCAAGAGCCCCTTGTGGGGCTGGGACAGCACTGAGTGGAGGAGAGAGTGCAGCTATCCTAAGATGGGGCTGAAAGCAGGCATGCAGTTCCTCCTAGCACAGCCCCCACCCCCGTCTCCCACCTACCATTCCCTCAAAGTCAGGAGTACTGTTCCATGCCCTTGGATGCCTTTGTTCAGAGCCATCTTTTATCTCTTCTGCTGAGAATGTCTGGGATCGAGCAGAAAGATTTGGGAGCTATAGTCTTCTTTATTCTCGGCCTATGCCAAAGTGATAGCAACGTGAAAAATGTGCCACCAGCTGGACCGCGTGGACTCCTGAGCCTGCGAGCCCGCCCTGCCCCCCCCCCACACACACCTCGTAGCTCTCATCCCTATGGAAGCATCTCTGAACTTAAATGCCAATTGCTTTCTATTTAAAAAGAGACCCCCGTGCATGATTCAAACCACTCATGGCGTAGTTTCTCAAAATCTACTTCCCATTCCCTGAACAAGCTGTACCTTCATATAAACTGATACCTCTCCCCTTTCCCAGCTCTGCCCCAGCTCAGCTGTGCTCCCAGCTGCACGTAAAGCCTTACAATGGCTGGCAAAGTGTGTTACGGAGAGCTGTACTCAAAAATGCGTGTTGATTTGTCCCTGGTCTTCACTTTCTGTTCCTGGCTTCTGTGTGGTTTTTTAAGTGGCATTTCCAACTAGTGGAGGTTCAAAACCATCCACGCTGGAATAAACAGAGGGGAAAAGCTCAAAATTGATTTTTTTTTATTTAAGAAAAAAAAAGGTATTCGCACAATCTTAGCTGATACAAGAGATTACAAGCAAGAAAGCAAAATGCAGTGGGGCCTGGGTGGCTCAGTTGGTTAAGTGTCCGACTTTTTTTTTTTTTTTAGCAAGAGCAGGGGAGGGGCAGACAGAGGATCTAAAGTGGGCCCTGTACTGACAGCAGAGAGCCTGATGTGGTGCTTGAACTCCCGAACTGTGAGCTCGTGACCTGAGCTGAAGTCAGACGCTTAACCAAGCAAGCCACCCAGGTGCCCCTAAGCATCCAACTCTTGATTTCAGATCATGATCTCATGGTTTGTGAGTTAGAGGCCCACGTTGGGCTCTGTGCTGACAGTGAGGAGCCTGCTTGAGATTCTCTCTCTCTCTCTCTCTCTCTCTCTCTCTGTCCCTCTCCCACTCGCAATCTCTATCTCAAAATAAATATATAAATAATAATTTAAAAAAAGAAAGCAAAATGCCATTCTGCTGAGAAGATGCTCGGCTGTTTTGCATCAGATTTCATTAAGGTCCACTTCCTATAGCCAATGATTTCCATCATTTTTTTTTTTTATGGGAACCCTGGTAAAGAATAAATACTTGAAAAAAAAAAACCACAGGAAAATCCTATTGTTATGTGGAATGAAAATCTACCAGCATGGGGTCTCGTCATGTATATTTTGAGAAAGGTCATGACACACACTCCAATTTGAGAGCTGCCTTCAAGGTCAGCCCAGCGTCGGTTGGGATGCTCATAGTCCCTGGAGTCAAGCATGGGTCTGGGGATCTCGTTCATTCTTCTCTGCCTTGCCCAGTTCTTGCTTCCATGCCGTGCTCCCCCTGAGGCAGGCAGGGTTGTCCAGAGCAAGAGTATGTGTGACGAATCCTGACTTCCACCTGTCTCCCTTGCACCATGGAAACCACAGTTCTCAAGTTGGTGCCATGGAAAGAGTCTGGAATTTGGAGGGGCGCCTGGGTGGCTCAGTCGGTTGAGCCTCCGACTTCGGCTCACGTCATGATCTCACGGTTCATGAGTTCGAGCCCCGTGTTGGGCTCTGTGCTGACAGCTCGGAGCCTGGAGCCTGCTTCGGATTCGGCGTCTCCCTCTCTCTCTGCCTCCCCCCCCAACTCATGCTCTCTCTCTCTCTCTCTCTCTCTCAAAAATAAATAAACATTAAAAAAAAAAAAGAGTCTGGAATTTGGAGCCTGGTTTGAATCAGAACTCCATCACCTACTAGCTGTGTGACCTCTGGAACTTAATCTCTCTGTGTCTATTCTCTCCTGCATGAAAAGACCTGAATCTGATAGGGTTCCTTGATAGCAAGTGACAGTATCCAAGTCTGGGTGGGTAAATTAAGCCAAAAAGGGTAATTATTGAGGCGATGGGCTAGCTCAGAGAATCAGAGCAGCCGCTGAAGGGGCAAGGCGGGCAGTCCTGGGATCCAGTGGAGCGAAAGTGGTGGATTGTGTTGTTTGGCCCCATTTCTTCACTCCTCGCTGCATACGTGCCCTTTGCCATTTAACTTCACCGGGCCCTCCCAAAGTAGGTAGGGTGACCAGCTCAGATCTGTGACTCTGGACTCAGCCATGTGACTTGCTTCAGCCAATGGGATGTCAGCCGATTAAACACACACACACACACACACACACACACACACACACACACCCCGCCCCCCACAAGGAGAGGCTTGAAATGGTTTCATCGGTTGGGACTTGCTTCTTCCTTACTTCTGCCATCACCATGACAAGGACACACTCAGAAGAACCTGCTGGAGGATGAGAGACAACAACTGGGCCCACCAATAATTACAAACATGCAATACAACATGTTTGCAGTACAAACATGCAATGCAACGCCCATGTGGCAAACGTTCTGAGTGTTACACCCACACCCCGTCAGTATTTCAGTACATGCTTTCCAACTGACAGCAATGGCCTCTCTTCGCTGGAGGCCTCTCTGACTGCAAGATTCTGCTCTGCCCATCAGCCCTGCGGACTGAACGGACTAGGGAATCAACACCCCCTCTGGAACAGTTCTCAGCGGACAGCTGCGAGCTCCCTCACCCCCCCTGCTGGTAGAACTCTGGGGTGCGTGTTCCACGCTGGATCCCAGCGCTGTCCCCAGCGGAATTAAGTTCCATTTGCCCACAGCAGTAACTTGCGTGGCTTCACACCCTTTTGTTGGCTGCTGTCCCTTCCCTGAGCCACTCTTCTACTCCCCTAACATCAATTCTTGGGATCACCTCCCCAGAAAAGTCTGCCCTCAAATCATTATCTCAGGATCTGCTTTTAGAGGAACCCAAACTCAGCTAGACTACTTTCACCTTGGGGCATGAACCAAGGTCACATTCTTCTTAATATCCAAGTTAAATAACTCAGAGACTTAAGTCACCCATAATGAAAATGGCTCTCCCCCCTCCCCTGACTCCTCCTATAGTGAGCCCAACCATCCCCAGAGTAGGTGTGGTTGGCATTTGAATGTATATAATGAACTCCAGTTAATAGGGATCACTTCTAAGGAGCTAGATTGTGGAGAGGGGACAGAGAAGGCATTTACCTTTTGACTTTCTACATTATGTGAATTTGTTCCACATGTTTGCACCCAAACCCTGCCTTGGGTGACATACCTGAGGAAGGAATTTGTGTCCTTTTCTGAGCTCGGGGAGAGACAGCATGCAAGCACCTGAGCCTTTACTTGGAGGGAGAAGCCAAGGAAAAACAAAAATCAACCTCCAAGTATCTCCTTATAAAGCTAAACTGTTTCCAAACCCAACCCAATCTGGCTCTTGGTTTGAAAGCCTTCAGTCTTTCTCATAAGGTACACTGTAGTCCTCTTTTTTTAATGTTTATTTAGTTTTGAGAGAGAGAGAGAAAGTGGGAAAGAGATAGAGAGACAGGGAGACAGAGGATGTCAAGCAGGCTCCACACTGACAGCAGAGAGCCTGACGTGGGGCTCAAACCACAGTCCTCAAGATTATGACCTGAGCCGAAGTTGGAGGCTTAATCAACTGAACCACACAGGTGCCCTGTAGCCCTCTTATTCTACTGTCCTTGCAGAGAACAATGGCATTCCCACCAAGGGGACAACATTAACCAAACTTTCTTCTATTGAGTCCGTTGATGACCTGTTTCTTGCAAGCACTTTGCTCACTCAACTCACCCTTTCCCTAACACTGCCTCCTCCTGAGGGCTCTGAAATATTTCTGAAACAGTTCTAAAAGCAATCACAAATTTCTAAAAAAATCTAGCTTCCATGTAAATTACCATGTTTTTGTGTCTTTCTCCATAGGTAGGGAGTGTGCTGGTGGGCACAGAGCCTGGTGCCTTATCTCCCTCCCAACTATCGTCTTCCTGGCACTTCCCTGGAAGCAGATGGAAACCAGAGAGAGAAAAATACACTAGCTGGGACAGGTGAGTCAACCAGTATGTCTTCCGGAGCCACTCCTTCCAGAATGCTGTGAAAACCGGGTAGATTGAATGAAAGGTAGAAGCCCCTCGAACCATTAATTATGTCCCACCTTTCCCAACAATAACTCATAGACCTTAATTACACTTATTTAATTTAAAAGTTTACCTGGGGCGCCTGAGTGGCTCAGTTGGTGAAGTGTCCAACTCTTGGTTTGGGCTCAGGTCATGATCTCGTGGTTCATGGGTTTGAGCCCCACATCGGGCTCTGTGCTGACAGTGCAGAGCGTGCTTGGGATTCTCTCCCTCTCCCTCTGTCTCTGTCTCTGCTCCTCCCCCACTTGTGTTTTTTTATCTTTCTCTTTCTCTCCCTCAAAATAAATAAATAAACTGTAAAAAATTATAGGGGTGCCTGGGTGGCTCAGTCGGTTAAGCGTCCGACTTCAGCTCAGGTCATGATCTCACACTCCGTGAGTTCGAGCCCCACGTTGGGCTATGTGCTAACAGCTCAGAGCCTGGAGCCTGCTTCAGATTCTGTGTCTCCCCCTTTCTCTGCCCCTCCCCTGCTCATGCTCTCTCTCTCTCTGTCTCAAAAGTAAATAAAAACATTAAAAAAAATTTTTTAATTATAAAAGTTTACCTAAAAATGTGTCTACCGTTGATCACAAGGGCACCTTCATAAGTGGATTATTAATGACTAGATGAGAGACACACAGAGACACAGAAAAATAAACTGAGGTAACTTTCTTGGGGACAGTGTCCCTCCCTATCATACTTTGGATGACTAAGAGGGCACCCTGCATTCAGAACTGAGGTCAAGTGTGAGAGACCAACATTGCTGAGAAATCCTGCTTTTGATTATTGCCTTCTTATGACTTCAACAGATATTTGCTTATTTTTTTTTAATTGTTTTTAATGTTTATTTAGTTTTGAGAAAGAGACAGAGTGTGAGCAGGGAAGAGGTAGAGAGAGAGGGGGAGACACAGAATCCGAAGCAGGCTCCAGGCTCTGAGCTGTCAGCACAGAGCCTGACACGGGGCTTGAACTCACAAACTGCAAGATCATGACCTGAGCTGAAGTCAGTCACTCAACCGACTGAGCCACCCAGGCGCCCGAAGGGATATTTGCTTCTTGATTCAGGTACAGCCCGAGGCACTCACTTCTACCAAAGACTGCTTACCTGGAAAGTGCAAAATGGTGAGACCCTTCACGGGCTTCAATGTAACAATATCTACCCAAATTACAAATGCTTCTATGCTTTCACCAGTACCACTTTTAGGAATTTATTATCCAATTTATTATCATTTGCACATATACAAAAAGATGTCACATACAAAATTATTTGCCAAAGCACCGCTAATTTTATATTATAGCATTCTTGTATAGCACAATATCAGCCAAAAATTGGGAAATAATCCACTTTGCAATTTAACAGGTATAGTTAGAAAATATTAAACCAGTGTGTCTAGAAACAGGGGGAAAATGGAGGGGGACGGGGTGAGAGGGATGCTTCTCACACATTTTGTATATGTTTTGATTTTTTAATCATATGAATTTGTATTGCTTCAAGAAAATTATATGATTATGTGGTATTTCATAAAAGACATTTTTTATCACATATTAAGCAAGTGTAGAGAGTTCAGGTTGTTTCCAGTTCCTTGTTATACTAAACAATGTTGCGATCAACATCTTTGTAGTGAAATCTTTAACTGCTCCATTTATTATTTACACAGGAAAAACTAATAAAAATATAATTTCTGCATTAAAGAATGTTAAAATTTCAAGGCTTCTTATACGTATTAACAAATCAAGCTCCTGAAAATCCGTACCCATTTTTTAAAATAGACTTTATTCTCTTGAGCAGATTTAGGTTCGCAGCAAAACTTAGCCAAAGGTACAGAGATTTCGCATATAATCCCTGCTCCCACACACGCAGAGCCTCCCCCATTACCAACATCCCACACGAGGGTGGTACATTTGTTGTAACCGATGGACCTACACTGACACGTTATTATCACCCAAAAGTCCGTAGCTTACATTAGAGTTCACTCCGCTGTTGTATATTCCATGGGTTTGAACAAATGTCGATTGTCCCGTCTCCGCCATCATAGTATCATATAGAGTAGTGTCACTGCCCTAAAAATCCCCCATGCCCCAACTGTTTGTCCTTCTCTTGCCTAACCTCTGACAACCACTGACCCTTTTACTGTCTCCATAGTTTTGCCTTCTCCAGGATGTCGTGTAGTTGGAATCACACGGTATGTAGCCTTTTCAGATTGGTTTCTTCCGCTTAGTAATATGCACTTACAGTTCTTCTGTGTCTTCTCACGGCTTAATAGAGAGCTCATTTGGTTTTGGCACTGAAAATTCTGTTATCTGGATGTACTCCAGTTTAGTGATCCATTCAGCTACTGAAGGACATCAAGGTTGCTTCCAAATTTTGGTGATTGTGAATAAAACTGCTACACATGCCCGTGTGCAGGTTTTTGTGGAGACATAAGTTTTAAAATACCAAGGAATGTGATTGCTGTATCTTATGGTAAGGATGTGTTTGGCTTTGTAAAACAAAACAAAACAAAAACAAAACAAAGAAAAAAAAACCAACCAGCAAACCTCCAAAGTGGCCGTACCATTTTGCATTTCTACCACAAATAGATCAGAATTCCTGTTGTTCCACATCCTCACCAGCATTTGGTGTTGTCAGTGTTCCAGCCATTGGCTATTCTAGTAAATATGTAGTGGTATCTCACTGGTATTTTAATTTGCATTTCCCTGATGATATATGATATGGAGCATCTTTTCATGTGCTTATTTGTCTGCTATATCTCTTGTCATGAGGTGTCAGTGAAGGTCTTTGGCCAATTTTTTAATTGGTTTGTTTGTTTTCTTACTGATGAGTTTTAGGAGTTCTTTGTGTATTTGGGGGTAAAAGTCCTTCATCAGATATGTCTTTTACCCATATTATCTCCCAGTCTGTGGTTTGTCTTTTCATTTCTCTTGACAGTGTCTCTTGCAGAGCAGACATTTATAATTTTAATGAAGTCCAGCTTATTAATTCTTTCTTTTATGGATCTTGCCTTTGTTGTTGTATCTAAAAAGCCATCACGAAATCCAAGGTCATCTAGATTTTCTCCTATGTTATCTTCTAGGCATTTTATAGTTTTTCATTGTACAGTTGAGTCTGTGATCCCTTTTGAGTTAATTTGTGTGACAGCTACAAGGTCTGTGTCTAGATTGATTTTTTCACATGGGGATGTCTAATTGTTCCAGCACCATTTGTTGAAAAGACTGTCTTTTCTCCACTGTACTGCCTTCCCTCCTTTGTCAAAAATCAAAAGACTATATTTATGTGGATCTATTTCTGGGCTCTCTGCTCCCTTCCACTGATCCATTTGTCTATTCTTTCACCGATACCACACTGTCTTGATTACTGTAGCTTTATAGTAAGTCTTGAAGTCAGGTAGTGTTGGTCCTCCAATTGTGTTATTCTCCAATATTGTGTGAGCTATTCTGAATCTTCATACAAATTTTTGTTTTGTTTTGTTAATTTTTATTTTTTTTTTTTAGAGAGAGAGAGCGTGCATACAAGTGGGGAAGGGGCCAAAGGGAGAGAGTGAGAGAGAGAATCTTTTTTTTTTTAATGTTTATTTATTTTTAAGAGAGAAAGAGTGCGAGCTGGAGAGGGGCAGAGAGAGAGAGGGAGACAGAATCTGAAGCAGGCTCCAGGCTTAGCACTGTTGGCACACAGTCCGACACGGGGCTCGATCCCATGAAAGGTGAGATCATGACCTGAGCTGAAATCAAGAGTCATATCCTTAACTGACTGAGCCACCCAGGTGCCCTGATATCAACAAACATTCTAAAGTTTACATGAAAGGGCACCTGGGTGGCTCAGTCAGTCATGATCTCACCTTTCATGGGATGGAGCCCTGAGTCAGGTGCTGTGCTGACAATGCTGAGCCTGCTTGGGATTCTCTCTCTCCCTCTTTCTTTCCTCTATCCTACTCGTGCTCTCTCTCTCTCTCTCAAAATAAATAAAAAACTTAAAAAAAGAAAAAATGTTGATATCTACAAAATAACTTGCTGGATTTTGATTGTTTTTTTTTTTTTTAATCTGTAGATCAAATTGGGGAAAACTGACATCTTGACCATATTGAATCTTCCTATCCGTGGACAAGGTAATATCTCTCCATTTATTTAGATTTCTGTCATATAGATCTTGTACATATTTTGTTAGGATTTATACCTAAGTATTTTCCTTTGGGGGCTGCTAGTGTAAATAGTATTGTATTTTCAATTTCAAGTGCCACTTGTTCATTGCTGATATATAGGAAAGCATTTGCCTTTTTTGTATTAACCTTGTATCTTGAAACTTTGCTATAATCACTTATTAGTTCTGGAAAGTTTTTGTTTGTTTGTTTGTTTGTTTGTTTGTTTGTTTTTTGTCAATTCCTTCTGATTTTCTACAAAGACATCATGCCATCTGCAACATAGACCATTTTACTTCTTCCTTCCCAATCCGTATAAGGAATCTTCCCAATCTGCATAAAGAAAACCTAGGAACAGAGTGGTCATGGAAATTGCCTACAATCAGAACCTGGAGGAAGCAAGGTGCAGGGCTCCAGAAACATGGCTCCAGACAGACTGGTGGAGGCCCAAGTGGGATAATCTCTGAAACGCCAAGGAATCTGGCAGTGATGGGTATCGCAAGGCTTTGATGAGGACTTCAGGGTAGGAGATTTGAGCAGGGCAATCTGCCCGGGATTCCCAGCTTCCTCCCCGAGAGCCTCCATCTCCATCACCACCCACCCACCACTATGCACCTCCAAGTCTCCCCGGCACCAGCCCCCTCGGGCACGATGGAATGTACCCCAGCGTCCTCCTAAATGAGCCGCCGTGTAGCGGGAGCGGACGCTGGTGGGGGCTCCTGCCAAAGACCGAACAGCCGGCTCCTGCATGGGCGACCCCAGAGAGGCCCCTCGGCGGGGCACTAAGGGCTCGGATTCCGCACCACCTAACCCCTGCTACTGAAGTCTCATTCACACTTCGGTGCGAAGACGCAGAAGCCTCTTGGAGCGGACCAACCCGGCGGACTGGGGATCCTTGCCAACGCAGCCATAACTCCGCGCGCCCGGCGCCCTTGGCACACCAGGTGCAGGAGCCGAAGGCCCACCGGGTGCCTCGGCGCGGGGGCAGGCTGGGGACCCCGGGGCGGAGTCGAGCGCGGGGCGGGGCGGGGCGCACGGGCAGGGTCCGAGGCGCCTTGCCGAGCTGCAGGGGCGGAGCGCCAACTCCAGCGGGAAGACAGAGACCGCGACGCGCGGGGGAAGCGCGCTGGAGCGAGGAAGAAAGGACACCCCGGAACGCAGCGCCACTGCACGAGGAAGTCGCGGTCCCCCAGTACTGAACCCGGCGCCCAGGGCAGCGGAGCGCGCCGGGAGGAGGCGCCCAGGCAGGTAGGTGCTGAGCTCTGCTCGGTCCGGGGGCTCCCTTGGTGCGGTGGGGGCGTCATCCGGGCTGGGGCGCCGACGCCCACTTCTTTCTCCGAATCCACTCGGGCTGGGGGCGCCGACGCCCACTCCTTTCTCCGGGGGATTCGGGTTGCTTTGCCTCCCGTGCTTCTCGGGAGGCTCCCGGGCTGACTCCAAGTGGAGGAGTTCGTGCCGGGAGAGTCCACCACCCGCCAGGACCGGGCAGGGGACCCGGCGACGGGAAGCCGGGACTGGGGCGCGCGGGCGGCTGGGCTGGCGGGCGAGCGCCAAACTGCAGGGGAGGGCTTGGGCAGGGGGCACCTCGTTGAAAGGGAAGCTGAAGAGGGAAGCATCTCCCGGGTAATTCCCACTCACCGGGTCCAGCCCCTAACCCCGGTTTTCTTCTGGCCCGGAGGCCTCGCACGCTTCGCCTTTGGAGCCCGAATCTCCGACTCGATTCCCGCCCTTGCTGGGCGGCGCCTCCGGGACCGCGCGGCCGCGCCGGGGCGGGTAAGGGAGGGAGGGGAGAGGGCGCCCGAAGCGGGTTGGTCTGGGGCAGGGGGGTGCGTCCCCGGAAAAATGGGGCCGAGACCTGCGCCACCCGGGCTCACGTCCCCTCCTCGCGGAGCGTGGCAGCCGAGAGGACGCGACTCCCGCTTCTCCGTCTCGGGTCGGGCACTGTCTGCGGGGACCCGGGCTTCGCGGGAGAAGGCGAGGCGACCCGGACGGAGGACGCTCCCGGCTGCGGACGCCGTTGGCACTTGAACGTCGTCTGGCGGAGGAGGTTTTCGCCTCGGGTACGCAGCAGTCGCACGCGCTGCAGGTTCGAGCGGCCCTGCCACCCTGCGACGGCCGTCCCTGCTGCTTCAGTTCCTGTCCCTCTCTCTCCCCCTCCTCTGACGGGGCCGGGCCAAACCCGCTCTCCAGTTTGGTCCATTCTTGCTATCAGCATCCCGCGGCGCCCACACTTGGAGTCGTTTCCAGTTGTGTTAAGCCTGGAGAGGCAGGACACAGCTTGATGGCTGGGGTCTTCTTTCTGCTGGTGTTGGGATCTCGAGTTTCTTGTTTTTGTTTTGTTTTGTTTTTTTTCCCAAGGCCCTCCGATGCGTTGAACCCGGTGGTGCCCCATCTCCTAAGGGCTCAGTACTTCCGAGACTTTATTTTCCTTTGCTGTGGGGATCTTGAGGCACTGAAAACATAAAGGACTCGGGACAGTTTCAGCTCTCAGGCCCTCCTGGATCCTCCCTGATATCCCCTTCCCCTTACTCCTGCCCCCCCTTGGGGGCCGTTTTCAGTTAAGCCGGGTCTTGGAGCAGCCACCACCACTTTCAGAGGACAGGGACCTTGGTGACAAGATGTGGTGCTTCCCAGTCAGGGTTGATTCTGGGGGAGAACTGGGGGGGGGGGGAGCTGTCCAAGGAGACAGGGAGCTGATCACAAAAGTGGGAGCAGGGAGGGGAAGCAGACAAAGCGTTTCTTGTTAGATCTGGTTCCCAAAGCACAGAGGAGCAGCAGCAGAATTCTCTCCCACCCACAGCCCCCTTCACCAGCAGAATCCTGGGCGGATCCTCATTCCTGCATCCCACAGACTCCTGTCCAGCCTCCACTGTCCAGGCCCGGTCTAGGCAGCGGGGATTTGGTTTATAGGAAGATCAGTGCTCAGACAGCATAAATCACTGGCCCAGGATGACTCAGCCTGTTCATGTGAAAATGGATTTGGTGATGTCCATGTCCAAGGTTTGGCCAGGACATAGGGGCCAGTGCCCTGCTTTGGAGGAAAGACCTTGCCGTGTGTCCCGATCCTCCGGCTTCATTGTCCTTGACCAAAAGGTGACACGGCATGGTAGCTGCTGTGGAAGCCTGGGCCAACCGCCTGGAACAAGCTTGTTAAACTTTTTGAAGACCTTGTGGGAGTTGATGGTGGGAAGGAGAGAGTGACTGGGCAGTCAGACTGGTCCCGGCTCCTGAGAAAAAGACAGACATGCAGGCTCTTCATGGGTGTCTCTGGAGAATCTAGTTCATCCTATGCCCAGTACCTCCTGAAAGCCAATGGGGGATTTCCCAGTTTCCAGACCTCATGTCCTCTCTCCCCCAAAGTCTGGGTAATTCTGTCTCAGGGTAGTCACTGGGTCTGGTTGGCTTCCACTTGGGGAGCTCTGGGAGAATATTACCAGGTATTTTCCTGCATGTTGCCCACTGACTGTGTCTCCTTCCAGGGTCCAGGATGGTGTGGTGACTCTCCTCAAGGATGTGGGCGGGGTGCTAGGCTCGGCGACTCACGACAGCAGAAGGTCTGGATCCCCAGCTCAGAATTCTCACCACTCCACCTGCAGTCTCCACCATGGCAGCCCAGAATGGAAACACTACTTTCGCACCCAACTTCAGCCCGGCTCAAGACCATACCTCCTCCCTCCCGTTCAACTTCAGTTATGGTGATTACGACCTCCCTCTGGACGAGGACGAGGACATGACCAAGACTCGGACCTTCTTTGCCGCCAAGATCGTCATCGGTGTGGCACTGGCGGGCATCATGCTGGTTTGCGGCGTCGGCAACTTTGTCTTTATTGCTGCCCTCGCCCGCTGTAAGAAGCTGCGCAACCTGACCAACCTGCTCATCGCTAACCTGGCCGTCTCTGACTTCCTGGTGGCCGTCATCTGCTGCCCCTTCGAGATGGACTACTACGTGGTGCGCCAGCTCTCCTGGGAGCACGGCCACGCGCTCTGCGCCTCTGTCAACTACCTGCGTACAGTCTCACTCTACGTCTCCACCAACGCCCTGCTGGCCATCGCTATCGACAGGTGAGGGTGCCGGTCCAGGGTAAAGATGGGGGCTGGGCCAGGTGGCCCCTTTCCTCACTTCAGCCCCGACAGGTTGGCGCCGCTGCCGATTCGGAGGCTGGCTCATCTACTCGAGGCAAGAGGAGACCTGATTTCCTCACTTGGGGCTCACGATCCCCCCCAGACGTGGGCGAGAGGGAGGCTCCTGAGCACCCCCAGCTCTGGGCCGTGCCTGCAGATACCACGTCTGCCACAGAGTGGGTGCAGGCATGTCACGTGAGCGCGAGCAGCCACAAACACGACCGAACGCAAAAGCAGAAAGTTTAGGCCACGTGAGACTTCACCAGGGCACCTTCCGGTCAGGGTCACGCGTACCAAGTTTGTCCTGTAGCCAGTACCCAAGTCAAGACGTGGAACATTTATTTGCATCACCTAGAAAACTCCCTTGTCCCCCTTACCAGTCAGTTCGCACCCCACACAACCACGGCTCTGATCTCACTCATCGTCGTTTAATTTTGTCTGTTCTTTAACTTCATAAAAACAGAATCATAGGGTAATGTACCCTTGTTTCTGGTGCCTTTGTTGTAGAGCTGATTTTAATTTTTTTTTTTAAGTTTATTTATTTTTGAGACAGAGAGAGACAGAGCATGAACGGGGGAGGGTCAGAGAGAGAGGGAGACACAGAATCGGAAGCAGGCTCCAGGCTCCGAGCCATCAGCCCAGAGCCCGACGCGGGGCTCGAACTCACGGACTGCAAGATCGTGACCTGAGCTGAAGTCGGACGCTCAACCAACTGAGCCACCCAGGTGCCCCAGAGCTGATTTTAAAATAAGATAATCGCCTATTTGTAGAAAAGAGGGAAGGACATCCTTGCCTTTGTTTCCTTACGTACATCCATGGGCTCATTTGCATACATTTGCATGAGATGTTCTGGAAGTCCTTGCTCTGTTATAAATTTATAAAATCTACAAAATTTCTAGTAGCAGCTTGTGACAAATCTTACACGTGTTTTATTTACGCAAACAGCTATAGAGCTATAAGCCAGTATCAGGTCACCGGTGGCTCTGTTTGAGGGGGGCAGCTGGTAAAACATCCTCTTGGTCCACGGTGTGCTGAAACTCATTTTTAAATATTTTTTTATTATTTTCTTAAATGTTATTTAAAAAAATTTTTTAATGTTCATTTTTTTTTTTTTTTGAGAGAGAGAGAGAGAGAGAGAGAGAGAGGGTGCGAGCAAGGGAGGGGCAGAAAGAGAGGGAGATACAGAATCCGAAGCAGGTTCCAGGCTCTGAGCTGTCAGCACAGAGCCCGACACGGCCTCGAACCCACAAACCGCGAGATCATGACCTGAGCTGAAATCAGACGCTTAACTGACTGAGCCACCCAGAGGCCCCTAAATTCATTTTGATGATGTGTTTTTTAAACATCTTTTTTCCCTTCTGTCTCCTTTGAACTCTTCAGTTTTTTCCTTGCTCTCAGTGCTATTTAGGTTTGTCGTCCCTTTTAATGAGGCAGTTCATTATTTTTCATAATGAAATACACGTAGAGGTCTAAGAGGCATCTTCTTTTTAAAACATAATTCCTGCAGGATAAACAACTCTGTTATTACAGCTCTCCAACCCTAAAACCAGTGTTTGTAAGATGTAACTGTCCAGCAACTGCACAAAATCCCCGAGGGCAAATGATACAAAGTCAGATTCCTAGCCCCCACCCCCCAGCCCTACTAAATGAGAATCCCTTGGGCTAGGTCCCAGGAATCTGCATTTTTATCCAATTCCCTGAGTGATTCTGATGCTCACTCAGGTGAGAGTTATCCCTGTCCTCATCCCCTTTGACCTGTGGAAACCTTTGTCTTTATAACGTTGGGGGTTTGGGCGACGTAGGAGTCTCTTAGGAAGCAGCCATCCAGTCATAATACAAAGAGTGGTTCCTTTTTCACCCTGAACCAGCTCTGCCGTCAGCTTCCCAGCTCCATCCACAGCTCTGCCATTCTGCCCATCACCCAGGCAGCAAATGTTACCATCATTCTTTTTTTTTTTTTTTTTTTTTAGGTTTTTATTTGAATTCCAGTTAGTTAACATACAGCGTAATATTAGTTTCAGGTCTACAGTATAGTGACTCAATACTTCCTCACAGCGCCAGTGCTCATCGTGACAAGTGCACCCCTTAATCCCCATCACCTGTTCCGCCCATCCACCCCCCCACCTCCCCAGTTTGTTCTCCATTGTTAAGAGTGTATTTCTCTGTTTCTCTCTCTCTTTTCCCACTTTGCTCATTTGTTTTGTTTCTTAAATGCCACATATGAGTGAAATCATATGGTATTTGTCCTCTTGACTTATTTTGCTTAGCATTACGCTCTCTAGCTCCATCCACGCCATTGCAAATGGCAAGATTTCATTTTTTTTTTTTAATGTTTACTTATTTTGAGAGCGAGAAAGAGAGAGAGAGCCGGGGAGGGGTAGAGAGCGAGGGAGAGAGAGACACTGCCAAGCAGGCTCTGCGCTGTCAGTGTAGAGCCCCATGCGGGGCCCCATCTCACAAACTGTGACATCATGACCTCAGCTGAAATCAAGAATCTGACACTTAACCCACTAAGCCAACAGGCACCCAAGATTGCATTCTTTTTGATAGTTAAGTAATGTTCCATTATATATATATGTATATATATATAATCACGTATGTATATATATGATATAATCACATATATATGTATATATATAATATAATCACATATATATATCTGTATATCACATCTTCTTTATCCATTCATCAATAAATGGACACTTGGGCTGTTTCCATAACTTGGTTATTTATTATAAATAATCCTGTAATAAACATAGGGGTGGGTACATATATCCCTTTGAGTTAATGTTTTTGTATGCTTTGGATTTGCTGGATCATAGGGCAGTTCTATTTTTAACTTTCTGAGGAGCCTCCATACTGTTTTCCACAGTGGCTGCACCAGTTTGCATTCCCACCAATAGTGCAGGAGGTTTCCTTTTTTTCTCCACATCCTCGCCAATCCCTGTTGTTTCTTGTATTTTTTATTTTAGCCATTCTGACAGGCGTGAGGTGCTATCTCATTGTGGTTTTGATTTGTATTTCCCTGATGATGAGTGATGTTGAGCATCTCTTCATGTGTCTGTTGACCATCTGGATGTCTTCTTTGGAGAAGTACCTGGTCATGTCTTCTGCCCATTTTTAAGTTGGATTATTTGCTTTGGGAGTGTTGAGTTGTAGAAGTTCTTTATATATTTTGGATACTAGCCCTTTATTGCATATGTCATTTGCAAATATCTTTTCCCGTTGTGTAGGCTGCCTTTTAGTTTTGTTGTTGTTGTTGTTCTTTTTAGAGAGGGAGTATGAGCAGGGGAGAGGGGCAGAGGAACAGAGAGAGAGAGAGAGAATGAGAATCTTAAGCAGGCTCCATGCTCAGTGAGGAGCCCGACTCAGGGCTCAGTCCCATGACCCTGGGATCATGACCTGAGCTGAAATCAAGAGTCAGACACTCAACCGCTCAACTGACTGAGCGACACAGGCACCCTGCCTTTTAGTTTGGTTGATTGTTTCCTTGACTGTGCAGAAGCTTTTTATTTTGACGCAGTCTCAATAGTTTATTTTTTGCTTTTGTTTCCCTTGCCTCAGGAGACATATCTAGAAAAAAAAGTTGCTACAGAGGATGTCAGAGAAATCACTGCCTGTGCTCTCTTCTAGGATTTTTATAATTTCAGGTCTCACATGTAGGTCTTTAATCCATTTTGAATTCACTTTTGTGTGTGATACAAGAAAGTCGTCCAGTTTCTTTCTTTCCCACGCTGTCTTCCACTGGAATGCAGGAAGCAGAGCCTGAAATGCCAAGGTGAGGGTTGCTAGGGAAATGGTGGTTCAGTAGCCAAGAGGACTCTGGAAACAGAACTAACTCAGGATTTCATCTCTCTCTCTCTTTCTCTCTCTCTCTCCCCTTCCCTCTCAACCCCCCTCCAATATAGTTCCAGCAAGAAAAGTATCTTGATAACCAATGCCAGAGAGAATTTCTACATTCCTGCTTCTTCTGTCGTGGACTCTTAAATTCTAATATTTTCGAATCCAGTAACAACTTCCTCATTACAAAAGAGATTCCAAAATTCAGAGTTGTCATCAAATAAATCAGAAAGGAGGGGCTCCTGGGTGGCACAGTCGGTTAAGCTCTGACTTTGGCTCAGGTCATGATCTCGCGGTCCGTGAGTTCAAGCCCCACATCAGGCTCTGTGCTGGCAGCTCGGAGCCTAGAGCCTGCTTCAGATTCTGCGTCTCCTCTCTCTGCCCCTCCCCTGCTCGTACTCTCTCTCTCTCTCCCTCAAAATCAAATAAACATTAAAAAACAAGAAGAATAAAAAAAAAAAGAAAGAAAGAAAGGCAAAAACACTGGCCTAGGAGTGACTCAGAACATCTGGGTTCCAAGCTGGATAAATCCATTATGCTCCTGGGACTTAGTTTCTTCATCTGTGAAACAGAAATAATAACTTGACTGACAACCTCTCCAGCTTTTTGTCAGGTTCTGAGAAGGTAAACCGACATAAAGCATGTTGGAAGCTATAGTATTTTGTTAAAACTGATCTTTCTCCATGACTTGTCCATTGGCAAGAGGGACAGCCACAAGGTCTTTGTTACCATCTGTCTGCGTGGATGCGTGTTTCCTGAGATCAGCACCCTCCTAGGGTCTCTATGAGCTGAAATAACATCTCTCCCAAGTCCTCTGCACGTAAATCTCACCCTTCTTCTGGCAGTGGCATTCAGAAATGGCAGTAGATAGCCCTTCTGATATTTCCACATAGAACAGGCATGTGTTACCAAGGAGTAAGGTGCACAGGGAAGCCTGTGTCTCTCTCACTGGCCTGTGTCAGGGTTTGTAGGTTTACTTCATTGACTATGAAGTGGCCCCTGTGCTCACAGAGAAAAGCCCTACTGTCCAGTATCAGTGTCATCACTTTGGGAGTGAGAGTTTGGCCGTCCATCTTTCTTATCGTTTTGCCTTATTTTTCAATTGGTTTTGAACCTGAGTGCTGTTTATTAGGCTGTTATATTGGAAAACCTGAAACTCCCTGTGCTGCTTTGACATCCTCGAGCCCCACAGGGCCCCCAGGGTCCCTAGCCATGAGGCCCTCTGTCCTCGCCAGGTATAGCCCTCTACCCAGCAGGAAAGGCTCTTGACCTGCTAGTCTTGTCTCGGCTGGACCAGCTGCACCCTCAGTCCTCAACCTGATGCGTGTCACCTCCCTATCAGGTGGCAAAATTATTCAAACAAGCCGATCACATCCTCTCATGGGAGCCCAGGGTCACTTAATCCTCTTGTCGCTACAAAGCCTGCTGCCCACCACCCCTGCTGGCTCATTCTGTTCCTGTGTGCCACTCCTATGTGGCCCCACATGCTTGGCAGTGTCCCTCTCTCTGGGCGGTGAGTGTAGGTGACTAGTTAACTGCTCTAGGGCTCATCCGTCCACTGCCGGGTGTTGTGTGTTCACTCACCTCGTTCTCCGTAGGGCAGGGGAATCCTGCCTTCATCAGCGGGTGAATAGGACGTGGTCAGAATCTCACAAGCTCCATGAAGCGTTCCCGGACTACATCGCTAACATAATGACCATGTCTTCCTTCAAGTCGCTCTTGACCTGTCACTTGGTTATTCTAGTTTCTGTGTGGAAGAAAAGCTCCCGGAGGTCAAGGACTGTGTCTTCTACTCTGTCTCCGTTTACACAGGTTGGGCCCACAGCAGGACCAGCAACCTGCTGTGGATTTACCAGGTTGTAGCAGATGCTACTGATATGCTCCTCTCAGACCCCTTTGCTCCTGTCACGTCTGCGCCCCTGTCCACTCCCACCTGTCAACACCCGCGTTTCTTTGTCCGAAGGCCTCCTCTGGCTCCCCCAACAATGACTTAGGAGAGTTGGTGTATAAATACCCCTGCTCCCTCCCACTCCTGGGGGAACTACACCTGCTCCAAGAGTTCCTCGGCAAGAACGAGCACCAGTGAAACCTTGCTCAATAGTGCAGCCTGTAGTGACCCCCCGAAGGGCTCCAACCTCTCCCAGGCAGGGTCGCTCACTGGAACGAGCAGGATAAAGCTCTAACGTTGTGTGCCGCTTTGTGGTGTCGAGGCAACTTCACACACCTCATCTGAGCTTGAGACAACCCAGGAGGTGGGTGTAAAAGCTCTGTATCAGGAGCCGGGATCCTGGTCCCTGCACCGAGTGAGGTTGGGCAAGTCATTTACTTCTCACGTTAGACTCCTTAAATTCCACCCTAAACCCACCCCTACGCTCCTGCTCTGTAATGCAGGATGGTCCCTGGTGGGGAGGGGAGAGGAAAGCCCTAGTGCACTGCCCTGAAAAGGCCCCTACCTCTCTCTGAGCTCCAGAGCCCTTTTTTCACCTCAAAACCATGAGGTATTTGGAATAAAGAGTTTTGAAAGTATTAAGTTCTTGGGCAGAATGGCAAGACTGAAAGCCAAGGTGGTGTCAGTGGGACTAATAATAATAACAAGAACACCACATATATTTATTGAACACCTACTACAATGCAAAGCATTTGACAAACATTATCATGTTTAATATTTACAGCAGCCCCACAAGGTAGGTTGTCATTTTATCCCATTTGCATTTGAGGAAATAAATCTCAGAAGGGCTGAGTGATTCCCCCCAGACCCCAAAGCCACTAAGGGGGAAGAGCTGGGATTTATTCCACCTGTTTGCCCAAAGCCTGTGCTGTTTCCACTAAACCACTGCACTACTCCAAATAATGTTGCTAAAATAAGATGAAGTCTGGTGAAGCTGGATAATTACATGGGAACTCACTGTGCCATCCTGTTTTTGTGCCTGTTTGGGCTTAGATCGAGACTAATGTTTCCAAGCACATATCATTATTACTGATGGCTTTCCTCCCCCGCCAGATATCTCGCCATCGTCCACCCCTTGAAACCACGGATGAATTATCAAACGGCCTCCTTCCTGATTGCTTTGGTCTGGGTGGTGTCCATTCTCATTGCCATCCCATCGGCCTACTTCACAACAGAGACGGTCCTGTTCATCGTCAAAAGCCAGGAGAAGATCTTCTGCGGCCAGATCTGGCCGGTGGACCAGCAGCTCTACTACAAGTCCTACTTCCTGTTCATCTTCGGCGTGGAGTTCGTGGGCCCCGTGCTCACCATGACCCTGTGCTACGCCAGGGTGTCCCGCGAGCTGTGGTTCAAGGCCGTCCCGGGCTTCCAGACAGAGCAGATCCGGAAGCGGCTGCGCTGCCGCAGGAAGACGGTGCTGGTGCTCATGTGCGTCCTCACGGCCTACGTGCTGTGCTGGGCACCCTTCTACGGCTTCAGCATCGTGCGTGACTTCTTCCCCGCCGTGTTCGTCAAGGAGAAGCACTACCTCACTGCCTTCTACATGGTCGAGTGCATCGCCATGAGCAACAGCATGATCAACACCGTGTGCTTCGTGACGGTCAAGAACAACACCATGAAGTACTTCAAGAAGATGCTGCTGCTCCACTGGCGGCCCTCCCATCACGGGAGCAAGTCCAGCGCCGACCTGGAGCTCAAAACCAGCGGCATGCCGGCCACCGAAGAGGTGGACTGTATCAGGCTCAAGTGACCGCCTGGTGCTCTGAGGTGGAAAACCCGAAAGCCAGCACTCCGAGCACAGTCCACCAGTAACCAAGTTCACACAGGCTGCCTGGGAAAAGGGCAACTGTGTTCCCACCTCGCTGCCCTCAAGGAGCAGATGCTTCTCAGTCATGGTGGGCGGTGAGACTCAACGCAGCTGACGTGGACTGGACAGCTCCTGTGTGCCGGCCACACCAATGAGATTGGACAAGGCGACAGGAGCTGGCATTTACCAGTTACTGTGTGCAAAAATTAAATAAGAAAAAATGTCAGAAGCTATTGGTGTCACCAAGCGATGGCCAGTCAGAAGCCTCACATGGTTATTGGCACTCACTCTCCATCTACCTACCCTCATTCTCTATCTCATCAGTTTGCAGGAAAGGCAAAAGGCTATAGAATAAGCCACTTAGACGTGATGGAAATGTAAGGATAAGTTCGTCAGAGTGTGGGGTTTACAGCCTTTTAGGAAGAAGGTTCATGCCATCATGTTGAACTTTCCCACTCAGCTCCCATTACCTCCCTAAGGATATTCTTCAGGATTCTGGCTGTGAGAAAAGAATTTTTCTCATAACCAGGCCATTGGTTAGCTACAGTGGTATGATTTCAAAGTAAAGGACCAAAAAAACTCTCTTTTCCACTGATGCTTGAAAGCTCATCATTCTTTTGGGTGAAGACATACAGTCTTGAAATGAGGACCACATCCTGTCCTTGATACATTAGTGTAAAGGATTCAGAGGCTGTAATGTCAGGGAGGAAGGGGACAGAGAAAGGGGTGGAGCTTGCCACTGGCAATGAGCATAATCTATGTTGCTCTTTTACTAAGGTGTGGATCACTTTTCTAGGACAAATCGTCTTTTGAGAACAAAGTGATCTCTACTTGGAACGGAAAGGCCTGGGTTCATGTCTTTAAGATTCATGTGACCTGGATGCTTACTCTCTCGGTTTCTTGGTTTTGCTTCAATGAAATAAGGGTGATGAAAATACCTGTACTGTCTACTTTACAGGAGTATTGGGGGAGCCCGCTGACGCCATAGTTTGTGAAAGTGCTTTGTACTATACTAGTGACAAGAATGGCTAAGTGATATTCAACAGTTTGGATAAGAGAATCCCCATTCACTGTGACTTAATGTGAAGAAACACTCCCGCTTTTTCATTCTTGTTCTTTGGACCAGGGACCCCTGAACTCTTCACAGTGCAGCCCATCTACACTGGGGTAAAAAAAAAAAAAAAAAAAAAGGAACGCCTGTCCTGGGTTGTAATGAAGAAGATTTAACTTCAGAACTTCAATGACTGCCCGCCGCCCCCCACCTCTTCAGAAGCGTTGACGGTCTTCCCTGCATGTTGTCAAGGAGCTTGCCCCAGGGCTGCATAATGTTTGCATTAGTATACATTGGTGATGATTGTGTATATATGTCCTCAATTCTTCCTTGTTCATTTTGAAGCAGAGACTACAAATGGTACCCGGTTTGGGACTGACCCATCCACATTTGGACAACTCCGACTTTTCTGTAGAGAAAGGGTTAATGAGTTGTCTGCTTGTTTGTCTTTGAAGTAAGTGTTGGTTTGCCCAACAGTGAAGTTTCAACCGTTTTCTTCCATCACCACCCAGAAGACTCACCTTCAGCCCAATCACTGTACCCTCAGAAAATGCAGACTCACTTTAACATTAGCTTAAGCCAAATGGTTTGTAAGTTCTAAGTTTACAAAATATACACAATGTGATTTAAAGCAAGCAGCTAAGTATTTGGGGTTATCTGCATTTTTACAAATAGAATAATAACTATGCTTTTATTTATTACCCCCATCCAGACCCTTCTCCTAATTAGATTCTTTAAGAGTAGACTGTGCACCAGTTGTGTGTGTCAAAAGAATTCAGCCCTTTTTTCCTTTTTACCTGAAATGAACCATCCTCTTTTCATTGAAATTTAACCGAAATAACTTTGTAAATATCGGTGTGTTTGTGATTTTTTCCAGGGAATGAGTGTTATGTTATCCAATTAAATAATTAATATATGGAATCTTAACCACAATGTTCAAGTGTTTCCCCATATATATATATATATTTAGATATAAACAAAGTAATAGCCACCTAAACAGTTCAATCATGAAACTGAGAAGAAATTTGTTCAAGGCATATTTAGAACAGTGGCAGCTCAAACCAGCATCCAGCTTCATGTAGGTTACATCCCTCAAGCTTACAGCCCAGGAGTGTTTTCATGCATGCAGAAACGATTTTGTGCCCGTGTTACCCCTTTGTTTAAAAGTCATCTTGTTTGTGTAATGAAAACCGCTGTTTGCATGGAGACTGTCCATTCATCTAACTGGTGTTAAGGTAATAAAAAATTAATTGCACTTGTGTTCACCCTTTTCTTCTCAAGACTAATGAGGGGCGCCTGGGTGGCTCAGTCGGTTAAGCATCCGACTCTTGATTTCAGCTCAGGTTAAGAGCTCAGGGTCGTCAGATCAAGCCCCGAGCCTGCTTAAAGATTCTCTCTCTCCCTCTGCCCCTCTCCACCACTCATGCTCTCTCTCTCTAAAATAAAAAAAGACTAATGATAAGCTTAAGATACTTTTAATGCACTTAGATATGTAAATGTCTATATATACTATTGTGTATTGAAATTTTAATCTCATTTGACAAAACAGATCCATTTCCTTGGCCAGAACAAGAGAAAATATGGCTTTGTGATGAAGCTATTATTAGAGATTTTTCTTTCAGCATCCAATATCTAAATAAGTTGATTCTCAAACTGAAGAAATCAAAAGATGGCTTCAAGCGCTCAGGCATAAAAACCAAGTCCAGACTTATGAGGGAGAATGTGACATGTGGGAGGTGATTAGAAAACTTTAAGAGTTCTGTTTCTAGGGGGAAATGATGGGTTTGAAACATATCTCCTCAATTTAACCATTCTCTCTCCCTTAGGCTCAGAAACACACACACACACACACACACACACACACACATCTATCGGGCACTAGAGCAAGAAATGGCCTTTCAAGAGCATATGATTCAACTTACTCCTTTCTTAGGTGAGGAGATCTGAACGCCAGATGAAAAAATGATTTACTTAAGGATGCACAGCTAACACTTGGAGCCAAAACATTGCCCCAAGGTCTAACTCTGATCCAGTGAACTGCCCTGAGCCACTGTATTCTGGAGAAGAATCTTCCAAAAAAGATAACCTCCTCTAGGAATGCTTCAAGGGCCATTTAAACTGGTTTCTGACCTACTGGGAGAAGTTGCACAAAAGACACCTTCCCTCCCTCTGACAAGCAAAGAGTGCATCCCATCCATGTGACTTCATAATCCAGACTCCAAGATTCCAGAGAAACCAAAGAGCATCATGCCAGGGCCCCTCTAGTGCTCCTATGTTTCTTTCTCCCATGAGAAACATGCCCTCACTGGGGGAGGTCTGAACACATTGACCTAAATGTACATGGAGCTATTTGGAAGTGATACTAGAGCATATGGGAAAGCAGATTGTGAGGAGAGGTGACATTGACCCAAAGGACAGCAGGTAGTGGGAAAGGGGGTTTGTTCATATTCAAAGACAAAGCGAGTCTGGGGCCACCCAAGACACAGTATGCAATCCTCAACCAAGTCACTATCAGCTGACCCCAAGCAGTGGTCATTCTTCATGCTTCCCAAGAACCAAATGCCTTCTGGTCACCAGGTCAGCCTCCCTCCTGAGGCATACCAACCAGGCGCACATTGTCCCCTGGGGTTTTTTGCCCAGCTTACTCCTGTGTTCAGAGAGCTCCAAATAAGGGACAGTTTTTCCAAGAGATTAAACCTGTGTGAGAAAAAAAAATGTGTCTGGCACTTTCTTCAGATATAACCAACTCGTGGGAGGCAAGGGATTTATTGGAACTTAGAATGAAGAAGTAATCGCTGGACAGGGAAACAAGCAGGAAGGAGGTTTGCCTCCCAGAAGCAGGAAGGTCAGCCCTTGGAACAGAAGGCCATGTAGGCACAAGGTCCTTGCATCCTTTTGCTGACTCTTATAGTGAATTTCCGCAGATGAGTGTCACAGGCTGAAATGAAAGAGGTAATTCCTGGAAGCTTGGTTAAGTGTTGTTTAATGTTATTTAATGGTAATCCCAGCTCTGGCTCCAACACAATCTTTTGACTGAACCTGGCTTCAGGGATGGTCCACTGTGTGTGAAAAAAGGGCCTTCCACCCACTCATCCAGTCTCTATGATGCTGCAGAGGAAGAGAGCTGATGGAGGTGCAAGCCTGGGTCCCAAGGTGACTCTTGAGATGATATACAAAATGGAGACACTGTAAACACAAAAGTGGAAGGAATTCAGAAGACAGTTTCCTTCCACCCATGGGATCAGACAAGGTTCGGGGTGGTGGGGTAGTCAGGCAGAGCCCTGGACGATGGTGGGGAGAAGGCATCCCAGGCAAAGGGGACAGAATGACCAAAGATGTAGAAGAGGGGAAATGAGACGGAATACACATGGAATGATGAATTGTTTGATTTGCACAAAGCACGCAGATTGTCTAAAGGGAGAACAGACTCAGGCAGCAGGCTGAAGAGCAGGATGAAGAAAGCGGCCAGGAAGGGGCCAGGATGGACTGAAAGAGCCTAGGAGGCACAATCATACAGAATCAGGTTCAGACAGTAATTCCTGCTTAACCATGTACATTGGGAAGATACCTTACCCCTTAGCTGGGCCTTAGTTCCTCGTGTATTAAATGGGAGTAGTGATAGTACATACATCGTAGGATTATACGTGGTATAACTATATATCTTAGAAAAATGCCGGGGCGCCTGGGTGGCTCAGTCGGTTAAGCGTCTGACTTCGGCTCAGGTTGTGATCTCGCGGTCCGTGAGTTCAAGCCCCGCGTCAGGCTCTGTGCTGACTGCTCAGAGCCTGGAGCCTGTTTCGGATTCTGTGTCTCCCTCTCTCTCTGACCCTCCCCCATTCATGCTCTGTCTCTCTCTGTCTCAAAAATAAATAAACGTTAAAAAATTTAAAAAAAAAGAAAAGAAAAGAAGAATGCCTAGTACATCATAAGCAGTCAAAAAATATTATCTTATGTTTATAATGACTAATTATAGAAAAAGAATTTCTTCTAGAGGAATCCAAAACATTGTGTCATGTATAATGGATATAATGTTTGGGGATTATCAAATCAGAGTCTTTTTATTTTCTGTGATTTCAAGTCTGTAGTTATCTTGGACTCCCACCCATACCAGGCCAGCTCAAATCACAGGAGCTTTTCCATAATGTTGAGAATGCCCTTTCCACCATTAAGCCTGAGCCAGGAAGTTTAATGACTCTCAGGAAGGAGACTATGATGTAGGGGAAGTCTTTCCCATAGAGGAAGAAAAAAACAAGGACCACTCCTTCCAGTCCCTATGATGTTGGGAAAGAAAGAAAAAAGAGTTAATTGAACACAGAGGTATTTGTCCTTGCTTTTTCCTTTATGGGCTAAATCTAGGTGGTGGCGGTAGGGATGCACTAGAACCATCTAAGTTATGGGAATGCCTAAGATCAAGAAGCAGGGACACACCAATGAAATGCTTCCCCAAGTTCACTCTTCCTCAAGCTCCTCTAAGAGGAGTCATGCATGTCACCCAGGGAGATTGTGGACCAGCAGCGGAAGGGGCCACCGTCTTGGTTCCCAGGTTCTGTGACACAATCTTGACATGTGGAAGCGTGCTTAAACCTCTCTGTCATCTCACTTCACCATTTAAAGATGGCTAAATCTCCCCACCCTTGCCCCATCTGGAAGTCCTTGATGTAGGAGTGAGATCAGTGGGCAAAGTGAAATGTGAGTTGTTACTGGGGCTCCCTTGTGAATAGCTGTTGGGAAAACAAGGCACCTAACCTCACCCAGGAGTAGTTCAAAAAATAAGTTCTTTCTCCTTGGAGAAAGAGAAGAGAGAGGGAGGGAGGGAGGGAAAAACCAGAAGAGAGAACGCATAGTCCCATGCCTTTCCAGCCTGATTCAATAGCCACGCACTAGAAAATGTGAGGGATGAAGAGGTGCTTACGAAACATGCAGATGGGGAGAAGATTTGGAAGGAAGAGCTCATCCTTGGCTGTTCTGTGGGACCTGGAATGTCAAAAGCCTTGAACTGCCTTCTGGAGCCCCAAGGGCATTCTCATAGAGGGAGAGAAACACCAGAGAAAGTACTGCCAAGGAGAGAGGGACGGACCCTGGGTGAGGCAAATCCTTTGGGTAGACAATGGAATTTCTAAAAAAGTGAGTGGGAGTCCCAAGATGAGAATAAGAGAGGAGTTGGTGCTCCCTTTCAAAGTAAGAACAAGATGAAAAATGTCTGTTTTCCACTGATTATTGCGGAACTTATTTTTTTAATTTTTTAAAATGTTTATTCATTTATGAGAGAGAGAAAACAGAGCATGAGCAGGGGAGGGGCAGAGAGAGAGGGAGACAGAGAATCCGAAGCAGGCTTCAGGCTCTGAGCAGTCAGCACAGGCCCTGATGTGGGGCTCGAACTCACTGACCGTGAGATCATGACCTGAGCCGAAGTCGGACACTCAACCGACTGAGCCACCCAGGGGACCCATTGCAGAACTTATTTTTAAAGCCTATTTAAGTAAGCAAAATATAAATACAAGAAGCAAATAAAATTAAAATGAAATATTAGAGTAATTTTGGACAAGAGTTTTTAAATAATAATACTATAAAATTACATGTCATTAAATTTTGAATGTAACAAATTGTAAAATAATGCCTTGAAAAAATGTAAATGTGAAGTCAAAGAATAAATGGAAGATGTAATTTGACTACTACCCAATAGAAATAGTAGTAATAAAAAATATACCCCTAAAATTAAAAAAAAAAAAATCTGCTTCCATCCCTTCCATTCAACCTGTAGTAGAAGTCAGCACAATAAGACAAGAAAAAACACGTATGCATTATAAAAGGCCATTGCCCTTGTTTGCAGGTAATATACTGTCTACACAGAAAAACCGAAAAAATCTAATAAAAACACATAGAACTAATAAAAGTGCACAACAAGGTAGTTGGTTACAAGATTCAGAAACAAAAATCAATACTAAACTTGATAAGTTTATTCCAAAATTCAAGCCAAATCACCTTTTTTTTTTTTTTAACGTTTATTTATTTTTGAGACAGAGAGAGACAGAGCATGAACGGGGGAGGGTCAGAGAGAGAGAGAGGGAGACACAGAATCGGAAACAGGCTCCAGGCTCTGAGCTGTCAGCACAGAGCCTGATGCGGGGCTCGAACTCACTGACCGTGAGATCATGACCTGAGCCGAAGTCGGACGCTTAACCGACTGAGCCACCCAGGTGCCCCCCAAATCACCTTTTTGAAGGGACTTATTTTACCAGAGACCAGTATTTCTTACAAAGCTATAGTCGTGAAAATATTGAGGTGTTGGGGCGCCTGGGTGGCTCAAATGGTTGAGCATCCGACTTCAGCTCAGGTCATGATCTCACGGTCCATGGGTTCAAGCCCTGCGTCGGGCTCTGTGCTGACAGCTCAGAGCCTGGAGCCTGCTTCAGATTCTGTGTCTCCCTCTCTCTCTGACCCTCCCCTGTTCGTGCTCTGTCTCTTTCTGTCTCAAAAATAAATAAACGTTAAAAATTAAAAAAAAAAAAACAACATTGAGGTGTTCAGGGGCATGATAGATAAACAGCCCAATGAAATAGAAGATAAAGCCCCAGATACAGATGCATGTATATCCGGAAGTTTGCAAAACATCAAATTGTCTCCAAAATGTGCAAATCAAGACTCAAGAACTAATTTAATCTGTTACAGAGACATAAAGTGAGATTTGACACACTTGACTTTTTTTTACTGAAACTTTACACCTCCAGTCTACTCCTATACTCAGTTGTGGAGGTGCTGAAGGAGATAAGGGCACAGAACAGAAAAGGGAAATGTATTCTGCACCCCCCTTCAGGCCCGTGTGAATGCCTGGGAGAATGGTGTCCAGGCCTTCCTGGGTCACCTGCAGCAAAGTGAGAACAGGTGGGAATGAAGCCATGATGCTCAGCTTACTTCCAGGTAGATTCCTCATGAAGGACTGAAGAGCAACTCCCCTACATGAGGCCAGGAGGCTGGGAGGCTTGTCCATGGATGACTCTACCCAAGTCTAGTCAGTATCATGTATTACCAACAGAATTCCTCTACCATACATAACACACCAGCAACTCACTTCCTAAACAGACTGTGATCTCCCTTCCTGGCACCGGAGAGAGTTGCCCACTTTTATAACAATGCTTTCCTTTCCCCCCTAACATCACTAAAGGGAAAGCCAAAGCTACATAATCATGAGCTATGATTCTGCCACCAGACATTTATCACCATGTAAAACAGAAAGTGTGGGCTTCTGTTTTATGTGTCCTTTCCTACCTGTCCTTTCCTGCCTGTCTCATCCCTACTCAGACTCCTCTAAGACCATGAGAGTAACCCTTAACCTCCCCCACTTTCATCCTTATTACCTATGCCAGTTTCTCTGGTGGAACGGGCTCATGATTCTCAGCCTGTTGCCTGGTTCTGGGCTTATGCCCAGCTCTGGGTTTCCCATCCCATTGGGACTGAGCCTTATTGGACGCAGAAGGATTTCCCAGAGTGAACTAAGTCCCCAATCTCCACTGCCCAAGATCCCTGCCTCTTTCCCCCCACAAGCACCAGCACAGGCCAGGAACAATAACCTATAATTAAGAACCATGTGACCCACTTTGTTCAATTCCTGGGTCCTGTCTCACATGCCCCAAGTTTATTCCACCTCCTCCCCTCTAACCTGCATCACTGCTGCCTCAGAAAATCAATCCCACACAAATTGGGACACTTGGTGCCTTTACTCTTTCTCCAAGGGGCCAGTCAGATGGTTCAAAGGAGAAGAAGATTTTAATGGAGGGGCTATTTATAAAAAAGAATCCAGCTGGCATGTGAACCCCAAAAACTGCCACCCCTAGGGTCAGTCTCCGAGCATAAAGCAGAGCAGAGCAGAAAATGAATCTAGGGTGGACAAACAGCACAAGCATCCTTCCTGTCATGGTAGGTCCTTCATTTCCCCTGTGACGAGAGTTTCAGCTCTATCATGTGGGCTCTTCTGGTCTCTAGAGGGGAGTTTCTCCGACTCCTTCATGAGGTGTCCACCTGGTATTTGCCAAGGCGTTACGGCTCCCACGATGCTACTGCAACTACTCAGCTCTGAGTGAGGCCATCTCTTTGACTTCCCAGGAGTGGCACCACGGATCTCTGGTACTTCTCCGATGCCAGGAGCTACTGCAAATTTACAGACAGATGACAGGGAGGGCATGGCTCCCACCAGAGAGCTCCCAGGGGAAAAGCAGGCAGGTGGGACAGAAGCAAAAGCGAGGAAGAACACAGGACTTCAAAGCTCAAGCCAGGATCCTTTGGTCCGATCCCTTGGGTCATTTGAGGGTGACAGTCCCTTCTCTCCTGCCAGGGGCTGCCCAAAAAGCAACGGAGTAGCACAGGCAGCCTGACAGGAAGGGCTATGGACCATGTAGCAATGCCTTTTCCAAGTTCACACCCTCTGCTCTGTCCAGACCAGGCACAGATTCCCAGCCCCCACTCATACACAGTTGTCCTTTTCTGACTTAGTGTGCATTTTCCTGCATCTCGTATTCCCAGCTCCTTCCTCTCCTTTCTTTCTAGGTTTATTTATGTCATCCCATCACTTCGTGTTGTCACCTAGTCCCAGTTCCATGTTCTTTGCCAGCTTTTAGTGACTTTAAAAAAAATCTGGTTGCCATAACAACACTTGCAAATTCACGGGCTGGCTGCATTATTTAGCAGTTGGTATGTCCCACCTCGGACGACATCCTGGTAAAACAGAGGGTGTGGGCTTCTGTTTTATGTTAACATTGAGACTCAGGGAGGAGAACCAACACTCTCGCCACTGGCTGGCAGGCACATACACTAGCTCATTTGACTCTTCAACTACCCTGTTAGGTACAAACCAATATTAGTCCCATTTTATAGATGAGGAAACTAAGGGTCAGAGAGGTTGAGCAACTTGTCCCAGGTCATGCTGCTAGTGAGGGTCAGAAGTAGGACAGGAGCCCCAATCTGTTCAGCTCTAAGACACATGTTCTTAACCAGTAAATTAAGTCTTCTCTATAAATCACTTCAAAGACCTTGAAGTGATGACACAAACATGAGAGGTTGTGATACAGACCCCCCCAGGAGCCCCTGTTCCTAGCAGGTTCCTCCTGCCCTAAATGAGAATTCTGCTTCTGGTTCATGGCTGGTTAAGGCTGATGCTCCCCTGGTTCCCCTTCTTCCTGAGAACCTGGAGAGTTAACTAGAATGTCCTCCTGGGGTTCAAACACTGGTTGTCCAGCCCCCTGTAATCAGATCAGAATCTGACCCTGA
Organism: Panthera uncia; assembly: GCF_023721935.1. NCBI lineage: Eukaryota > Metazoa > Chordata > Mammalia > Carnivora > Felidae > Panthera > Panthera uncia. The sequence continues at coordinate 30,837,302 of NW_026057578.1, read as the reverse complement.
GACTGGAGTTCAGGTGTAAGTGGTCCATTACAAAATAAGTTCCCTAATGAATCAGATGATTAATTAATTAAGGAGAACCCAGTAAGAAAATGAGGGAAGCAGTATATGAAAGGAGAAGAAACCAAGGAGGGGAGCGTTTCTGGTGGGGCCCCAGGCTCAGCCAGATCCCAAAGGGAGATCTGGAGCATACAGTACACCTTGGGCTTTGTCTACCTTGAGGAGCTGAGCTCTGTACTTCCACACTTGTCCTTGGTTATGAAGGGAGGAGTTGGGGGGAGGGACATGGAACTCCCAGGCCCCTCTAGCTCTTGTCCCCGCCCAAGATGATTTTCCGAATGGCACAGGTACCAGCATTCACAGCCATGGAAACTGGAACTACACAGGGAGAGCTGGGCAGAAGGACCTCAGGGGACCTGGGTGGTACAACGACAGGGTCGATGACACACACCAGCTCCCCTCCTAAAACCAAGAGCCAGTACTGTTCTACTCCAGAGCGACAGCCAGCTCCGCCCTCCTGATGCCATAGCCCCGTCTTCCAGGTGGTTCTGAGAATGTGCTGGTTGGATTTCCAGCCCTAGCATGAGCTTTGTCCAACCCCACTCAGTTAATTCTCTATCTTGCTGAATGTCCACGGTGCAAAAGTGAGGGAAAAGAGCAGCCTTTTGAAGGGAGGCACTTTTCTCTCCATTTACTGCTTTCGTTTCTCTGGCTTACCCACAGATTCTGTATATATCTGCCCCTCGTCTTTACCTTATGTTTCAGAACCAGACTGAATGGATGAATAGCCAGGGCTGTCAAAAGCGGCCTCCCAAATGGGGCTACACGAGCCGTAGGTAGCTCTGGTGGGAACTGGACTCCTGTCGTTGGACCTTTTCAAGCTCAACTCAACAGTCTGCCATTGTGTCTTTGTTCCCTTTTATTCCCGGAACAGAGAAAGGAACTTTCATTTTCTCCAGGGAGTGAGGAGAGATGAAGGTGAGGTCATTCAGACAGAGTAAATGGAGACAGAAATGGGGCAGGACCTCTCACTGCTCCTCACCCCCCCACCGTATCTGCCAGTATTGGAGTTGCTTCCACACTACAAAATTGAAAAAGCATGGCTGTTAGCACTTAACAAGCCATTTCCTGCATTACCTAGGGCAGTCTGGGATCTCTCATTCATCCCTCAGCACACACGCACATGCACACACACACACACAGCTCTGGCTGGGTGCAGAGTGGACAAATGACCAAATGCTCCTGTCCTGATTGTACTCGGAAGCTAAATCCATGTGTGATGCATGAGTGGTCCATAGAACCCTCAGCCCTCTTGTTTTCTAAATAGGGAAATCGGGTCCAGAAAGGCACCCTGTCCTATGCAAAGTCACAGAACCTGTTGGGGACAGACCATGATCTAGAACCCAGGTCTCCTGGTCCCCAGTGCAAGATGTTCACACTGGGCCAACCCTACTCCTTTCCCTCCATGGGGGCTAGCTGTGGAGAGTCAAGAGCAGAGTCCAGCTGGGCCCAGCCTGCCATGGCTTACTTCAAGGTGAGAATATTTGTAGGGGAAGAGGCTCTTGAAAAGTGAGAAATGAGTCCTTTGGTCTTTCTTGTGGCAGAGAGAGCCCTTCCCAGGTAGGACTGCCAGATTCACAAATTAAAATACAGGGCATCCAGGTAAATTTGAATTTGAGATAAGAATGAATCGTGTTTTGGAAAAAGTATGTTCAAATATTGCAACTCCGTCTACTCCCAAGGTTCAGATGGGGTGGGGGGCAGGAACACCATAACTGCCACCGAGCCTTCCTTGTTTCCTGGGGTTGGGGGGTGGAGGGTGGGCAGCTCAGGCCCTCAGGGCTCTGACTACAGCAAATTCAATCGGTCCTGTTTTCTAGGTTCAGTTCTGGTCGGAAGTCAACAGAGACTAGGAGGCAACTAGAAAAGTTAGAAAATACAGATTCCGGGGGCGCCTGGGTGGCTCAGTTGGTTAAGCATCTGACTTCAGCTCAGGTCATGATCTCACAGTTTGCCAAGTTCAAGCCCTGCATCAGGCTCTCTGTTGTCAGAGTGGAGCTTGCTTCGGATCATCTGTCCCCCTCTCTCTGCTCCTGCCCCAAAAATAAATTTCTTAAAAAAAGAAAATACAGATTCCAAAACACTTACCCCAAACTACCTGTTTGATTTTCTGAATTCTTCTGAGAGTGAGAAATAGACGTATCATGCCACTCTAAGGGATGTCACTCTAAGAAAGATGCTGAACAGATGACCCTGAAATTAAGCAGAGGCTCTTCACATACTTCTTTTCCTTTAAACATATTTTTAAATGTTTATTTATTTTTAAGAGAGAGAGAGAGAAAGAGCACGAGCAGGGGAGGGGCAGAGAGAGAGGGAGACACAGAATCTGAAGCAGGCTCCAGGCTCTGATCTGTCAGCACAGAGCCTGACGTGGGACTCGAACTCATGAACTGCAAGATTATGACCTGAGCCACAGTCAGATGCTTAACGGACTGAGTCATCCAGGCACCCCAACCTCACATATTTCTTGAATGAGTGAGTGAATAAATAAATGAATGAGCAAACAAGGGCCAGAGAAGGGTGTCAGGAAGGCCGACATCTGAGAGACAACACTCTAATCTTGAATTGACACCCCTTCTTCTCTCCCAACTCAGGCTTGAGCTATCTATCTTTCAGGGCTCAGTGGGCTCCCCTACTCCTCTAAGAGCAAGAAGCTCCTGGATATCAGGGGTCTGGCTCACTCATCCAAGACCCGCATGGCCTATCTCAATGGTAGGCACAAAGTATGAAGCCAATTAAAAGTTGAATGAATGAATGAATGAATGAATGGCAGATCTGACCACAAGGACCTCACAAGTCCAAGACACTAGCAGGATTTGGAGTGCACAATGATAGGAATCCATTATCACCAATTCTGAATCCATTCATCTATTCAATATTAAATATCCTGAGCTTGTTGAGGTGTAAGCAGGAAATAGCTTCATTTATCCATTTTCCTTCAAAATTGCTCAGTCCCTACCCTTAGAAAACGTCCCAGGCTACTTGACCACTTTCAGCAATAAGAACAGCCTCATTTTGATACTGACTCATTGCATAGCTATTGAAAGCCAAGTCCAGTCCATTCCAAGTCAAAACTCCAGTCTTGTGTACAATTCCAAGCACCAATTCTCCTTCTGGCTCATTTATAAACTGTGGCTTAAGACCCTGTAATGAGGAAGGGCGCTGTCAGCTGTCCTTCCCTTCCTCCACTTCCTTCCTCCAATGAAACAAAGCAGAAGAAGGGGGGATTAGAGAAAATGGACTTTGCTAGTGCTGTTTGTGGTTGTGCCTTGACTGTAAGGGTCTTCTGTATGTGGAAGGCTCTCAGCCTTGCTCCTGGTGGGGTACCCTGGGGAATCCTTTGCAAATATCTTTACACAAGCCTCCATGCCGTATCATTCGCTGATGTGGGCAATGACAATGTACTCTCTGAATAACCTGCATGCCTCCTCCTTTCTGATTCTTGCCCAACCAGTTCATCCCCAAATTTCTTCCTGCTGGAATCCCTTCACCTCTTGGGCAAGATCCCATCAAGTTTGCTTACACCTGGTGACAGTCTATCACCCATCCTTGCTTCTCTAAATGAAGTGTGCTATCTGCCTACTGATGCCTTCACTCCTAGCTCTGTCATCCATCAATGCCAATGAACATTTCACCTTTAGCATGACCTGGTAAGTCACGGACACCAAAATGTTTCACATAAATCCCCTAGTTCCAGGTTTGCCCACGAACTCTCACCTCTTTCCTTTCCCATAGCTACACCAAGGTGGATACAGGATTCTGTATCCCAGCAGACCACCAGCAAGGAAGAGGCCAGGTGGGAGAGGGTGAAACAACCATGGAAAGTAGAGAGAAGACACCACAGCAGCTCCCACTAGACTGGGCTCTCCTTTCCCCGTGACTCCCCCATAATAATTTCAAATAGAAAGTTTTCATAAACACTAGAGGTAGGAAGGGGTTGATGGCCACTGAATTTATTCTAATATTTTCTAGTAAGTCTAGCATAGGTATGTCTAGTGTCTTTGTAATGTAGGTAAATACATCTTGCATCGTTCATTCTAGTACCTCTCTTTGGGAAGTGAGGGTGACTTTCATCTACTATCCTCACCTTCAGAGATTCACCAAAATTCCATGACTTCAGGAAAAGTCCTTTTATTCATTCATTCATTCATTCATTTATTCATTCACTCATCCACCTGTTTATTAATTCAACACATTGTTAGAGTCCAGTATTGAGTGTGGCAGAGGGAGACTTGACATAGGAACCTAGATGGAAGATCTCAATGGGAGAGGGCATCTGGTTCCAAGACCACATCAGACCATCAGTAATCGTGGGCTTCAAAAGCAAAAATGAAACAACACAGTATAATCAGTGGCCACATTAATATACGTGAAGTCTGATTCGGGGGACATACCAACCAGCCTTCTCTCTGAACTCACACACTGAGTTTTGGGTTCCATTTGGAACACCACGTTTCCATGAAGGATGTTGACACACTAGACTTGGCTGCCAGAAGTAGCTGCACGGGATGGTGAAGGTCTGACGGCTGTACTCTAGGAAGAGGGGGTAGGTGAGCTCGCCCCCAAAAAAGGGAAGCCAAAGGGAGAAGTGAAAACAGTAGCTGCCTTCAATATTTGAGTAGTAACCAGGCATGAGGGGAGTAAGCTCAAAGAGTAGAACTACAAACAATGACAGAAGTTCTCCTGGAATACAGATTTGAGTTGCGTATATTAAACCACTTGCAAATATTCAGAATCACCTAATTATTTGCCCAGTCTGCCAGTGAAGGTATAAACCAAGATCTGATGGACCATCTGTCAGGGAGTTTCTCTCCTGCAATGGTCTTCAGACAGCATTAGTAGAACATGTTAAGATACGGATTCCTGGACCCAGCTCCAAGCTTGAAACCAAAACCTCTAGAGGTGTCTGTTTCGACCAGCTCCACAGGTGATTCTGAAGGGCCAGCTGAGGACTGAGAACGAGTGCTCTGCGGGGTGGGGAGCCACATTATGGCCACCGCCAATGCCCAGCTTGGACAGTTTTAGGAAATACTCGATAAGTAAGTCAGAGTGTTCTAACTTAAAATGAGGGACTGGTGTGCCTGGCTGGTTCAGTTGATAGAGCTTGCAACTCTTGATTTTGTGGTTGTGAGTTCAAGACTTGTGTTTGGCATGAAGCTTGCTTTAAGAAGAAATTTGGGGTGCCTGCGTGGCTCAGTTGGTTAAGCACACAACTTTTGATTTCAGCTCAGGTCATTATCTCACGGTTTGTGGGATCAAACCCCATGTCGGGCTCTGTGCTGACAGCACAAAACCTGCTTGGGATTCTCTCTCTCCCTCTCTCTCTGCCTCTACGCACCCCCCCCCCCAATAAATAAATAAACTTTTTTAAAACTGTTAGATTTCTCTTAAAAAATTAAATTAAAATAATAAAGGACTGAATACACCAATTATCTCCTAACCTTCCCCAAATCCTACCTGAAAAGTAACAAAAATGCTTCTTAAAAGGCATAAACCACACAAATAAAGACAGCGGGAAAGGAAATGACATACCACGTTTGGAAGCTGGGCAGCAGTAGGATGTGTGGTAACTGAATTAGTAGACTTGAGAAAGTAGAATCCACAGTCAATAGTGGGAAAATCCAAGATGTAATCCACTTTGCTCAGCAGAACCCGCAAAAGCTTCAGGCATTATCAGGGGCAGGGTTAAGGGCAATGCTGAACACAGAATGAGGTTGAGCATCTAGTCACAAAGCAAATAGACACCCAGATTCTCCTTGGTACCACCCAAAGACTAAAGGATTTTTTTCCCCAGGGAGAACAAAATGGAAACACCAGGCACAACAGAGGACAGCAAGTACCATACTGAAAACAAAAACACTGGCAAACATATGTGTACATTCTAACTTTACACCCTTACCCTCTTTCTCCACTTATCCCCTGAATTCTGACAACCAGGGTCACATTCTGAGAACTGGGCAGAGAAGTTTTCTTCTCTGGAAATCGGCCTAGCCCAAAGAGGAAAGACCTAAAGATACTGACGTGACGTTTCCCTAACAAAATGGCCCAGTCAGATCACACTACGGTGAGACCCAAAGATCGACAAGCATCATCCACGAGCACAGACTTCTCATCATTCTCAACGACATGCACTTCAAGGTGAGAAGACAGCCAAACATCTGAGGAAAGCCATGGAGAGGGACAAAACCAACAATTAGAATATATATATTATATTATATTATATGTTATGTATTATATTATACATAATATATTAAAATATATTCTTTTATGTATGCAATAGAAGTTAAATATATAATATTCTCTATATACATCTATAGCAACATAATATATAATGTCTATGGCAATTCCATTCCTCCTACACGTGTGCACTGGGAGGCATAAATAGAATATTCAAAGCAAAATTGTTTCTGATTTAAAAAGGGGAGGAGGCCAGATACAACCTAAACGTCCATTGGCAGGAGAATGGATCAATAAATTGTGGTTATATTCATAAAGTGGAATACAATATGGCAAAGGTTTTCATTTTGTTGTTATATTTATATTTTGGAATCTACAGCAGGAAAATGATTGGAGCTCAGCTATACATGTCACTGGGCAGATCTCAAAATCAATAGTGACCGAAACAAGTAAGTCACAGAGGGACACATATTTCACCATCTGCAAGACTCCCAATGAATTCCTCTGCCTGGAAGAAATGTAACTTTTCTTTTCTTCTTAATTTTTTTTTAATGTTTCATCTATTTTTGAGGGAGAGAGACAGAAAGAGCGAGCAAGCAAGCAGGAGAGGGGCAGAGAGAGAGGGAGACACAGCATCTGAAGCAGGCTCCAGGCTCTGAGCTGTCAGCACAGAGCCCGACACGGGGCTTGAACCCGCAAACCGGCGAGATCATGACCTGAGCCGAAGTCGGACGCTCAACCGATGGAGCCACCCCGGTGCCCCAGAAGTGTAACTTTTCAAGTCTGACTCTGTACTTCATGTTGCCATCTGAGGTGGCTTTGGGAAATCTCTCACCACCGACTTCCAGGGCTTCAGCCCATTCGGCCACTAAAGGGAAGAGGTTAGAGAGGGAAGCTCTTAGGCTTAGCTTCTTAAATGAGTACCTGGAGACTGTACACGACAGGGTTCAGCTCTGTTCCCAAACACAAATCGGGGGTCTAATCCAGAATTCCACTCTTAGGGTGTTTATTTGTACCGAGTCTTTAATGACGTTAACAGGGCCCCACCCTGGCATGGCCTTTAGATACTGAAAGGCAGGGGACAATAATTCCCCCCACCTTTCCATCCATTGTACCTGTGGCCTGTGCCTGGCCCAGACGGCTGTACCTCCCACCCTCACTGCCCCGGACGGGGCTGTGATGCCACATAAGCACTGCCTCATCCCCACCCCTGCCAGCCCCCCAGGAACCCAGATGCACACATTGGGAGAAACATGGGGTGGGTGGTAGGGGTGAGGAGAGCGCATCCTGAATTGACGGAGGTGAAACCTGAAATGACCAAAAATCTTCAAATAACTACATTTGCCTGAAAGTGACTGGATGAAGTTTTATGTATTCAGATGGACAGTGCCGCAGTCTTGCTTTGGCCTTCTCCAGACACAGACCTGGGGGCCAAGATCTAAGTGTCAGTGGCTTAGGTAAGGGTGGTCTCAGAAAAATACTGGTAGGGGAGAGGGGAAATGAGACAGCGAAGGGAAGGAGGCCCACAAAGAATGTGTGGCTGAACAGATTACCGCTGTGGGCAACTGGGGCTCAGCCCGAGAGACATCCGGGGGCCCGCGTACAGCTTCTCTTGGAGTTCTCGCCCGCCGTCGATGGGAACGAGGAAGCTGGTGAAGTCCGCACTCAGGCCAGCCCCTTGGTTCTTCCAGCCCGCGCTGTGCAGCAGGACTGCCAGAGAACACCCCCAGGGGAAAGGTGCAGCAGGAAGCCGTGGGGTTAGCCTGCACGGGAACAGGGAATCCTGAGGCGGACGTGGGGGCCATCGACAGAGTCTGCTACAGAGGCTCCAGACGACGGAGTTCATTTTTAGAAAACAAAGGAAATGTCAATGTTGCCCTTTGGAGTTCCGTGGCCTTGAAATACGGTTTCGGGGCCCCATGAAAAATCAACAGACAATGCAGAGTCCCATAGATCTCCAGAGTGGTACATTTGTTACAGTTGATGAACCAGTCTGGACACGTCAGTGCCGCCCAAAGTGCATGGTCTGCATGAGGGTTGGCTCCTGCTGTTGTATACACTCTGTCTTTAGATAAACGTGTAATGATGTGTATCCACCACGACAGCATGGTTTCACTGCCCTGAAAATCCTCTGTGTTCTTTTTATTCGTCCCCCCCTTCCCTCCAACCCCTGGCAACTACGATCCTCTTGCCATCTCCATAATTTCGCCTTTTCCAGGACGTCACGTAGTTGCAGTCCTACAAAAGGTAGTCTTTTCACATTGGCTCCTTTCCCTCGGTAATACGCATTTGGTGTTCCCCTACGTCTTTTCGTGGCTTGATAACCCGTTTCAATAATATTCCGTTGTGTGCGTGGACCACAGCTGAGCCACTTACCTGCTACAGGACCCCTTGGTTGCTTCCACGTTTGGGCAATGAATCAATGAATAGAGCTGCTGTGAACGTCCACGTGCCGATTTTTGTATGGACTTAAGTTTTCAACTCCTTAACGCCAAGGAAGGAGCACGGTGGCTGGACTGTGTGGTTAGAGTGTGCTCAGTTTCGGAGGAGACAACCACGCTGTCTTCCAAAGCGGCCACACACACCATTTTACAAGCCCGCCAGCAAAGAAATGAGAGTTCCTGTCACTGCACACCTTTGCCAGCACGTCCTGTTGTCGGTGTTTTGGACTTGGGCCATTCTAATAGTTGTGAAGTTGTATCTCAATTAATTTCATGATAATTTTAAATGTAATCATTAATGTCATTTAAGATTTAAAAAGGTTTTTTTTTTTTTTTGAGAGAGAGAGAAAGAGAGACAGTGGGGAAAGGCAGAGAGAGGGGAGACAGATCTGAAGCGGGCTCTGTGCTGACGGCAGAAAGCTTGACGTGGGCTCGAACTCACGAACAGAGACATCACGACTGAGCTGAAGTCAGAAGCTTCAGTGACTTAGCCACCCAGGCGCCCCTGTAATTTAAGATTTTTAAAAATGTTTCCTGACATTAAATGTCTCCTCCATAAAGGGAGGAGAGAGTTGGCCTCTGTTCTTGAGCCTCTGCATCAGAATGAAATGTAAGAAAGGCACATTAAGCCTGAGGGAGGATGGGAAGGGGCAGGAAGGGTAGCCTCCTTGAAGAACAGCTGGTTCCACCTTCTGGCCTCATTCCTCCTCTTCCTCTCTTCTGTCTTCCCTCCTCCGACTGCCACTCAGAGGCTAACATTTATAGAACAGTTGCCATACATCAGACTCAACAGATGTGAAGTATCCCGATTATATTCTTATCCCGGAACATTCCAAAACAGTTGATAACAGCTTTAAATAGAAATTTAGTGTATTTTAAGTGGCTCCATAAGGAGACAGTGAAACCGATGCCATGGGGAGAAAGTGCCGGGTAGACAATTTATTTATTTATTTTTTTAAAAAAACTGTTTATTTATTTTTGAGAGAGAGAGACAGAGTGCAAGCGGGAGAGGGGCAGAGAGAGAGGGAGACACAGAACCTGAAGCAGGCTCCAGGCTCCGAGCTGTCAGCACAGAGCCCGATGCAGGGCTTGAACCCACGGACCGCGAGATCGTGACCTGAGCCGAAGTCGGATGCTTAACTGACTGAGCCACCCAGCACCCCATTGGGTAGACAATTTAGCAACATGATTCCATTCCAGAGTCCTCTGCTTGTGGGTGACATAGAGTCATCAAAATTGCATAGGAAGTGTGCAGTGGTAACACAGACATTCGTGTGCTGCCGAGGACGTTTTCCTGATTTGTGATCCTAAAAGCCCAGAGAGTTCACTGACAGGCTGGTGGGGCTAATCCACCAGCTCCCCCAACTGCAGTTGGGTGTGAATATGTACAGTATCAGAAATGGGAGCAAGTTTGGATAAGTTTTCACCTTGATAACCCTCTCAATTTTAAAAATAATAAGTGTGGGAAAGGACATATACATATGTCCTTATATATGGACATATATATGTGTATGTATATATATATATATGGACATATATATATACACACACATACACATATATATGTATACGTATATGTCAGGAATATGTATATGTCAGGAACATATACAAGGGAGCACTGGGTGGCTCAGTCGGTTAAGTGTCCGACTTCAGCTCAGGTCATGATCTCACAGTTCGTGGTTTCGAGCCCCGCGTCGGGCTCTGTGCTGATAGCTCGGAGCCTGGAGCCTGCTTTGGATTCTGTGTCTCCCTCTCTCTCTGTCCCTCCCCTGCTGGCACTCTGTCTGTCTCTCTCTCTCAAAAATAAATAAACATGAAAAAAAAGAACATATACAAGGATGTGCATATGTGAGTACACAAACAGACACATATACATACATACGGGGCTGCTTGACAATGACTTCATTAAAATGGGATCACCTTATGCATACTTTTCTCCATCTAGGTTTTTTCATTCAACAGTACCTTGGGAAGATACCTCCAGGCCATGCGTGTAACTCTGATCGGCTCCTTTTTTTTTTTTTTAATTTAATTTTTTATTTTTTAAATGTTATATCCAAATTAGTTAGCATATAGTGAAACAATGATTTCAGGAGTAGATGCCTTAATGCCCCTTACCCATTTAGCCTATCCCCCCTCCCACAACCCCTCCAGTAACCCTCAGTTTGTTCTCCATATTTATGAGTGTCTTCTTTTTTGTCCCCCTCCCTGTTTTTATATTATTTTTGTTTCCCTTCCCTTATGTTCATCTGTTTTGTCGCTTAAAGTCCTCATATGAGTGAAGTCATTTGATTTTTGTCTTTCTCTGACTAATTTTACTTAGCCTAATACCCTCCAGTTCCATCCACGTCGTTGCAAATGGCAAGATTTCCTTCTTTGTGATTGCCGAGTAATACTCCATTGTATATATATACCACATCTTCTTTATCCACTCATCCATCGATGGACATTTGGGCTCTTTCCACACTTTGGCTATTGTTGATAGTGCTGCTATAAACTTGGGGGTGCATGTGTCCCTTCGAAACAGCACACCTGTATCCTGTGGATAAATGCCTACTAGTGCAATCGCTGGGTCGTAGGGTAGTTCTATTTTGAGTTTTTCGAGGAACCTCCATGCTGTTTTCCAAAGTGGTTGCACCAGCTTGCATTCCCATGATCGGCTCCTTTTAATGACAGCACAATATTCATCAGTGCGATTCTGCCATATTCAAGCATGCCTCCATTTGTGAGCATTTTCTGTATCCCCAGTTTCTTCTGGCAATAACCAACAACGTTGTGATAAACACCTCTGTTTGGTATGGACTGGTGGTTTTAGTTCATGGAACAGACTTCTAGGAGAGTGTTACTGGGTGAAAGCAGATGTATTTCAGTGAAGTGCATAACTCTTCAGGGCATGACTCAATGAATTTTTAAAGGATAAATACTTTTTAATTGTAATAGATGTTGCCAGATGGCTGTTTATAATGCACATGTCCACAGCAATGAGTGAAAGTGCCTTTTGCCCTCACATCCCTGCCAGTAATGGGTTTTTTTCCCAGTCCGATGGATACAAAGTGATACTTTTTACCTTAATTTGTATTTCCCTGGCTGCTGGTGAGTTTGAGCATCTTGTCACATGCAAATTGACCATCTAAATTTGCTGCTCTGTGAATCATCTCTTTAAATCATTGTCCAAAGCATAAGAGACTGTTAAAAACTGAGAACAAACTGAGGGTTGATGGGGGGTGGGAGGGAGGGCAGGGTGGGTGATGGGTATTGAGGAGGGCACCTTTTGGGATGAGCACTGGGTGTTGTATGGAAACCAATTTGACAGTAAATTTCATATATTAAAAAATAAAAAATAAAAAAAATAAAAAATAAAAAATAAAAAAAATAAATCATTGTCCATTCTTTTCTGGTGAGTGCTTGATCTTTTCCTCGTGAATTGTAAGACCTCTTTGAATTTTAATGAATATTAATATTAAATATCATTATTGACATTTTTCCCAATCTATCATTTATCCACTAACATTTTCTGTGGTTCCTCCTTTCCATATTAGTCTGTTAACAGCAATTAAGGCGGGGGAGAAGAGGGATGTGGATAAAGATCTGAGAAAGAAGAAGGGAAGGGGCAAGTAAAAAGAAGGAAAAAAGACTGCGTTTGAAATAAACTTTGTACATTTATGTAAAATTATGTATACATTTAAAGAAATTAAATACAGGGGCGCCTGGGTGGCTCAGTCGGTTGAGCGTCCGACTTCAGCTCAGGTCATGATCTCACGGTCTGTGAGTTCAAGCCCCCGTCGGTCTCTGTGCTGACAGCTCAGAGCCTGGAGCCTACTTCCGATTCTGTGTCTCCCTCTCTCTGACCCTCCCCTGCTCATGCTCTGTCTCTCTCTGTCTCAAAAATAAATAAAAACTTTTTTAAAAATTTTTAAAAAAAGAAATTAAATACAAAGATAAAAAGACATGAGACTGTTTTTTTTTTTTTTCTTTTTAGAGAGAGAAAGAGAGAGAGCAAATGAGCATGAGTGGGGGAGAGGCAGGTGTGACCCAGGGATCCCTGACCCAGGGATCATGACCTGAGCCAAAATCAAGAGTTGGAAGCTCAATCAACTGAACCACCCACATGCCCCAGAGAGACTGCTTTACTTTTTAATTAAAATTTTTTATTTGAGATCATTGTGGATTCACATGCAGTTACAAAAAGTTCAATATACCCTTTTATCCTGTTTACCCCAATGATAACATTTGGCAAAACTATAGTAAAATGTCACAAGCAGGGGAGCCTGGGTGGGTCAGTCGCCTAAGTGTCTGACTTCGGCTCAGGTCATGATCTCACGGTTTGTGGGTTTGAGCCCTGCATCAGGCTCTGTGCTGACAGCTCAGAGCCTGGAGCCTGCTTCGGATTCTGTGTCTCCCTCTCTCCCTGCCCCTCCCCGACTCACACTCCGTTTCTCTCTCTCAACAATAAATATTTTTTTTAAATGTATCACAACCAAGACATTGACATTGATACAGTCAAGATACAGAACGTTCCCATCACCATAGGATGTTACCCTTTTATTTTTTTTAATTTTTTTTTTAAATTTCTTTTTGAGACAGAGAGAGACAGAGCATGAGCGGGGGAGGGGCAGAGAGAGAGGGAGACACAGAATCTGAAACAGGCTCCAGGCTCTGAGCTGTCAGCACGGAGCCCGACGCGGGGCTCGAACCCACAGACTGTGAGGTCACGACCTGAGCCGAAGTCGGACGCTCAACCGACGGAGCCACCCAGGCACCCCGGATGTTACCCTTTTAGAGTCACACCTGCTCCCCTCCCATCCTTATCCCTTCCTCGGCCCCTGGCAACCTCTCCATTTCCATAATTTTGTCCTTTCAAGAATGCTACGTAAATGGAATTATACCGTATAGGAAGCGGGGTTTACTTTAGGATTGCGGCGTTGTCTGGAGATTCCTCCAGATTGTTGCCTCTGCTGCCTGTCGACCCTTCTTAGAGCTCAGTAGCATTCCCCAACACGGATGCACCGTGGTTTAGTCAACCAGTGAAGGGCATCTGGGCTATTCCATTTTCAGAGTATTACAAGAACAGCTGCCAGGAACATTCATGAGCAGCTTCCTGTGTGAACACGTTTTCATTTCTCTGAGATAAATGCCCAGGAGTGCGATAGCTGGATGCTACAGTAATCGCATAGTTCTCGTAGTTTAAGAAACTACCACACTGTTTTCCAGGACCGCCATACCATTTTACATTCCCGGCAGCAGTGGAGGAACGATCTAATTTTCCTGAATTCTCAGCAGTATTTTGTGCCATCACAAATTATTTTAAGTATTCTGATAGGTGTATAGTGAAATCTCATTGTGGTTTAGGCATAATTTGGGAATAGGGATCCCAGGCTGTCGTTGACTCACGAATCTCCATCAACCCAGCCAGCCTCCCCGCTCTGCCCCACATTCACAGGGTCCCCCACTCAGGCCAGAGACACACGGAGCTCTGTACATCATGGTGGCCAGGAATTGCAGGTCCCTGTCCTGACTCTCCCGGGGACTGGGGATGGGGAGGGGAGTGCTGTCACCTTTCAACACCTTCTTTCTCCTGCACACGTGGTGATGAGGTGGGTCACACTAGACTTAATTCCAGCCAATAAGAGCTCCTTCAAGATTAAATAAAATGGAAATCCCAAAGACACGTTACACACTTCCCTGCTTCTTAACATTTTATGGAAGACTCAGGATCGCTTTGTGTGCTCATCCATGCCACAAATATTTCTTTTATACAAAACTAAGGTCCTAGTGTGGAGCATAGTATAATGTAATGGTTAAGATTACACTGGAATGCCAAAAGGAAGCCAGTCTGCTTAGGTTGAAAGCCTCAATTCCAACCTTCCAGTATATTGCCTTGGACAAAGTACCTAACTTCTCAGTGTCTCCATTTCCCCGTGACTCACAGGATTGCCGCTGGCAGTAAGTTGGGACAATTCTTATGAATTTAGTGCAGTGCATGGCACGTAGTAAGACTCAATAAATGTTCACTATTATGATGACCATTTAAGGCCACTTCCTCTATGCAAAGCATGGCTCTTGTAGATTTATTTAAATCATCTCTCAATTCTCAGAGTGACCTCATGGAGTAAAGGGCAAATTTTCATAGAAGATGGAACTCAATCTTGGGGAGACCCTTCTATGTGCTGGACATTGTGTTAGGTGACGCAAAGAGGGAAAATTAGACACTCTCTCAGCATTGACAAGTTTGTGGAAGAGACAGTAAGAGAACAAAGCAGCGATCATCTGAGTGATGGACGAGTGTGTTTCCAGAGAACCGGTTCCAAACTAAGATTAGCCTGCTTGCAGATTGAAAATCAACACTTGCAAGACAAGCGATGGTGGAAAGAGCAGGGTTGCTTTATTCAGGAGGCCGGAAACCTGGGGAGATGCTGGACTGATGTCTCAAAGACCACCTTCCTCATCCAAGGGAAGCTGGAAGGTTTCAAAGGGGAAGGCGCAGGGAAAGGGCAGGGAGCTATGTGCAGAAGAAGCAAGTGCCCGGGTCGTTAGTCATATGCGGACATGACCCTGAACAGACTTGCTGGCATCCGTGGCAGCTGTTTTCGCATGCAGTCAGGCCTTATCTTCTGGGAACATTTGGTCCTTCGCTCCTCAAGGTCAGTGGGCTGCAAATCGCAGTAAGTTAGTTCTGCTACAGATCAAGGGACTTAGGTTAGCAATCGAGGAGAGCATAAACGTGACGCCAGTTAACCCTCGAGACTGGGTGCACTGCTGTTGCAGGTGTGGCAGTGAAAGCATAGAGCACCAAGTCTTTCGTGGGGTCATGGAGCCATGTGTCAACCGATCTATCCCTTCCTCCTCCTGCGATGGCCCCTCGTGGCACGTCTCCGGTTTCCACAGACTTGTGTTCCTGTTTCCGGCCCTTCCGTCGCGTCTCATGTCTAGTCGTCTCTCCTGTGACAATATCACAGTGCCTTAATGACTCCGACTCTTTAATAAGTCTTGACAGGCAGTAGAGCAGGACCTCCCCATCACCTTGCCCTTCCTCTGTCGAGAGTGTCTTGACTATGCTTGGCTCTTGACTCTTCCACGCAAATTTTCAAATCAGCTTTTTGGGTTCCAGGATGACTTTATTGGAATTTTGCATGGAATTACATGGTATCCATAGCTCCACTCTGGGGAAATGGACACATGTGTGGCATTGCATCTTCCTAGTCATAAACATATGCAATTATTTAGATATTCCTTAACATCTTTCAGTAAAATGTCATCATTTTTCCCATAATAAATCTTGCCTTGACAAATGAAAAATCTGAGTCTACACGGAAATCCTCCTTATCTTAATTTCCAAAATGCTCGCATAGTTAGCACTGATTTTCATTAGTAAATTGGGTGCTGCTAAAAACTCTCTAGAAGAGCTCTTCAGTCTAAGTTCTCATCAGTGAGGAGCAAAGATGGGGAGGTAACATCGTGCCCAGGAAGTTTTTAATCAGTTAATTTTCTCATCCGCTTTGTTCAAGGGGAAAAGAAAATGCTCACTGCTTAGGCAGTGCTCCAGGACTTAAATAGGTTTTCAAAAGTTATATCCTTTCACTTTTCCAACAGACTCTTATACTCCATGTACTTGGCACCATGCTGGAAACTACCGGGACGCAGGCGGGAAATATATCGTACTTGGTCCCTGTCCCCCAAGAATTTACAATGTCCCGAGAGACAACTCACCCCTGAGTTGTTCTAAACTCACAGCCCAGAGCTGCTTCCAGTTTGTTCTTCCCATTTAGCCCAAGGCAAAGTGATGATGATGCCTGAAAATATGGTTCTTCTTTATCCCCACCATATACATTGAAAAAACACTATTGCCATTTGCACCCCTTTTTCTTATTTTAGAGAGAAAGAGAAGGGGAGAGGGGTAAAGGGGGAGAGAAAGAGAGAGAATCTCAAACAGGCTCCAGGCTCAGTGCAGAGCCTGACAAGGGACTCGATCCCACAACCCTGGGATCATGACCTGAGCCAAAATCAAGAGCCAGGGGCGCCTGGGTGGCTCAGTCGGTTAAGCGTCCGACTTCAGCTCAGGTCATGATCTCACGGTCCGTGGGTTCGAGCCCCGTGTCGGGCTCTGTGCTGACAGCTCAGAGCCCGGAGCCTGTTTCAGATTCTGTGTCTCCTTCTCTCTGTGACCCTCCCCCGTTCATGCTCTGTCTCTCTCTGTCTCAAAAATAAATAAAACGTTAAAAAAAAATTTTTAAGAAAAAATCAAGAGCCAGACGCTCCACTGACTAAGCCACCCAGGCGTCCCTGCACCCTTTTTTAAACAGAGCTAATGGTTTCCCTTTTCAGTCCACCTCTCCTTCGTAGGGAAGGAGCTGAGGGCCTCCTCAATTCACTGATTGAATTTTTTTCTTAGCATGTGTGTTTCTTGTATGATGGCAGGTAGTATTTCTATCATACACCTTTATCTCTAATTGGGGAACAAAAGATTTTGCTTGCTGTTAAAGGAACTTTATATCAGCATCTAAGGAGATATCTTTCAGAGGAGGAAGTTTAACAAAGGGGCAGAGAGAACTTGAAATCTAGTGGCCATCTACAGCCCTGAAGAGAGGAAGACTGAAGTTCCTCCATTTGCACTGATGAAATTATGAGCCCAGAGTATGGGGTAAAGGAGAAGATGAGGCACATGTTCCCCCCACCTGCAACTTTGCAAAGGAAAAATAATTTGAGGGGCGCCTGGGTGGCTCACTGGTTAAGCATTCGACTTCAGCTCGGGTCATGATCTCGAAGTTCACAAATTCAAGCCCCGCATCAGGCTCTGTGATGACAGCTCCGAGCTTGGATCAGATTCTATACCTCCTTCCGTCTCTGCCCCTTCCCTGCTCTCTCTCTCTCTCAAAAATAAATAAAACATTAAAAAAATAATTTGAAACTATGAGATATGATTAAAGCGACAAAAAGTGTATCACACACACATTTCGTAGGCAGGTAAGTTGTGACACATAAGTTATATTTCCATTCTGCAACAATACAGAAATTGTAAATCTTTCCTCAAGGTAAAAAAGAAAACGGAAGAGCCCTTTGGTATGACTCAGCCACCTACATCATTCAGATTATGCCATCTCTGCATCCCGGCACCAGCTTACGTCTTCACGTTGACATGTGTGCAGCTCTCCATTGCCAGGCTCCCACATTTCGTATTTCCCTTCAGTCACTAAATATTTAAGGCATGTTTGGTCATGGGTTCTTTCGAGCACTGCAATGTCCAATACAGTAGCCATTAGCCATATGTGACCATTTAAATTTTAATTAAACAGAATGTTTAAATGTTTATTTTTTCTTTATTTTGAGAGAGAGAGAGAGAGAGGATGAATGGGGGAAAGGCAGAGAGAATCCCAAGCAGGTTCCGTGCCATCAGCGTGGAGCCCAACGTGGGGCTCCATCTCACAAACCATGACATCGTGACCTGAACCGAAATCAAGGGTCAGATACTTAATGAACTGAGTCACCCAGGCACCCCTCAATTAAACAAAATTTTAAATCCAGTTCCTCGGGGGGCGCCTGGATAGCTCAGTTTGTTAAGCATCTAACTCTTGCTGTGAGATGGAGCCCTGCATTAGGCTCTGAGCTGAGGGTAGAGCCTGTTTGGGATTCTCCCTCCTCTCTCTCTCTCTTTCTCTCTCTCTCTCTCTCTCTCTCTCTGCCCCTCCCCCACTTGCACATGCATGCACACACTTTCTCTCTCTTTCTCAAAATAAATTAATTAATTTAAACAATTCCATTCCTCAGTCACCATAACTACATTTCAAGTGCTCAGTAGCTACATATGGCTAGTGGCTACTGTATCAGACAGCATAGACCTAGAACATTCCTTCATTATGGAAAGCTCTATAGTGTCGTTCTTAATAATTGGAAGAGTTTGAAAATCAGATTAAAACCAAACTCATTCTCTTTCCTCCCAGACTCCTCTCCTCTTTTCTCTCTCCCTCCTCTTCTACCACAGCCTATTCTTACATCTGGTTCAGAATTCCTGGAAGAGACTGGACAGAAATCTCCAGGATTTGTGAATATTAATAAATTCCTGAACTTTCCAGCAATGACCCCAAAGTTGTTATACATCAGTAAAAATACGGGAACTGTAACAAAAAAAAATTTTAAAGAATGAACTAAACAGGAAATAAATACTTAATAAATATTTTAGAAATTTAGTAATAGGTCAGGAGCCTGGGTGGTTCAGTTGGTTGAGCGTCAGACTTCAGCTCAGGTCATGATCTCATGGTTCGTGGGTTCAAGCCCAGCATCGGGCTCTCTGCTGTCAGCACAGAGCCTGCTTCAAATCCTGTCTCCCTCTCTCTCGGCCCCTCCCCTGCAGGTGGTCTCTCTCAAAAATAAATAAAAAACATGAAAAAAAAGAAGTGTATTCATAGGCCAATTGTTTATTATAATGAATAGTTCTGATTAAAATATTTGTGTTAGTAGTACGTTGAATTATACATAACTCAATTCACTTTAATTTTTTTAAATGTTGACTCAACATTTTGTGTAACATAATTTGAAGGTAGGTCTGTTTCTTTTATTTTGTAATTTTTTTTTAAGTTTACTTATTTATTTTGAGAGAGTGAGCGAGAGCTGGGTAGGGGCAGAGAGAGAGAGGAGAAGAGAGAGAATCCCAAGCAGGTTCCAGGCTCTGAGCTGTCAGTACACCGTCTGATGCAGGGCCCAAACCCATGAACCTTTAGATCATGACCTGAGCCGAAGTCAGACACTTAACTGACTGAGCCATCCAGACGCCCCATAGGTCTGTTTCTTTTAACACTTGCTTTTGATATCTCTTGTAATCGAAAAATATTCCTCATAAGAAGTAAATGTAGTAAGGACATCATTGGGTATGCTCTCCTAAATTGTGATACTTCTTTTTCTCTCTTCCACCAACAATTATGCAAAGACTCTTGTTGACATGTAGACAGTAAATCACTATGTTCCCTGATGTTTTTGCAGACTAATCAGAGGGTGCCATATTCTTATATAATAACAAAGTATTTCATTTCAAAACCTACTGAAATACTTCATTTGGAAGATCTTAAACAGCCCAACCATTCTGTTCCCAAGTTTTTCCCCCAATTTTTTATTGTGGTAAAAAACACATAACATGAAATTTACCATGTTAACCGTTCTTAAGTATATCATTCAGGAGTATTAAGTTTATTCACATTGTTGTGAATGGATCTCCAGAATTTTTTATCTTGTAGATATGAAACTCTATACCCATTAACTCTTCTTTTCCCCTCTCCCCTACTCCTGGGAATGACCTTTCTACTTTCTGTCTCTGAATTTGACTACTCTAGATACCCCATGTAAGTAAAATCATGCAGTATTTGTCTTTTATGACTTGCATAAAGTCCTCAAGGTATATCCTTGTTGTAGCATGTGATAGGATTTATTTCCTTTTAAAAAAAATTTTTGTTACTGTTTATTTTTGAGAGAGAGACAGAGAGACAGAATGTGAGCGGGGAGGGACAGAGTGAGAGGGAGACACAGGATCCAAAGCAGGCTCCAGGCTCTGAGCTGTCAGAACAGAGCCCGATGTGAGTCTCGAACTCACAAACCATGAGATCATGACCTAAGCCAAAGTCAGACGCTTAACCAGCTGAACCATCCAGGTGTCCCAGGATTTCTTTCCTTCCTAAGACTGAATAATGTGTGTGTGTGTGTGTGTGTGTGTGTGTGTGTATCTCACATTTTGTTTATCCATTCAATTGTCATTGGATGTTTGGGTTGCTTCTGTCTCTTACTATTGTGAACAGTGCTGCTGTGAACATGAGTGTGCAAATATCTCTTCAAGATTCTGATTTCAATTATTCTAGATATATACACTCAGAAATGGGGTTGCTACCTCATATGATAGTTCTGTGTTTAATTTTCTGAGGTATCTCCAGACTGTTCTCCATAGCAGTGGGACTAGCTTACAATCGCACCCACTGTGCACTAGGGTTCTAATTTTTCCACATCCTCACCAACACTTACTACTTTCTAGTGTTGTTTTTCATAGTGGACATCTGAATGGGGGTGAGGTGATACTTCATTGTGGTTTTGATTCATGTTTCTCTGATGATTTGTGATATTGGCATCTTTTAATATGCCTGTTGACCATCTCTATATTATCTTTAGAGAAATATTTATTCTCAGTTGGCTGATTTGAATTTTTGTTGTTGAGTTGGAAGCGTTCTTTATATATTCTGAATATTAGCCCCTTATCAAGTATATGTTTTGCATATATTTCCTCCCATTCCATAGGCTGCCTTTTCAGTCTGTTGACTGTGTCCTTTGATGCACAAAAGTTTTTAAGGTTGATGTAGTCACATTTGTCTATTTTTGCTTCTGTTGTCTGTGTTTTTGGTGTCATAACCAAGAAATAATTGCCAATCTCATGAGCTTTTCATCTATGTTTTCTTCCAGGAGTTTTACAGTTTTCGGTCTTAAATTTAGATATTTAATCAATTTTGAGTTAATTTTTGTCTATGGTGTAAGCCAAAGTCCAACTTTATACTTTTACATGTGGATATCCAGTTTTCCCGACACCATTTGTTGCAAAGACTGTCTTTCCCCCATTGAGTGGTCCTGGCATCTTCGTTGAACATCATTTGACCATATACACAAAGGCTTATTTCTTGGCTTTCTATTCTATTCCATTCTTCTATTTGTGTTAATGCCGATACTACACTGTTTTGATTATTGTAGCTTTGTAATGTGTTTTGAAATCAAGAAGTGTGAGTCCTCCAACTTTGTTCCTTTTCAAAATTGTTTCGGCTATGCTGAGTTTCTTGAGATTCTATATGAATTTAGAATGTATTTTTCTATTTCTATGAGAAATGTCATTGGGATTTTGATAGGGAGTGCACTGAATTTGTAGGTTGCTTTGGGTAGAATTGATATCTTAACAATGTCAAGTCTTCTATACATGAATACAAGATCTCTTTCCACTTACTCATCTTCTTTAATTTCTTTCAATAAGTTTTATGGGGCACCTGGGTGGCTCAGTTAAGTGTCCAACTCTTGGTTTCAGCTCAGGTCATGATCTCATGGTTTGTGAGCTCGAGTCCCGTGTTGGACTCTGTACTCCAGTGCAGGGTCTGCCTGGGATTCTCTCTCTCCCTTTGTCTCTACCCCTCCCCTGCTCTCTCTCTGTCTAAAAAATAAATAAATTGTAAAAAATAAAATAATAACGTGTTGTAGTCTTCAGGATAGGAGGCTTTCACCTCCTTGGTTAAGTTTATTCCTAAGTATTTTCTTCTTTTTATTGTTATTGTAAATGAAATTATTTTCTCAATTTCCTTTTTGGGTTGGTCAGTTGTTCTTCCCCCAATTTTAAAAAGTAAGGCAGGAGGTAGACGACCCACTTGTTTTTCTTTGATCAGTAAAATATAAACTTTCAAAATGTTCTCTCCATATATTTTATTCCAAAAAAATATTTGCTTTCTTTCTCAATGCTAAACCATCATTTTCACCTTGGTGGTAGATGTTTTGTTTTGTTTTGTTTTGTTTTTTTACTAATTTTGTTTATTATA
The DNA here is from genome assembly GCF_023721935.1 of Panthera uncia. NCBI lineage: Eukaryota > Metazoa > Chordata > Mammalia > Carnivora > Felidae > Panthera > Panthera uncia. Next base: position 30,815,089 of record NW_026057578.1, on the reverse strand, counting down.
AAATTTTTATTACGAACATTTTCAAACATACGGAAAAATAGAAAAAAATAGTGTAATGACCTCCCATATATGCATTACCTAAACTTAACCATTCTTAACATTTCACCAGATTTGCTTCCTATTTTTTGCCAAAGCATTTATAATAAATTACAGACATGACATTTTACTTCATAACACTTTCATATTTCTATTTTCTAAAAATAAGCCTATTTTTAGAAAATAACCCTATACCACTCTACCTAACAAAATGAACAATAATTCTTTCATGTCACCTGGTACCCGATCCGTATTCAGATCTCTCCAATTGTTGCCATAACGTCTTTTGCAGCTGGTCCATCTGAGCCAAGATCCACACAAGGACCACACATTGCATTTGGTTAGTAGGTCTCTCAAGTCCCTCTTAATCCAAAGACAGCTGGACAGCACTAGGTTCAGGAATGTGTCTGGACAAGGCTGTTAGTCTGGAGAAGCAAAGGGGACACAGAAGGCTGTGTTCATGGCGGAGGGTATTGGGACCTATAATAATATTTCATATCATAAACTCCAAGAGTGATGAAGTGCCTCTGGCTCCAGTGCAATATTATGGAAGTCTGGAGCCAAAGAGGCTTCCAGAAGGTCTGTTGGAATCCTTACTTGATCAGATTCTGTCATCTGACAATGTGTATCTCTGGGAGAAGATATAGTGCACAATTTTACTTCTCTGTACGGCTCAGTTAATGTTTCTAATCTCTTTGCAGTGAATTCTGACGACACCAACTTCCTTCCCCATCCACGAGATAAGCGAGTCTTGCTGATTTACTCTTGTCCTTCTGCCAGTCTGACCCTCCACCATCACTTGTCAATGCTATTGATAGTTACTTGTCTTCCCAGAATAGGCTCCCAAATTTGAAACACTCACCTTGTTTTAGAGGAAAACTGTGTAACTTTTAAATTAGATGCCCTTTAACAAATGTTTCCACCAGATAACCCATGAATTCTCGTGTGGTCAAATGATTTTTATGCCCATCCTCTTAGAAACTTCCTTATTCAGCAAGCTATGTCAGTGGAGCACTTCTGATTTCCACCTCTTTGCTGCAATACCTGGACTCTGAAACAATGGTGGATGTGTTTTTTATGGGATGTTCAAGACCCTCACACCAAAATCCTTTCTGATCCCTTCTTAAAACAAAGCAGACGATCCTTCCTGGCTACAGGTTTTTTGGGCTTTCCTTTTCATCAAACACTGGTTTTATTAAAAAACTCATTACTGCTGAGACTCTCTGTCTAGTTCATCTTTTCTTTCATGGCTCATTAAAAACATCTCTTGCATTTTATTACTGCCAGAACCTAACAGGCACTATATACCCTGGGACACGTTAGGAAGAGCTCTCTGTACTTGTACCAAACTGCACTGCCAACTTCCCACCTGAGCCCTTTGTTTTCACATTCTCCAAATCTCCAGACGCATTTTCTAGGTGTCCTCCATTGATTTTCTGACCAAGGACCGCACCGTAATTTTGCTACCATCTTGTTTTTGTTTATTCTTTCAATTGTTTTTATTCCAGGAGGATGAGACGTTTTACACAACGGCATGGAGCCTGCCATCTTTACGCTCCTAGATGGGAAATATTAAAAGTGATAGAAAATATTAAAAGTGGCTTTCCATTTGTCAGGAAGTTTCACAATATTTTGTCGAGTTCTGAATCCCATTGCCCATGATTTCAAAAACAAAGTAATGAAAAAGTGGAGAGCTTTGGATTAGGGCCCACCCTACTCCCGTGTTACTTCATCCTAATTACAACGACCCTATTTCCATGTAAGGCCATCTTCTGAGGTCTCAGGGGTTATGACTTCAACATATTTCGGAGGGGGGGGGGCACAATCCAACCCACCACAGAGCTCTAAATAGATGTTAGAGGAATGACTACAGACCCTCCCAGCACTAACAGCCTATGTATCTAAAAATGAGATGAACAGGGGGCACCTGGGCGGCTCAGTCAGTTAAGCATCCAACTTCAGCTCTGGTCACGATCTCATGGTTCATGAGTTTGAGCCCCACATCGGACTCCATGATGACAGTGTGGAGCCTGCTTGGGATTCTCTCTCTCTCTCCCCCTCTTTCTCTCTGCCCCTCCCCGCCTCACGTGCACACATGCTCTCTCCCTCTCTCTCGAAATAAACCAAAAAAAAAAATGAGATGAACGATGGGAAGTACTGTCCAAGCAAGAAGCGCCAGTTGGGAGAGTGATGACCACGCTTTGTGATGGTTGGTGTGGACGATGCCAACCAGAGACATCATTCTGATCTCTGCCTCTGCCATCAGATCTGGCTTTATTTGGATCTAGCCAGATTGGGTTCTGGCTGCTGTTAAATCAAAATGTGTAATTACACGTGCTAGCCATAAGGGTGCTCTATTCAGGGATATTTCCTCCCACCTGTAGAAATAATCGATGTTCCTAATAAGAGTCAAGTGACCCTGCATGGTCAGGGAGTATCTTCTGAATCATCAAAGAACAACTAAATTGTCTTCTGAAGAATGTTCCTGTTAAATGCATTTGAGTGCTTTCTTTGAAATTCAGTCTCAAGGTAAGTCCCTTAAAAGCAGAGGTTGAGGGGCGCCTGGATGGCTCAGTTGGCTAAGAGTCTGCCTCTTGGTTTTGGTTCAAGTGTGATCTCACCCTCAGATCGAGCCCTGTGTGAAGTCTGCTTAGGATTCTCTCTCTCTCTCTCTCTCTCTCTCCTCTCCCTGGCCCCTCCCCTGCTCTCACGCATGCAGGCACTCTCTCTTTCAAAAAATAAAATAAAATAAAATAATAAAATAAAATAAAATAACAGAGGCTAAGACAGGATTCAGGTGCACGTGATTTATTGAGGGTGAATGGAGAAGAGGAGTAAGAGAAGCAGGAGGGGGCAGGGGAAGGAGCTGAGCAGGGATGTGGTCTCAGCTGGAGTCTAGCGTCAGCCTGGTCCACAGAGAGCTCTAGAGTGTGAATGCACCACGTGATCAGTCCCACCTTAAGGCAAGGGGACTGGCCTTTTGTACCCCTTATCAGTCGTCATTTGCTGTGGGCTGCCGAGGGGGGGGGGGTGCGTAACTTCTCCCAAGGGAGTTCCCAGACAAGGAAAATTCTGTGCAGGAGGGGGCGACTGTGAGCCACTATCTGCCAACAGTCGCAGCAAACGAGAGATGGGTACACCGGCTGGTAAAGGCTGTCTGGCATTTCTGTACACTCGGTGATGTGTATATGGGCTACAGTCACTATTGTGGGGTGAACTGTGTTACCACCACCACCACCAAATTCATATGTTGAGGTCCTAGGTTCCAGTACCTCAGAATGGAATTGTATTTGGAGATAGGGTATTTGAAAAAAGTCAGCTTAAATGAGGTCTTTAGGTGGGCCTTAATCCAATACGACTGGTGTCGTTGTAAGAGGAGATTAGGACCTAGACACTCACGGATGGAAGGCAATGTGAAGACACAGGGAGAGTCTGCAAGCCAAGGACAGAGGCCTCAGGATAATTATACTCTGGTGACGCTTTGACCTTGGACTTCTGGCCTCCAGAACTGTGAAAACACAAATTTCTGTCAGTTAAGCCACCCAGTCTGTGGTACTTTGCGATGGCAAACGAATAGTCTTATATGGCAAAAACAGTCACTCATTTATCTTCGCCAGCTCCAAAGGCCAGGATGTTGGATTCGCTTGGAAATCTCCTCTCCCAATCCTGCTAGAAACCCCTACCATAGTGTTTCATTATCCCCAGTGCCCCGAGGCCACCAATAAAGACAACTTCATCTAACGGCTCTACCTCTGTGGAAACATACTTACATTCAGGCATCTCCTGGGTGTATTTTCCCACACCCGTAAAAGTGGTTTCTACAGCCAGCAAGCAGGCTTTGTTTTGCTAAAAAATTATAAATGTGAGAGTTCCCGCATTAGGGTGGTTTGAATAACAGTGGGAGAGAAAAGCTATTAGACCAGGCACGCTCTCTGTCTTCTGTTCTGTAATGGTGTCAGGGGATATTAAAACGTCCTTGATAGACAAAGGCTTTATAACAACACCATCTTACCCAAAGGCGTATGGGTGGCTGAATTATGATGGAGAAGTTACTCAAATAGCTATCAATCTCTGCTGTGTTGTCTGGGAGAAAACATTTAGTGCTCTGATTTTACCATCTTCTCCTAAAACTTTTTGGTAAGGATTGCTGCCGGCCTGGGTATATGTCACTATTTGGAAATAAAGCTACTTCCTAATTACCTTTTCCATAAGAGGACAATGGCTAAGGAAACTGAAATTCCCACAAAAGCAATTTTGGTTCCTTCCCCCTCCCTTCCCCACCTTAAAGCAAATAACAATGTTGGCTCCCCAGAGTTTCTTCAGTCTTTCTTTCCTCTGTCCGTTGACTGGTGGAAATACCGATGAAGAGGTGAAGTGGCAGGCTCGAGGAGGCAGGAAAGAGAGATGCATATCACGGATGAGACCCTTCAATTCTCACCCTACCCTAGAGCTGAGCTTCAGAGCTCTGTTAGGGCCAGTGGCTCAATGACTCTGGCATTCGGCCCCAGAAGCACCAGCCAGCCTTCCTGACCTCTTGGTGCTGTTCATGGGTCCTTGGACGAAGCTGTCTGAGGCAGCTGCCCCCTACTACCCAGATGTAACCTCCAGAGCCACTTAGAATCTTCTCCTGTAACTCGGTGGGGATGGGGGGTGGTGATTTTGCTCCCCAGGGGACATGTGACAATGTGTGTAGGCATTACTGGTTGTCACACTGTGGGGATCGGGGGGTTGCTATTAGTATCTAGTGTATAGAGGGCAGGGGTGCTGTTAAATATCCTATAATGCACAGGACATCCCCCCCTCCCCCACCGTCCAACACGCACCTAAAAAACAATTATCTGGACCAAAATGTCAATAACGCTAAGTTTGAGAAACCCTGTTCTAACTATTTTTCATCAGAACCCCCACCCCCGCTCCAGCCTTTCATCCTGCCTTGACCTACGTCACCCATCTATGCATCTATCATTCAGCCTATAAACATTCACCATGAGCCTTGTCTCAGCCTGGAACTGTACCATTTGCTTTCAAACACACATGGAACAGGAATGATAAAGATTTAAACTGTAGATTGGCAGCTAATAAGGGCAATCATTCAGATGGTGATTTTACTTGAAGATATGGAGAAATGTGGCCTGTGATAGATGGGCTGGGCCAGTGGGATGGCTGCTCAGCGTGGTGTTGGCAGGGCTCCCTCGTGCACTAGAGTCAACTCATGGCCGATGACCTCACTCGCACATCTGCCGGGTGTCTGCCTGTTGGCAGGGACAATAACAGTCTGTTTATCATCCTGCAGTGGGCTCATTCACAGAGCAGTAGTAGGGTTCCCAAGAGCACCATGAAAGGGCAAGCTCCACTGTGCTAGCACATTCCAAGCCTCTGTTTGCAACACAGAGCAAGTCACATGGCCCTGCACCAATTTCCAGGAGTGAAAAATAAACTCCACCTCTTGATGGAAGAAACCAACAAGTCACATCTCCTAGGGGTGTGGATACAAGGAGAGGAAGACCTGGAGTTATTTTGCAATCAGTTTTGCAATGAGAGTGACTCCTTAATCTTTCTTTCTGGTTCCTCTCCATGGCCGGATACTGAATTCTTCCCCTTGGCTTTGGCTAATGACCATTTCTCATTTTCACTTTACTGAATCCTCACCCCAACCCCATGCGGGTTGGCCAGGCAGGTTCAGTTTTCCTTGTCGCTGTTTTTACTTTATACGTGCAAACCTTGAGTCCTTGCAAGACAGAGTTCTAGCCTAGGTCAAAAGCTAGTAAGTGACAGAAGTAGACCATAATAATGACCATCATGTGTTGACTGACCACCAGATGTCAGGCAATGGACTTTCTTAATCCTCACAATAACCCTTTCACGGATCCTATTTTACAGATGGGCAAAGTGAAGTTCAGAGAAGTTAAGTAATTTGCCCAAAGTCACACAGCACATAGGGTTGAAACTCTAACCTAGGACTTAAATCCAGATTTTTCTGCTGCCAAGTTGTATCTCCATGTAACAGGGTCGTTATAAAAACAGCCTGAGCCCTTGCTGAAGCCACAGGTAACCTCACCTCTGTAGTAAAACAGGGCAATACTATAGTTAGCTGGGGTCATCTCTGTGCTAAAATCAATTTCCCCACCATCTAAGCTGATACACAGGACAATGAAGAGCTTATAACCACGGTCAGCGATGTGGTCTGATGAGACTTCTACGGGATGTCGCTGTTTCTTCATGGTGACAGAGGCCCCATGGGTGAGGAGCCTGTGCTCACTCAGGTCTATTGACCTTTTTTGTTTTTGTTTTTGTTTTAAGTTTATTTATTTATTTTGAGAGAGAGAGAGCACGCACACGCATGGGGGAGAGGTAGAAAGAAAGAGGGAGAGAGAGAATCCCAAGCAGGCTCTGCAGTGTCAGCACAGAGCCTGATGCGGGCGGGGTTCAAATCCATGAACCACGAGATCATGACCTGAGCTGAAGTCAAGAGTTAGACGCTTAACCGACTGAGCCACCCAGGCGCCCCTCAGGTCTACTGACGTTTGACCAGCACGCCAGCCCAGGTAAACCCTGTTAGTATGAATGACAGCGCCACACCTGAGGTTGGAAGGCAACCGCGAGGTGTAGTTCTGCTCAAACTATCTGCATTAACAGGATCAAAGACAATATTCTTTTTCTTGATATATTTTTCTCCTTGCAAAAAGAATATGGTCAACATAAAACACTGTGAAAACGCCAATAGTATCTTTCCCCAAATTCCAAACCACCCCTCCTTCCAATGTACCCATTATGAATACAGTCTTGTCTACTCTCCCTGTGGGTCTGTATATGTGATTTATGTGTGTAAGTAACTTACATGTACAATATAAGCATGTGTCTTGTGTATGGGGGTAATTTACAAATGTACCTATAATTTTTATTTGCCTGTGCAATTTATCAAAATGAGGAGTTCCTGTACATTCTGCCTTGTAGTTTGTAATCTGTTGTGAGCACTTACCCTTGTATGTCAATATTCTTTAGAACATGACTATAAGGGCTATGACATGTCATCACACCTTGATCATCTATCTAGCTGGATCCCGGGGTTGGATGTCTAGAGGGACAGACTTATACCCAGTTGAGTTTTGGGATTTTGGGCCCCTTATCATTGAGGCAAAGAGGTCTGGGGTGACCAAATGGAGACGAGGATGAGAAAATAGGCAAAAGCCTCTCTCCACGCCTCCTTCTCCCAGAACCGCACACAGGGGCCCACAGTCCTTGAGCTCATTAGAAATGCCTGGGGGAAGCACAAGTGATAGAAGCACATTACATCTCTCAGGGCTCCGTGAAGCATGATGTTGCGTGGGATTGTGGAAGGCATTATTTATTTTCAAATGCCCCTTGCCTCCAGGAGGCAGCCCATTCAGTATTTCCAGTGTGTCCATGGTGCTAGTCTAGTTAAGGACTTGGAGGTTAACGTTTGTATGCTAGATATTCAAGAGAAATTATCGGCTCAAGCGTATGCTTGAGGCTGGTTGGCAATTTGAGGCTGTATGCCAATTTTAAAAATAATAATACCCAGAGTCCTCATCGTTCCTCTTTAGAGAGATTCCAGGAAGAAGGAACATTATTTTCTTGTACAATTTGTCTGTATCTCTGCTTGTTATTCATGTGACCAACAGAGACTATGTCTTAACCCTGAACGCTCTGTGAACAAACAGGACTTTCCATCTGTGGCTTTAAGCCTCCTTGGTGTACCTGGACCTCACTTTTTCTCATAGTGCCAGATGTAACGAGGAAAATATATTGTTTTAAACTGCTTGCAGTGTGAGCAACAGCCAACACTCAGAAGTAAGCAAAATGTGCAGGGCGAGACCTCCTCCTTTGTTTAGCCAAGACTCTCGATAGGTAGGGTTACTAGAGGAAGTAAAGATCCCTTGGGCATAGTTTGGGTGAGAGAGATAAGGATAAAGAACAGTTAAATCGCTCTGCATAATAATTTGGGATGTGTCTGCTGGGGCCTGGAGAAAAGGGGTGAGATCGTAGAAGGGAAAGTGAGACCAAAGGGGTCCTAGCAATATGGTGGGAGGGAGGGACCCTAGTGGGAGGATGAGGCCAGTACTGCCATCAATCCCAGAGAAAGGGGGACCCATGGAGGCAGCAGGTGCATTGGGTCACTGAACAGAAGTCAGGGAGCAGCATCTTAGGTGGTTCCCCAGAAGCTGACCTGAGACAGGATTTGAGTGCAAGCAGACAATTAGGGAGGTGATCCCCGAAATGCTGGTAAGGGGAGTAGGGTGAGAGATAAAGGGATGGCAGGAAGTGGCAACAAGCAGGACATCACTCTGGGCAGGTGGGGCTCAGTCTTGGCGGGCAGCTCTGGCAGACAGCACAGAACACACCTGAGTTAGCCCACCGCTGGGGCAAAGGGGCTGGATTGTTTATCTACCAACTCCTCCACATCACCCGCTGATAGGCCCCTCCCCGGGACGCTTACTCCCCAGAATTCCAGCCTCCTCAGTGCGGAGACGGAAGCCTCGGGCAGGAAGGTACAGGGGCTCACAGTGGAATGCGGTCTACATGTCCTCGAATGGTGAGTGCCAAGAGCTGGCCGGTCACTGGTGAGGTCTGCTGTCGGCAACCAAGACTGGGACTCACCGGAAGGACTCATGAATTACCCTGCTACTACAGTTTGGTTGAAGGCTGGCCACATGAAGTTAGAAATGACATAAATAAATAAAATTAAAAATCTAATATTCGGGAGCCCCAGGGTCATCCAGTTCAAACCCATTATTTTACAGGCAGCCATAGCCCAGAGGATTTCAGGGCATCTTTGTCTATACAGCCAGGTAGAAGCAGGGGATTAGGAGGTTAAAACATTTAGGAGGTTAAAAACATTTAACCTTTCACACCCCTGGGAATCCAGGAAGGAAGTGATCCCAGTGGCCAGGTGAGATGGTTGCTAATAAATTCATAGAACAAACACTGCTAGGTTCCCAATGTTCACATCTAATCTGTATTGTAGGGAACTTACCATGGCCCAGCACTGTTCTAGAAGATTAGGACACAACAGAGAACAAAGGGGCAAAATTTTGGCCCTCAGGAATCTCACCCTTGAGAGGGAGAGACAGACAATAAACAAATAAGTAAAATATGTAGTATGTTGGTGACAAGCATATGGGGGAAAAAAGTCATGAATGGGGAAGGAGGTTATCTGGGGTGTAGGTGTGTGTGCTGTTAGATGATTGTCCTGATGAAAACCCACTAAGGAGGAGACATTCGTATAAAGATCTGAAGGAGCTATGTGGACATCTGAGGTAAGGGCAATCCAAAACAGAGGGAACAGTAGGGGCGCCTGGGTGGCTCAGTCGGTTAAGTGACTGACTTCGGCTCAGGTCATGATCTCACGGTTCGTGAATTCGAGCCCCGCATCAGGCTCTGTGCTGATAGCTAGGCCTGGAGCCTGCTTTGGATTCTATGTCTCCTTCTCTCTCTGTTCCTTCGCCACTCACTGTCTCTCAAAAATAAATAAACATTAAAAAAATTTTAAAAACAAAACAGAGGGAACAGCAAGTGCAAAGGCCCTGAGGTGGGCTGTGCTTTCCCAAGGGGCCAGTGTGGTTGGTACAGATCATAAGGGCTCTGTCTTTTACTGAGTGAGAAGAAAGTTCCTGTAGACTTCTGGGCAGACGAGGGAGAGGATCTGAGTGGGCTGGATCACTCTGGAAGCTGTGTTGATACTAGAGTGAAGGAAGGGACAGAGAAAGAGAGACCAGTACCAGTTAGGAGGGTGGCTAATCTAGGTATGACATGACAGTGACCCACTCCAAGGTGATAGGAAGGGGCAAGAAGTGATTGGATGCAAAGTGCATCATTTTTAAGGGAAAGTATAAGTAAAATACACATTTGTGCCAGAAGTGACGTCCCAGATATCCATGCCATACAAACCTAAGAGGCCAAGAAGAAGGCCAGACATGGACACTGCCTGTGTGCGGTATGGGCTTAGAGAGGCGAAGGGTGGCATCCAGTGACTTGGCCAGCACCCCCCTCCTTCCTCCTTGTTCCTTTCCTTATGGCAAAGACCCTCTTTGAACTTTCCCTACTTTCCCCATGGAAGGTCTGTCCCATAAGGGGCCCAAAGCAGGAGTTCGGGCTGCAACTTTCCTATTTCATTATTTAAGGCAACTAACTCACTCTTGTCACCAGATATTGAATTGCAGGGGACTCTGAAGTCAGCATGGTCTTGTTACTGCCACACACCTCCTGAAACTGGTTAATATTGTGGACTTTGTGAGGCCCAAACTGGTAGGCTCCTGTGTTTCTTTCTGCCCTTTTTTGGAAAGTGGGGGTGAGTGGTTATTTGGTATGTGTTAACGTTTTTTTGTTTAGAGAGCGAGCATGAAGCCAGGGAGGGGTGGGGAGAGAGAGAATCCCAAGCAGGCTGCACACCCATGCAGGGCTCGATCTCACTACCATGAGCCAAAATCAAGAGTTGGACGCTTAACCAACTGAGCTACCTACCCAGCCTTCCCTTGCTACTGTTTGGAAGTAAAAGCTGTTCTTAAAGACAGCTGATATGACTTTCCACTTACCCCTTTTCAAGTTAAATGTCCTCAGAAGGGTCGGTGTGCGTTTGGACTGACGTAGGAAGAAACGTGGCAGCTCCCCGAACTAATTATGACTCGTCTTCACGTCCACACGGAACATCAATACTGTGCCTTCATCATGCCCAACAGTTGACTTAATGACACATCCTGGATATAAATCATTGTTTTCTAAACTCACTTTTCCCAGATAGTACTTCCATTAACGTTGACTCATATGGCAAATTTGTATAAATTAGAACAAGATACATCCTCCAGGCAGGTTGCAGATTCCTTGTGTCCAGATGTATCCGGACTGGATACAACTCCTTACTGGATATTGGAGACTAGGTGAGTGTAGCTGTTATGCATTTTGGCCCCCCTCACCTAGCACCCTTGTGCAGCAGGGGTCCGCCCTACAGTATCCAGACTGAGCCCACGTGAGCGAGGCCTCCAAACGTCAAAGCCAGCTAATTACCTAGGTATTATATGCATGAATTCCTGGAAAAGATCTGCCATGACCAGCCCATACTTAATGCCAGTTGCATGGGCTCCATGCAAGCTGGCTATTTTAAAGAACAAAATCATTGGAGGAAGTATCAAACATGGGTGGAATATTTTGGGATGGAACTATCATGGAAATTATTTTGCTGTTGCTTATAATTTGTTGTGAGGTTCTCCAACTATGGAAGTGCCACAGGCGCCCATGGCATCCTTTGTGTTATGCTTGGGAAGACTGTCTGCCTGCCCTCCCGGCCAGGGCTTGAGGTCCAACAGCCAGCTTTTCCCTGAAAGCTGCAGCAGCCGAGGACATCAGTGCCCACCCATGTCCCCTTGGCCCTCACCGTCCCCAAGCGTGCAATGGCTCCCGAGAGCAAGTGCTGGGGACTCATCGCCTGAGAGGTCCCTCTGGCTGCAGAAATGTTCTTGGTCCACTGCACCACGGGTACGGTCTGCTGGAGGATTTGATGTCCCCCGAAGCTCTCCTCGACTGGTGACAAAGCAGGTTGGAGGCCCTTCCTCATCTCTTGGGGGTGACAACTCTGAAGAATGTGCTTTTCATAGTGTCACAAGTTCCTGCAGGGGGACTGAGCCCCAGATGCCCCTGGCAGGAGCTTCTCATTAATACACATCTCTCGGTCTGTTCTCCACACCACCCTGCAGGCTTGTCCTGAACGTACTTCCAAACAACCTCCTTGTCTCGGGGTCTGCTCCTGGAGAAGCCCAGTTGCAAGCAGCTGTTTAAAGGACTAAGTATATTGATTCTTCCTTCAGCTCTTCTAATTCTTTCAGACTCCAGTGTAGACGGGGAGTAATTTTCACAGAGGAATTGAACGTACACAATGACAGTCAAATCAATCCCGCTCAGTGGGCAGAATAAGAACCGCTGTTATTTCTGCAAACCTAAATATGCTGATGCCCGCAAAATGCCAGAAAGAGAGAGGCTGTCAAAACAAAGAAAACAGATACGAACGCACCAAAGCAGTCAGCCCTGGTTAGCGCCATCGACTCCCAGGTGAACGCGACTTCACCATGAGAAGTCCCGATTTGGGAAGTGTTTCAGGTGTTTCTCCTCGGAAACATCCTTCACAACCTTTACCCAGTTATGTTCCCACTCCCTCGGATCTCTCTCCATCTCCGTAACCACCTCTGTCTTATACTAAGTAGTGAGACTCTTACCAGGAAACAGTGGGAGCCCGTCCGCAATTACGGACAAGCCCATCCTTTCCCTGCTGCACTAACCTTGGTCGTAAACCAAGTGGTCATATATGTGCAGGTCTGTTTCCCTGCTCTTAATTCTTTCCCTTTATTCACCAGTTTCTACCTAGGCTGCTAGTTGGTTCGTCTTCATGCGTCGTCAGGTATTTATTCAGATATAAAAAATTTGCTACAGTTTATTTAGAAAAGGCAGGATGAATGCTTGATTTTGCCCCTTTGTTTATAAGTTTCATTTATTTTTAATTTTTTAAAAAATGTGTTTATTTATGGGGCGCCTGGGTGGCTTAGTCAGTTAAGTGGCCAACTTGGCCTCAGATCATGATCTCAAAGGTTCATGAGTTCAAGCCCCGCATCGGGCTCTGTGCTGACAGCTCAGAGCCTGGAGCCTGCTTCAGATTCTGTGTCTCCCTCTCTCTCTGCCCCTCTCCCACTCACACTCTCTCTCAAACATAAATAAACATTTAAAAAATGTTTTTAAATGTTTTTATTTATTTTTCAGAGAGAGGCAGACAGAGAGGGAGATGCAGAACCCAAAGCAGGCTGCAGGCTCTGAGCAGTCAGCACAGAGCCCGAGGCGAGGCTCGAACTCATGAATTGTGAGATCATAATCTGTGCCGAACTCAGACGCTTAACCGACTGAGCCACCCAGGCACCACTGTTTATAAGTTTTAGAAATAGTTTTAATTTACCAGCATCCTTCAGTGGTGATCCATTGACTTTAAGTGTCATCCAGAATTCATGTATTTAAACCTAATTGATACATTTCAGTCAATTGCAGTTATTAATCCCAACCGATGTTCAGAATGTCCTATCTTTGGGAGCCTCTTCTTGTTGAGTCATTTGGACGTGGCCCTATTGTTTTTTATAGCTTCCTTGCTCTCTAATACGTTTGCAGCAATAGGTAATGGGCAGGTAGGGAGCCCTTGGGCAGCTTAAAATCTCACAAGCCTGACTGGGGGCTATGGGGAGTTCAGTGTGAGCAGCCATTTACATACAACAGGTATGTTCGAGAGAGGGTGGCCCAGACCCAACACTAACTCCTCCACTCCCATAGGGTCCTCTCCAGGGTGATATGAAAAGGCCAAGCATACAGATCAGGAAGCAAGGGGGGGTGGGGAGGGAAACACTAAAATAACAATAGCTAATATTTATGAAAACTTACTGTGTGCCAGAAGCTGGTCTAAGGTCTCTCCAAGTCCTAACTCATTTAACCCTCATAACGACACCGCGGGGTGGGCACTGTCGTTACCCCCATTTCACAGATAAGGAAACGGAAGCACAGAAAGGTTAAATAACTAGGTGGAAGCTACCAGGTCATATCAGGTCATGCCAGAAAATGATGGAGCCAGGAGACAAAGTCAGGGGCACTCTCCCAACCAAAATGGAAGAGAAGACCAGCACTCCTCCTTTGTGGATCGTTAAGGATTCTGTGGAGGGAGGGTGGGGGGTTGCAGCACACATGGGAATCTGCGCAGTCAGCATCCAATGAGAGTTTTCGACCTAACTGACCTTGGGATGCCCAAGGTAAGTGATCCAGCCGCTAACCTCAGTTCCCCCTGCCTCCCTCCCCAGCAGTGTCCCTCCTAGTCTGTGCACCAGCCTCAGTGTCCGGCCCTGCTCCCACCTTCCCTGGAGCATGGTGCTAGCTCCTTCCTTCCCCAGCATCCCCCAGAAATTCACTTCTCAGACCAAGGTGGGAATAGCACAAATAAGTTTCTGATGGGGGATTAGGAGGTGCTTTGCACATTTCCTCGAGAATCGCTATTTTGTAGAGGAGGAAGCTGAGTGGTTGAGTGTTTTGTTCAAGCCATGAAGCTAGCGACCTCTGGACCAGATTTCTGCTCAGTTCTATCTCTCACACCACAGCCCTGTGCCTCACTTGTGCCCCACGGCTGCCCTCTGCTGGGCTCATGAGAGCACCTCCCTGATGTGCTGTAACCACGTGTTACCTATGCTTCCAGAACACGGTGTCCAGAGTGATCCCACCTGAGGAGGACCTGGGGGGGGTGGGGCGGGGAACAGGGATGATATTTCTCATTCTCAAAGCCACTGGCAACGCTCCTCAAATCGCATCAGTAGAAACTATATTATTTTGCTATGAAGAACAGTATTAGGATAATTGTTGACGTTTGAATAAGGTTACATACGAGTAAAGGGACATCACGTCTATAACTTTCAAGCAATTTGGAAAAGTGTGTGTGCGGAGAGAGAGAGAATACTTGGGAAAATGTTAGCATTTGGGGGATTTGGGGGAAGTATGTAGGGAATTCTTTACTATTCTTACTCTTCTGTTCATCTGAAATTATTTCAAATAAACTGTACTTTCAGGAAGCCACCCACCACAGCTCCCCTGAGAGTAGTCTCTAGCTACTGATGGAGTCTGTAGGAGACTACAAATTTCTGAGCCACGGGGCTCCCTCCTCGGCCCTTCTTCATGACAATAAGCACAACCACCACGGTAGGTCCGGAGTACAGGGACCCTTGAGAGGAGGAAGAAGCTACCTCTTGGGCAGTAGCTACTAGGGGTCTTCACTTCCCACAGGACCCCATGTGCAGCCCTACTAAGGCACACGCGAATTTGTCACTGTAGGCAACGAGGGGAGACCCTCAAAAAGGATAAGCCTGTGTGTGTCCGGATACCGGTCAGCATAGTGAAGGGGCCAGAAGGCATTTCTCGTGAGGTAGAATGAAGGGCATAAGATGGGGCGCTTGGGAAGAGTAGAGCTGGGTGACAAGGAAAGGAGCTACCTGGGGGCACATAGGGAACACTATGGATCTCTGTCCAGCAAAATAGAAGCAGACTCAGTCTGTGAGATGTGAGAAGACACTATGAGCTCTGAGTGGAGGTGCTGGGAAGCACAGGTCACTCTACACCGGGGCCATGGTGCAGAATGCCATCCAATGATTAATCCAGAAAGCTCACTTCAGGGCACCCTGGGGTGCCCACTGGGGACGCTCCCCCAAGAGGGTGCTGACCATCTACAGGGGGAGGGGGTGTCTGAGAGGGGATGTACTCACTGCAGAGAGTTCCAACCACTGCTTCTCAACCTTGGCCGTACATTGGAATCACCCGGGAATTTCTTTAAACCACCCATGCCTGAGTCCCACCCCCAGAAATTCTGATGTAATTGGTCCAAGGTGCTGCCTGGGCATTGAGTTTTTGTTTTTTGTTTTTTAAGTTCCGCAGGTGATTCTAATGTGCAGGCAAGCTTGAGAGTCACTGGCTTAGAAGGCACTACCTTCCAAGGCTCTTTGAATCTCAGAGAAATCAGGACCACATGAACAAGATCAGAGAGCCCATCTTTGCTGTAGGAATAACAGCTTCAATCACCTCAAAGAGAAATCAGAACGAACCCTGAACCTAGTCTCTGATGGATGTGCATCTGAGCCTGAAAATGCGCTTAGGTGTCTTGTTAAAGTTGAGAAGAGACATTAAGGGAAGGGCGGCATGGTTTTATTGCATTTGAGAGCAACCTGGGTTTGGGTTGATTTTGGAACTGGTACTGTCTTCTGGCAAATATGGGGAAGTAATGGCTTGTGGTTATGTCACCGTGAGGCCATCAGTCCATTCTCTGGGGCTTTCTACTCCAACTGCCAGTCCTCTGAACATCCAAATACGGAAGTCACTCTGGCTTTGTTTCCCTCTGCCACCTTCCCCCGGGAGACCAAAAAGGTAATGGCACCCTTCCTTCTCAAGGAAGGGGCACCCAAGCCTACAAAATTCTGGCCCCCTTCTCCAGAAGGAAGTTAGCAGCCACGGCTGCTGTGGCTGTCGGGTGGGAGTGGGACCACCTGAAGACAAACTCCATCCAGGCCTTTGTCCCATCCGAATAGCTGGATGGTCTGAGGCTCCCTGAGAAAGGAGACACTGTCTCATTGAAGGGATGAGGGGAGAGGCCCTAGGTGAAAAGCAGATCCCCAAGTCCAGAACAACGAACAGAGGGCTTAGCTTTGGACTTCAACTCTTCCCCATCAATGGTCTCATCCTGGCTCCTGGCACAGAATATTATCTACATCTTGGCCACCCCCCTGGACTGGACAACCCCACATGGGTGTTTCACAGGCACATCAGTCCTATTGTGTCCAAAACCAAACGCCTGATCTTCCCTCTCTGCTCCACCCCCCAACCCAAATCTGTTCTCCCTCAGCTTTCTTCAGCCCCCCAAAATGGCAACACCATCCTTCTGGTTGCCCAGGCCAACAGCGTCATAGCCACCCTTCACTCCTCTCTTCTCTCCCATGCCACATAGAATCCTTCAGTCCCACGACACCACCCACACTGAGCCACCATCTCCTGCCTGGACTGCCACTGGGTCCCCCTCTCTGGTCGTCCTCCTTCCAACCCCTCTGAAATCTGTTCTCAGCACAGCAGCTGAATGACTTTGAAAACATCCGATCAAGTTACTCCTTGGCTCCAAGCCCTCCAACAACTTCTCATCTCTCACAGAGTAAAAGCCCATGGCCTTGGCCTCCATAATTACCCCCTATCTCTGGGACCTCATTTCCCACCACCGCCCCCTCCCCATTCACCCTGCTCCACCCCCACTGCAGTTCCTCGAGGACGTGTTGCTGTGCACCTGCCCAAACACATCCCCCACACCCTTCAGTGCATCCAGTTGCCCAAACATCCCTTTGGTAGCAAGGTCTTCCCGAGGGCCCTATTTAAAGCTGTAATCTCTCCCCACCAGCCCTCCCCTCTCCTGGCTATGTTTTCTCCAACTAACATACTACCTTTTCCAGGTGTCTGCCACCCACTCCTAAAATGAACTCCACAAGGACAGGGACTTTGTTGGCTCTGTGGCTGCATCCCCTGTGTCTGGACAGGCCAACTACAGAGCAGATATCCCATGAGCATGTGCTGAATGCGTGGAGATCATCAAGACCAGAGCACAGGGGCTCTGAGGTCGAAGGACACCAGGTGCAGACAACTGCAGGGGGTGTCATGGGGGATGGGCCCTGATACCACTGACTGGGGACCTCCTCAGAGCAAGCAGAAGGACCTCGTGGGCCTGGACGACAAGAGCCTTCAGCACATGGATTGGGGACCGGGGGCCCCACCATTTCTCCAGCACCACATGAGCCTTGGCTCCCAGTACAACAGGGGGGCAGGCAGCCAGGGAAAACAACCAACGCTGGGCTTCTCAATAACCTTGGAAACCCACAGCTTGCAGTGAGATTTTGTTGGATTAAGAAAAGTAAGTAAATACGGGCTATTTTGCACCTTGACTATTGGGCAGCAGTTCCTACCAGAAGATCCCCACTGAGGGTCCCTGTGGGCAAGAAAGGCAGAGGCCCCTTGCAAAATGCAAACACTGATGGTCCCTCCCGCGGGGCTGAGGTGCTAGCCTGGGGGTGGGGGGCGCTGGCCCACATGCTCCCAGGGCTGCAGACTCGGGGTGTCCTCCACCCTCCCACCAGGCCCACAGTCTTGCTGAGACAGCAGAATCTTAGGGTGGGACGGTAAGTAGGGGTTAGGCAGGCAGGGGGAGCCGGGGGAGGAGGAAGAGAAATCTGGCAGAGGATACAGCATGAAGGCAACGAAGTGAGTGCCTGGGA
This sequence comes from Panthera uncia, assembly GCF_023721935.1. Classification (NCBI taxonomy): domain Eukaryota; kingdom Metazoa; phylum Chordata; class Mammalia; order Carnivora; family Felidae; genus Panthera; species Panthera uncia. The sequence continues at coordinate 30,797,234 of NW_026057578.1, read as the reverse complement.
CAAAGCGGGGACATGCACGGAGCACGGTTATGAGAGAGCAGGGCCCAGGTGTGGGGTCAGAGGGCATGGCCTTGGGAACACACCAACAAGCCTCAACTTGGACCTAAGGCCACAGGAAAGCACCCACCTGAGAAAGCTTGTCCCTGCCGGAGTGGGCTGGTAGAGCCTGACTGGTGGAGGTGGCCAGACCGCAGGAAGCTGGCTGGCAGGCAGGGTGGAGGTAGGATGGGCAGCTGTGGTTACTGAAAACAGAACACTAGTTACCGGCTGGGGAACAGAACACTGGACTGGGGCAGGTGTGGGAAAGGGGCCAGGGTCTGGGTTTGGTCGTGCGAAGTCCACATGAAGGGGCCTCACAGCCCATGTGGGCTAGCGATGTGGACTTGGGAATCGTGGAGATGAGTGTGGTAATGGGAGCCGTGGGAGTGGGGGAGAATACCCAGGACGGAGTTCAGTTGGAGGGGAAGAGGGCCTGGGACAGAATGCCACCATCTGAGGGACGGGCGGAAGAAGGTACTCAGAAAAGTGGCTGAGGAGGGGCGCCTGGGTGGCTCGGTTGGTTAGGCGACTGACTCTTGGTTTCAGCTCAGTCATAACCCCCACAGTTCATGGGATCAGGCCCCGCGTTGGGCTCTGCACCGACAAGCCCGTTTGGGATTCTCTCTCACCTTCTCTTTTTGCCTCTCCCCTGTTCACTGTTTCTCTCTCGAAATAAACAAACATTAAAAAAAAAAAAAAAAAGGTGGCGTGGAGGAGAAGCTGAGGAAGCCTGAGGAAAGCCAGGAGAGCAGGTTGTGAAGGCCAAGGGCAGAGTGTCTCTAGAAGCAGGCAGTTGTTGGCAGCATCCTGGGAAGGGACGCTGGTTCCACACAACCAGCCCCCCCCCAGCTCGAGCCAAGTGCATCCGCCCCTGCTGCACCCCTGGTCTTCAACAGGCACTCCTCCCCCAACAGAAACCACAAGTGACACAGAATTTAATAGATGTTTATTTGTGTAACAGGAACACTCAGGTATATAAATAAGGTAAATACTTCCCAATGGGCAATATATCATGTTGTGGAACCGTGCTGGAAAAGAATCTACGTGTATTGTTCAACAGGGATCAGACAGCACGCGGAGAAAGGTCAGCGGTGGCTAACACACATGGACTGTGAACCACTAAGTTGGGTAAAGGGCACGGCGGCAGCACATGGGCTCACACCTATTGGGAGAGGCCCTAGGACTGTCAGGTGGGCTCCACACACGCCCAAGAGCTGCTCCAAGGTCACCCGTGTTTGAGGTCAAGAAAACCGAATGTCAATACCCTGTATATCCATGCAAGAATACCAAATCTCACCCACACAAGAGGAGCAGAGAAAGTGACCCTGAGGGGGCAGGGTATATATGGGCTAACCTCTGCGTGGCTCAGACACAGGCAGTGATAGGCAACATGTGACTGCCTGGCACTCCCCAAGGGAGGCCACTTCTGTTTGGGGGAACTTTACCCTGAAACAGATCCTCAGAATAGACAGAATTGAGGAGGAGGCCCATAGCTGTGCCCAACTCACCCAACGGCACAGGGCTCCCAGGGCTTCAACAGAGGGGACTCTTTCCTCTACCACTTTGATCTTCCCCTCCTCTCCTGGAAAGTATAAACATCAATAAAAATTAAAATTTGGCATCAGCATCAGCTCCAGAAGGTAGTCCACAATCCATGAGCTTTGCCTCTCCCCGGATGGGCTTCTGAGCCCTGTTCCTGACCCCTGCACCCACAAAACACACAGCCGGCCTCTGTCAGTCTGCCCTCAGCTGCAGGACTCCTGGCCTCTCCTTGGCTCCTGTGGTCTCTCGGCTGTCCTCTGGCTGGACAACAGCAGCTCTCTGTGTCCTGTCCCTCACCTGTTCTCTTGGCTCCAAGTCCTCTAGTTTTATTGGCCCTGATGTCTGCTCAGCTCTTCCCCTTTCTAACCAGTCCCCAGGCACCCAGCTAGTGTGACTTAAGGCAGGAACACGGTGCTCTGTGTATGGAGGATTTAAACGAAACAGCACACGAAGGGCGTCTTTTAAGAACAGGTATGCACATTCTGCCCGCTAGAACTCCCTTCCTATTCTGGCGTTTCTAGGCACAAAGGCGGCAAGCCCAGTACATGAACCTAATGGAGATGTGAAATAGACGTGTTCCAGGAGCCAAGGACAAAGACAGTGATGCGGACGATATCAGATACAATTTCTCCCGGAACAGAATCACCAGGGGACTAAGCCCAGCTAATCCGTCTGAGCGCTACGTATAGGTAAAGCCCCCAGGAGGCTGTAAGGAGCTAGGCCCTGCCTAATGCCTGGAGACCGACACAGAGGCATCTTCAGCCTAATGTCCAGAGGGCCCTTCTCCCCAGTTTAGACCCCACTTCTCTACAGAAAAAAGCAGCCTGGGTCCATCCAATGCAACAATGAGGGAGGAAGTGCCAGGTCTGGCAAACACAGGTCCGGGAGGGCGTGAGGGCAAGCCAGGATCAGCAGCTGTCACAGCAGCTGCTTACTAAACACTTCCACAACCTTGTTCTCCTGATTCCTGTCATAATCACTCCTTCTTTGGGTAACTGAAGGGGAGAGGCCATTATTTAAATACAACGGGCCTTTGAGTCTGGTCTCCATTCCCCACCAACACCCAGGAAACAAAGGTCAATTGGTAGTCCTGTTACCGTCATTCCCTTGGCTCGAGAATTTCACAGATCCTTGATCCTTCAGGCCTTCACAGATCCTCCAGGGCCTTCACAGATCCTTCACAGATCCTTCAGGGCCCAGAAGAGACCTTTCACTCACCACCACTTGGTCCAAACTGCAGCACCCTCTGTAGATTAGGCCATCAGGCCCTCCCTCAACAAGGGAAACCTAGTCAAGCAGTGGGAGTGGCAAATCTCTTCAAAAACTGGAAACTGGTCAACTGGAGATCGATCGAGGGAAAGGGAAGTTTGTTTTCACCAAGACAAGGACAGAATAACGAGACTGCCCAAGAATTAGCCCCTCTCTGCAGGGAGTGGGAGGTCTGTTCTGGCTGCTGTCACAGCCCCTGCTGCAGACAAGCACAGTGAGTGGGTCCACGCTTATTTTCTTGTGATGTGTCTAGACAGCCACCTGGACATCCTCCTCTAGCCTTTCCTCCCCACCCTGACTTTGGAGGAACAGGAACCCTGGGACCAGGTGAAACCAAACCCCTCCCCACTCCACCCTTATTCAGCACATCATCACAATGCGCAAGCAAGGCGGGCACAGACTGCTACTCCGAAGACTGACAGTGCCTAAGATATGATGAGCACAGGAAGAGGTTCCAGCAAGGACAGATCACATCTGGCAGAGAAACAAAATTCTACTTGCCTAGAAACTGACCTAAGGCAGGCTCCTTATGGAGCAAGGCCATTGTTAATTTTCCAAGCAGTGCCGCTCTTTGCCCTGAGCCATTCACATCCTCCCCTGCCCACCGCCATCAACATCCAGGGTGCTTCTGAGCCTGCTGGGACCTCATGGACACACTGAAGATCTGAATTCAAGGATCCATTCGGATCAGCCTCTGGCCAACTCAGCAACTCGCTTAGACTCAAATCACAGGGTCTGTTTAATCGCCTTTAAAATATATCATACAGGAAGATTCCAAAAATATGAATCAAGTTACAGGAGAAGAAGCCCACTGGGGAAAAATAAATACCATAAGAGTGACTTCAAAGTCCACCTGGGCAAAGTTAAATGTTACATTTCACCCCTTCTACAAGTAAAAGAGACACTAATTTCAAACATACACTGCAGAATTAGAAACCCAGAAAACACTATGGAAAACACTAAGAGTAATATGTTTTAAATATGATTACACAATAGCTACTAATATGCTCAGAACATGAAACAGGCAAATAATAATAAACATAAACAGGACCCAGGCTGCCGTGGACTTTCCCCATGCTGAGGGCAGTTAGGGGTGGCAGTTAGGTGCGCCCGCTCGTAAAGGGGAAAGACCCAGGTGTCCCATGAGCGGTCACAAGTAGGGCTCACAGGGAGGCGGCTCAGGCCCGGCCCTCTGCAGATGCGCCCTGCTCTCCTTGACAGCGTGTCCGTCAGCTCCCTGGGGAAGCTCCAACTTGGTGCACAGGCTGACCTCCTCGGCTTGAGGAACGAATATTCCAGAATTCTTGGAATTTCAGGCACACCTACACCACTTTCACAAAAGCAAGTGGAACTAGGGCTGATTCCTGTCCTGGCAAGCTGGAGTGAGGTCTGCCTCTGCCCCACGACCCTGGGGAAGCGCTCCACGTGCTCTTGCCCTCAGCGTCCTCAAAGGCAAGGCGCTCAGGACTCTTGCCCGAGGTCCCTCAGGAGGCTGCTGTGAGAACCTATAAGATTCAGAGCAGAAAACAAAAACCTTGGGGCACCTGGGCGGTTCAGTCGGTTGAGCATCTGACTTTGGCTCAGGTTGTGATCTCATGGTTTGTGAGTTTGAGCCCTGCATCAGGCTCTGTGCTGACACCTCGGAGCCTGGAGCCTGCTTTCGATTCTGTCTCCCTCTCTCTCTCTGCCCCTCCCCTGCTCATGCTCTGTTTCTCTCTCTTTCTCTCTCTCAAAAATAAATAAACATTAAGAAAGAAAGAAAGAAAGAAAGAAAGAAAGAAAGAAAGAAGAAAAGAAAAGAAAAGAAAAGAAAAATCTTGACATAAGGACTGCATGATATTTATGAAGCAAAACAAGTAGGAAACACATCCACACACAGAAGTAAGAAACTGAAGTCACAAGGGAGAGCATACAGTTTCAGCCACATTTTATTTCTCACACAAAAAATGGATCTGAAGCAAGTTATACCATTCATTAAGAATGCACAGGTATATGTTAAAATAGTCTTTTGAATCTCGTCTGTACAGTGAAATATCTTCAATAAATGGGAGAAAGAAAAACAATGTGCATATATATAGATATAGATAAATACACACGAGGTGGTGTCGCTTTCCCAGCTACTAGGCTAGGAAGCTCCTCTTACTTGACCTGAAAGCACGTGGGGAAATCAGAAGATAAAACCCGAGCTGACCCTCTGGGCTTCTTGCTGAGAGCTCTCATGAGCACCCAGCTTCAGCTTCCTGGGACGCCAGGACCCTCCCCACTTGGTGACCACTTCCACAAAGGAATGTGCCAGTCACCTCGATCCCAAAGATGGCCTTATTCAGGAGTTGCTAGGCCCCAGCCACCAAGCACCCCGCCATATGCCCACAATAAGGCAACAGAGACTACCCCTTCTGTCTCTGGTCTCAGGAACCAAGTTCATTCTTCAATGTGAAAACTGGACTTGTTACTAATTACCTCCACTAAGATTTGTGGGTGAGATACTGACTCATCTCAAGGACCAGCATTTAGAAATGGCCTGAAAGCTGTTGCTTTTTGGGTGCCCAGGACATCACTCGATACCCATAAGTAGCCTCTGGTGACAAGAACTTGCTCAGCCAGAAATCACAGAATACTGGACTTAGGAGAGAGCTCCGAAAACGAGGCCCCGGAGAGTGCTATGTCCTGCCCAGGGTCACAGAGCCACAACAGAAACCCCAAGCAAAAACACATTTTGTTTTTAAGGGGGCCTTGGACCTTTAAAAGAAAAGCCATGTGCTGAAACAGAAGTACACGCTCAGAAGAAAAAGTCACGTAGTGACTGAGAGCTGCAATGTTGAGGGAGGCCTGCCCTGTGCTGCACATGGCAGCCATCTGGGCGGACTGTGAGCTTTCAGGGAAGCAGGAGGGCTGATTTAAACAGAAACAGAATGAACCGGCCGCAGACCAAGGTGCTGAAGCGGGTCTCTGCACTGCATTTGGCAATGAGAACAGCCGTGGCACAGAATAAGCAAACACCTTTGGGCACCAAGTTCTCTCTCCCATTCTCCCCTGCTTGCTGTCCTAACAAAGAACTTGTCTTCCCAAAGTCAACCTCACTCCTATAATCAGGCAGGGGAAAAAAAAATAAATCACAGTTTAAAAGGAAAAAGGTCCCTCAACGAAATACACACTACATTTAAACTGGTCACATTATATTAAAAAAAAAAAAATGTGCACTGAATCTTCAGAAGAGTCAAACCTCTAATCGGATTAGGTTTCCAGAGCTGTAAGCAGGATTCTGTGGTTTCAGTGGAGAAGTCATGGTACAACTGAAATCACCGCAAGGGATAAGTGATTTTTAAACCACACACACACACAGATACACATTTGCCTTAAGAGTAGTATATACACAACACAGCAGCTACGTGGGTGGTCGGTCAGGCTAAGGGTGCGTGAACAGGAAGCCCCCCTGCTCCCTAACAGGAAAGCCCCCAGAAAGGATTCAGCAGCAACAAGTCTATAGCCCAAACGTGAACAGCATCGTCCCTGAACAGACACAGCTAGTCAGAGCCACCAGAGCCTACAGCCTGTGGGAGAGGGCTCAGTTACAGTACATTCTACTGCATACACTTGAGATATTACAGTGTATTTTTTCAGACTATTATAAATAATTTCTCGTGCTTTCTGGGAAAAAAAAAAAAAAAATCAAACGAAGCCTTCTTTCATTCAGTCTGTGATGAAGTAAGGTGAATCCTTCTCGTAACGCACAGCTCAGGCTCCCCAGGGCTTTGTGGGCAGGATGCTCCTCTGATTAATAAGCTTGTGTCCCTCCAGCCTACAGAAGGCAACCGTCCCGTCACTCCAGCGCAGGTGTTTTCAAGACGCCCATGTGAAAGCTCTTGGGTAGCAAAGGCATCCAAGCTGTGCACCTCTTCCCTGCTGGGGGGGCAGCTACAAGGCAGGCAGGGGGTCCTCTGAACCGGTCAGACACAGACGAACGTCTCCACTCTCTGATGGAGCACCGAAACAGAAGCTCTGGCTTGGGAGCTAGAAGTACCCAGCAGAACCACCCCAGGTGGGCACAACACTGCCTTCCAGGTTAAAACTTTTGTATAAAAGACCCAAATGGTCTTACCCTTGTGACTTCTTTCCAACTCAAAGCTATGGTTTACCCACAACCCAAATCATAAGCACATAGACTGTATATATACAGATTGTTTTTAAATCCCACAAATAAAAAACACTCTACAAAAAAACAAAAACAAAAACAAAAACAAAACACCAGTGAGTTGAAGCCTTGTCATAGTCTGAGACACACCAGTGGGGCTTGCCTTGGGGCCCTGCCCCTCGCTCTGCTCACTCTTGCTCTCTCGGCCCTGGGGCCCCTATTCATCCTCTGTGCCGGCTGTCAGCATCCCCTTGTCAGCCAGGTGAGATCTGAGGGTGTTGAAGATGTGCAGTTGTTGATCTGGACGCAAGGTCAGGAACTGCTGAATCAGCTTGCTTGGGTTCGGGCCCCTGGAGGAGAACGTGAGGAAACAGCTCTGAGTGGGGGGACTCAGCAGCTTCTAGGGCCTGATTATACAAATAGCTGCTGTTCCCTGTGGATTCTCTACTCATGGAGGGCAGGGGGCCTCAAAGAATCCATTAAGAGCAGCAACTGAAAACTGCATTCATATTTGGGATGCTTTTCACTTCAACTGAGGTGTAGCTAAAATCCCAGATGTTCACCACACTCAAAAATCCAACAACTGGCTTCAGATGGAAAGGCATCGTACCTGATAAAACTGGCAATGTACACGTTGACAAAGGTGGCCATCAGATACTGGCAGTCAAAGCGATCCATGATGCCGCCATGGCCGGGAATGGTATTGGCAAAGTCCTGTTAGAGGCAGGGGAAGGACTGGTAAGTATGGGCTAGGCCAAGATCAAACCCTGCCCTGTGGTCCCACCTCAGTGTCCAGCTACTATCCTGAGTAGCTGAGGGCAACAGAAAGTAAGAAGTATGGACCCAAATGCTGAGGGTATAATACCACACAATCTTACTATAAAATGTTTCTTTTGAAGAAAGATACAAGGTATATTAACAAATAAACTGAAAATCCAACTACAGTTGACTCTTGAACAACAGGGGTCTGAACTACAAGGGTCCACTTACACATCATTTTCTTCAGTAAATATAGTACAGGAATATAAATGTATTCTCTCTTCCTTATGATTTTCTTAATCACATTTTCTTTTCTCTGGCTTGCTTTATTGTACGAATACAGTATATAATACATATAACATACAAAACAGGTGTGAATCAACCAATAATTCTTCTGGTCAACAGTTACATGTGAGTTTTCTAGTACATGGGAGGATGTGGTAGGGGGGAATGTCAGTGCCTCTAACCCCTGCATTATTCAAGGGTCAAAACTATACTGAATTTTCTTGGAAAGCAATGTATTTTTATTTAACCTACCTAAATCTCATGCACGAGTGAAGGAAAGCACACATTAACAGTCAGGGTTTATAGCCTGGTATTTTGAAGGGGCGGTGGTTGATGGGGTGGGACAGGAGACTGGGCTGGGAGACAGAAGAATAGGGAAGACGATTTTCCTACTTTGATTTTAAAGGCTCGTTTGAATCCACTTGCAAAGAATCCTCCAAAGGGGCCGATGAGCGAGGCAAAAGTGGACAGGGCGATGCTGTGGATCTGGAAGGGGTACATCCAGACTGTTGTCTGAGAAGAACAAGGGAAAATCAGTCAAGATGCCTTGTTGACATAAATAACTCTTTATCAAATGAACTATATTTTCCCTCCAAAATCAAAATGAGTAAGAAAAGTGGATTTTGTGTTTGTAAATCTCGAATATTTGACTTAATGGAGGACATTAAGTATCATACATTCAGTCTGTTGCAATATGTTTTGGCTGACATATGCGGAGAAAGTCCGGCCTTACACAAATTAGGTAGTTGAAAAAAAGGAAGAGTAGGGGCGCCTGGGTGGCTCAGTTGGTTGAGCGTCCAACTTTGGCTCAGGTCATGATCTCACAGTTTGTGAGTTTGAACCCCATGTCAGGCTCTGTGCTGACAGCTCAGAGCCTGGAGCCTGCTTCGGATTCTGTCTCCCTCTCTCTCTGCCCTCCCCCACTCACTCTCTCTCTCTCTCTCTCTCTCTCTCTCAAAAATAAAGACATTAAATTTTTTTTTAAATAAGAAAAAAAAAGGAAAAAAGGAAGAGTATTTTAGCACTGTCTTTCAGATGCTTATGGGTATTCTCCTCTGATACTGCACCAAAACTTGACAAATGGTAGTTTCTTAAAAATTTGTCGAATTTGAGATCCAGGAATGAAATTTTTGTACTCTTAGCATTAGAATCCATTGGTCTGTCTTGAACTTTGAATGGACCTTTTACCCACACGTGACTGCTGTAATACCATGCACTGACTATTTAGGAAACAATAGTTCACTAAGTTATGTAAATCTTCCAAATGTGGACACATTTTGCTATATATAATGTCAAAACATCATTATGTTAAAGTCATCATATGTTAAAATCACTATAAAAATCTTACAAAGAATCACCACAACTCTCATCAGCAAAGCTATGAAGTGTTAAGAGCTCTGGTGGAAACCCTATTACACTTTCCAAAATACTAATTTTCACTTGGCAGGTGAATTTTATCATTGGTAACAATCACCGTTAGGTGTTTTCCTTCGAGTGACAGACTCACTTTCGTCATCTTCAAGGAAAATGTTTGTCAAATACACAGGTCTCAAAAACCATAGCTTGTCGGACTTTTCAAGTAAAAATGATGTCCCTATAAAACAGCAGCTAGTTGAGCTCATATCTCAAACAGGCGCACGCGTGCTTTCCTTTAGGTAAACGCTGTACTTCAGTATTTACCAGAAATCTTTTATGCATCCTTTTCATACACAAGAGTATTAGAAAGATATGTATTCAAGGGTCAGGATTTAATAAAATGAATAGTTTTACTGTTTCATCAAAGACACTCTTCGGAGGAACTCTCTTATTCTCACTGCGTGTGTGTGGCACGAAGAATCCAATGACTCAGTCCAGTTCGGGGCCAGAACCCCCACTCATACTAATGCGCCAGGCGAGTTTACCCATCACTGCTTGTGTACCCTACCATTCACAGCAAATTTCAACAACGTAAACAGGCAAATAATGTCATTATATTGTTATGGAAATAATCGTGACTTCACGGGCCCCCTGAAAGGATCTCAGGGTCCCCCAAGGATCCACAGAGCACAGTTTGAGAACCACTGGTCTAAATGAATAGAAGTCAGATGAAGTGTCTCCTTCTGCTTTCAGCCTGAACTGACCTGAACAATTCTCTGTCCTGGGGCTTGCAGCGTTGTGGAGGGAGGAAGCTAGGTGGTTGTTGTTGCTGTTGTTGTTGTTGTTGTTGTTTTGAGGGAGTGGTCACTATCTAACCAGGGATAGCTTGCCCCATGTGAATGGCACGTACCAAGCCAATGACCGACCGGATCACCTCAGGAATGTTGTACTCCTGCAGACGGAAGAGGTCCGAGGGCTCACAGTCCACAGTGAAGCTGTTGGTGTCATTGTTGTACTCCACGGGGCAGACAAAGCATCTGTACCCGGACATCACATAGGACAGCTGAGGATGAAGAGCAGAGACGGGCAGAGGAGACCAGTCCCAGTCATCCTGCCTGGGTGGCAGACACGGGGCCTGGCTGTGTCCCTCACAGCGCCTAGCCTGCTCGCTGCAAGCTGTGCACTAAATCAGAGGTTCATATTTCCCCACGTGAGTATTTTGCCAGAATCTGGGAAAAAATTTTAAAAGAGGTTCACGGCCTGCTGAGGCTTCACACATACTTACCCCAACATCCAGGCCAAAATCCAGGACAGACCTGAAGGAATCTGGGCAAAGAACTACAAGAAGATTCCCCCCATTCAGGGAAGCTACGGTCCCTTTTTCTCAGCATCTCTTAATTTAATTCAAACGGGAGGCAGGTTGGCAGGGAGCGATATAGTGAGAGACAGTCAGTCCAGAGGAAAAAGGAAGAAGAATAATGAAGTAAGGGAATCAGTACTGGAGGATGGCTGGACACCTCTGAAGAAAGGAGAGAGGCTGGCCTGATGGTCAGAAGCAGGGAATGCTCCAGAAAGGGTGGGAAGATCAACCACCCACAGGCAGGGCACAAATGGGAGAGAACCTTGGCCAGAGTGGCATGGCTCGCCTCACCTCCTACTCTTAGCTGCCAATCACTTGATCTTGAAATATCAAGTGACAAGAACGCTACCTGCTGAGTGTCACCGTGCCTTGACATGGGGGAGTACAGGTTCACACGGCCCTGCTCAACTGCCGAGACCCTGTTTGGAATCTGGCAGATAAAGGACAGCTGGCTCTGCCCGGGCCACTTACGGAGCATGCCAGGCTCATGCCCCTTGCAGGGCAAGGTTACCATTCAGTGGGACAGGGTCCTTGGCCTCGGGAGACAAGCTCTCTAGCCCTGGACAAGCTTTGAAGGTGGGCTGAGGTCTCTGTGCCCTCTCCCACCCAGCGGGAAACCACCACCTACCAGAAGGCCAAACACCACTGTAGCAAAGAAGCCCCCAATGAAGCCTTCCCAGGTCTTCTTCGGGGACAGCTACGGACAGAGAGCAAATCTTAACAAAGGTCATTTTGATAACTGGCTTTGGAACAATGATTACTTGTTTAAAACCTCCCTACTGTTAAAACAAACAAACAAAAAATAAACAAAAAAACCTTCATTCTGTTAACCACCTCCCTTTCTAAAAATAACCCCAAGCTTGGTTTCCTTGTTCCCAGCCTGATATCCCTCAGTTTCCTTTCTGTCCCAATTAGTCACTCAAATAATTTAATTATATTATAAAATAGTATACTAATTAAATAACAACACTCAAATTCAGATCAGAGCCCCCAAAGTGTGCCTGTATAGTCTATACAATTATCTTCTCTAGGAACTTGTTCTTCCTTTCTGAATAGTTGTCAAATGTCTTAGTCTGGCTTTTCTCTTGAGACTAAACTATTGCAAGACTTTCTCCAAGATGACACGAAGAAATACACGCTAGTGAGATTTCTTCTGTGCCAAGCTGATCCTCACCGTTGCCTCACAGTGGTGTTTCATGTTAGGGTGACCCACTTACCTTAATGAGTGGGGTCCGACCAAAGAAGAAGCCAAACATGTAGGCCATAATGTCATTACAGATGACGCAAGAGATGGGGACAATGAACCTAGGGAATAAACCAAAGTAGAAATCAACCTCCTAAGATGACAATACCTCAGATGTCTATAAAACACTGCCATTCATCACTTCTGGCACCAAAATAACCCCTAAGTACTTGTTCTCCACTAACTAATAAGCTAAAAGAAATTAAACAGCAGATAAGCCATACCTAGTACCTGGCACACAGCAGACATTCAAGTGTTTACTGAACGACTCCCGAGTAAACGGAGGTGGTGTTCTCTAAAATGCCATTTGTTCTTTTTATCCTTACAAAGTAATATAGGCACACAATACTACAAATTTAAACTGTAAAGAAAAGAAAGTTTTCCTTGTTTCTCCCATCCCTATCTCCATTCCCCAAAATAACTGCTTTTAATGACTTCTGACTTCTCTTCTTCTAGAGGTCATCTCCATAATTCTATGCAATATGTTTCATAATTTACCTATTTTTTTTTTAACTATTTATGACTAGCTCTGATGAGGCCTACATTTCCTAGTGCTCGGCTGAGTGCACAACCACACCCCATATAGCTGGCTACCTTCTCGACAGCCGCCCCCCCTCCCACCAGCCCCACCATGAAACAGGAGGCTGTTCCCACACTTGTAACATCTTTCTGCCCTCCTCACTCTCCACTCTCTGGCCAGCACTTTTTTAAAATTTCCCCTATTTAAATTTCTGAATTTCACATACAGAAATCTCTGACTTCCTGGCCCCTAAACTACAGGCAGTATTTTCTGACTTCCTGTTTGTTAAGGGAGCATCTGTATCCTCTCAACACCACGCGATATTATTTACTTCGTCGAGGCTTCTAGCACATATTCTCTGCTCAACATATTTTCTACATCTACAATTAAATCTTGTAGTTTGAGTGTGAAAACCAACAACCAGAGATTTTAATATAATTCACTGTAGAACCGAGTGGCACGTTTGGCCCTAAAGATAAGGACTTATCATGAGCCATTCCTCGAAATTACCTGAAACTCTGAAAAGGAAAGATTGTGTGTCTCCCCAGGCCATTGCTATCATTGTTTTAAACGTAATAATGCCTAAGGCTGCCAATTATCTGAGCTAGTCTCTGGTCTAAGCACTTTACATATATTTACTAACTTGGAGGTGGGTACTATTATACCCTCATTCTGAGATCTGGAAACAGACACAGTCTGGGATCTTAACCACAACTCCTCAACACTTCTAATATAAACTAGGATATGCCTTACCTTTTCACTAAGATCATCCAGTTTCCTTAGCCAGCCTGCAGACTTCTATAAATGCTGATAGATTTCCTGCTGAAACCACTGCATTTCTGGAATAATGTCTACTAAGTAACAACTATATCATTCTTTTGACACATTGCCAGATTCTATGTGCTAATAGTTTATTTATAATGGCTTATCTGTAATCATTAAAGAAATCAGCTTAACATTCTTTCTACCTCCCCATGCTTATTAGCTTTAGTATGAAGGGTTAGATAAAACTCTGAGATTATCATTGGTTGTTTTTTTTTTCCTTCCAGGTGTGGATTCTTAGGCAATCAAAAGTTCTTCTATAGTTATTGATCTTTTCAGGTTTTCTTCTTCATGACTTTTGGTAGCTTCCATTTTGCCAAATCATGCAAGTTTCCTTTTGTTTTCAAACCTGTTGCTATACAATTGCATTATCTTTTATTCTTTAAATATCCATGTATAGGGGCACCTGGGTGGCTCAGGTGGTTGAGTGTCTAACTCTTGATTTTGGCTCAGGTCATGATCTCATGATTTGTGGGTTCAAGCCTGGTGTTGGGCTCTGTACTGACAGTGTGGAACCTGCTTGGGATTCTCTCTCTCCCCCTCTCTCTTTCTCTCTCTCTGCCCCTCCCCTACTCACGTGCACTCCGTCTCAAAATAAACTTTAAAAAAGAAAACTTTTAAAAATTAATTAATTAATTAAAAATATCCATATGCTAACAAGCACATGTCTAATGTCTACAACATTAGTTTTTGGGGAACCTAAGTGGCTCCGTCGGTTGAGCGTCTGACTTCAGCTCAGGTCATGATCTCACAGCTCATGAATTTGAGCCCCGCATTGGGCTCTGTGCTGGCAGCTTGGAGCCTAGAGCCTGCTTCAGATTCTGTCTCCATCTCTCTCTGCTCTCCCCTGCTTGCACTTGCTCTCTCTCTCTCAAATGTAAATAAACATTAAAAAAAATTTTTTTTTTAAATAGAACATTAGTTCTCAAAATATAGATCCTGACCAACAGTATCAGCATCACCTGGGAGTGTATTAGAAATCAAATTCTTAGTACTGAATCTACTGAAGTAGAAACTCAGAAGTGAGGCCCAGTGATCTGTGCTGTACCCAGCCCGGCAGGGGATTCTGATGCAGTTCAAGGTGAGAACCCCTGGCTTAGACTGTAAGCGGGGGTTCTCAGCCTACCTGTACATGAGAAAACCCACAAAATAAAAGGGAAAACCTCCCTCACTGACATCACTCACCAGATCATTCCTTCAAACAGGTTGTGGATAACAAGGTGTGACTGGGTTACAACAATGAGTAATGTTACATGTGTCCAGCCAAACTGCAAAAGAAGATATAGATTACATTTTACCTGTATGTTTACCTTGAAAGGAACTTCAAATAACTGCCAGTAACAAATAGAAAACTGCCAGCAACAATAACAAAAACACGTAGAAAAAATGTCTGCTTCTGTACCTGTCTTATTGGAAGTAAAAAGATACAGAACAGGCATTTGGGAGTAACTTTGTGCCCCAGCTACAATCCCCACCAAAAGTAGAAACCACAGGGCCCACTTAGTGAGCAAGTCTTTCTATGCTCCAAAAGCCTGGGTATGTCTCATTTTCTCAATAAGTGTTTACTAGGTGCTTGGGACATTCAGTGACGGGATGTTTTCAAGTTGAGGGAGCGATGTAGCTGGTAGGATATTCGTGAGCATTGCCTGAAGCTTCACCCTGAGCCTTACTTGGAGGCCACCTTCAGGTCCTGGTGGAGAGGTTGCTTGGGGTGTATTAAGTAACAGTGATTGGGTCTAGGTAGAAGCAGAGCCACCTAACTTAAATGGGGACACTCCTTCGTGCTCTAGGTTCTAGATGCAAACACAACAGCCTGCATTCCAGACTGTTGATTTGTCACAGAAAGCATAAAAGGCCTGCCGAGTTTCTGCAGAACTTCCCTTAAGCCAAGAATTCTGACACACATATACATTTTCCTTACCATGTAGAACTGCAGTCGATAATGCTTCTTGACCAGACTCAGTACAAACATGCAGAATCCTAGTTTGAGGAGCAGGAAGAGAAGAAGGGGCAAAATGAATCAGACTCTGCATTATCTTTGTCCTAGTCATTTCCTTTAGACGCATGAAGTGGTCCTCTGGCCAATCCCCTGGCAGCGGTTAACCCGGGTACAACTCCAAAGCCTAGGGGGATAATCCTAGTCATTCCAATGACAGCAGGGATAATGGACTCCCTCAAGACAGTCAGAGGAAGGCAATATTTTTAAATCTTGCAGACTACACTCAATTTAGAACACTGTTCACCAGATAGGAATGTTTTGATCCTAGAGCAAGGGTCAACAAACAAAGGTCAAGCCAGCTGACTGTTTTTACAAATCAAATTTTTTTGGAACACAGTCATGCCCATTTGTTTACATGTTGTCTGGGCTTCTCCTTTCATGCTCAAGGCCAGAACAGAGGAGGTGCAGTGAAGACCCTTTGGCCTCCAAAGACTAAAATATTATCTGGACCTTTAAGAAAAGGTTTGCTGAAGGGAGCCTGGGTGGCTCAGTCGGTTAAGCGTGTGATTTCGGCTCAGGTCATGATCTCACAGCTTGTGGGTTCGAGCCCCTCGTCGGGCTCGGTGCTGACAGCTTGGAGCCTGGAACCTGTTTCAGATTCTGTGTCTCCCTCTCTCTCTCTCTGCCCCTCCCCCACTCACGCTCGCTCGCGCACTCTCTCTCAAAAATAAATAAATATTAAAACAAATTTTTTTTTAAAAAAAGAGAAAAAATTTGCTGACTCCTCCTGTCCAAAGTTATAGGTCTGGCTAAGGGAGACCCACCTGGTGTGGAGTCAAGGCCGCCCCTGCATCTCTCACACTGACCCAAATGGTGGCAAAACAGTCTGCAGCCGCCCTCCCCCTCCTCCTTCAGGAAGGAAAGAGACTTTTACCCATGAGAGTGCTGGGACCCTCAAACACAGCCCTGCCCAGAAGAAAGCATGTGGCTATTCTAGACCCCTGACCTGGCTCTGTGAGGGGTCACTCTCAGGGTCTGAGGCATGCTCTCTGACTGTGCTCAATCCCAGCAGACCTCTTGGCAGTGGATTTTCTATTTTACAGCCAGGTGTCATTCACAGAGACAAGTATTGCTATAAGCTGATCAAAAATAGATCAGACGGAAATTTAGGTCAGAACAAATTTCTCATGTGCCTCAAACTGGCTTTGAGGGCAACTATGAAAAAACAGGAGCATGAACACTTAACACTCAGATAAGACTGAGGTTAGATGGACACAGTGTTTGACTGTTTGTCAACTTCTAATGTATCTGACTAAACCCTCACAGTACCCCTGCTGTTTTAGCTCCAGATTATGAAAGGGATTCAAAGATTAAGCTCCCAGCTCCTATGAAGTCACAGAGTCTTTTTAAACCCAGGTCGGTAAAATTTCCACTACACTGCAATGTCCCCCATGCGGCCACGCCCCTAGCGATAGCCGCTTGTTTTTATACCCAACTTCCTGGACGGTTTTTGTTTTGATCACACCGCAGAATCTCTGCCAACAAGAGAGTCAGGACAGGACCGTGTTATGCTGTCCTCTGACGGAGGCTGGGACACAAGGTCAGATGGCACAGACTGAAGTCCCCACAACTACACAAGGCCCTCGGTCCCATTTCTTAGGCAGGAGCTGCTACAGGGCCCTCAGCTCTGCTGCCCTGAACAGAGTTAACACCATCGAAACTGCGTGAACCAAGAAATTCCCCAACCTCTCCTCCACGGACATACAAACACAAGACAAACACAAGAACCGGTAAACCACTGAATGCCTACCTATTAGATAGAGAGTAAAGGAAATGAACCGGTGGTATTTACTGAGAATCCGCAAAGGCTCCTCTCTCTGGACCAGAGTGAAGAAGTAATCTGTCACGGTTTCACCATAGAAGAAATAATTTACACACAGTAGAAAGTACCTGTAAAGGAAGACAGGTCACTGCTGTGAGGGGCACATGTGTCCGCTCCTTTACAGTGAGGCCGTGAAAAAGTTCCCGGGATCAGAGCGGCAGTCCACCTGCCCCTCGAGACCCTGGTGGCAGCTTGCAGAGGGACAAGCAGACCAGGGTTCCCTGTTTACTGGTGACCCTGTAGGTGAGAAGTTTATCTGGGAATTTGTGGCAGCTTTCACTCCCTCTCCATGTATCACAAATTGGGGGCTCAGTTTTTGCTCCTTTTGTCCAGTTTCCACGCCTAATGTAAGAACACTCAAACCATAACACGACCTTCCAGAGTGTGCCTCAGCCTGCCTCCCCATCCTATTTCCACTCTTCCAGGAACCCTGTGCACCTATCACAATGGTTGACTCTGGCTTTGCCACCGTCTGCTTTGTTCCTGTCTTTCCCAGCCTGGAATATCCTCTTTGCTTACCCATTTTTTTCACTTGTTGCTCAAATACCATTTTCTTCATAAAACCTTTATATAACCTAACATGTATCTGTCTCCCCCACATTTATTTCCATAGTATATAGTATTTCATCATTTCACTAAGCAATTAATTACGCTCTGTCTCAGAACCTTCCTCTGGCCCCTGGTTGGGCTCTGAGCCTGCTTGGGATTCTCTCTCCTTCTCTCTCTGCCCCTCCCCCACTCGTGTGCACATGTGTGTAAGCTCTATCTCAGAATAAATAAAGATTTAAAAAAATATATGCTAGTCTAGAAGTGGGGGGGTCACTGTGCAAAGTCTGACGGATCCAAATACCAAGGCCAACGTGTTCATGGATACAGCCAGTGCGGAAGTTTCCAGATCCCAGGTAACTATTATAAACACTCCTCATAGGCCAACCACATAAAATACCTGGGTCTCAAAGGTACTGTGTGAGCTGGTGACCATCCCTCCCCGCCCACCCAACCACCATGCCTGTAAATACCCACTACAAAACACTTTTCATCCAAATCTGTGGGGCCCCTGTGGGGCTAGACGGCTTACCAGCTGAGGGTTCTAAACCAGGGCAGGTCATAGGAGTGGTAGACGTTGTAGCCAATAGTGATAATCTCATGGAAACACTTAATCTGAACACACATCACCTGCAAGACACAAAAGAATCCAAATACTTGCTGATTCCCCAGTTCTTACCATCTTTGGAAACAGAAACCCACACACAGGTCATGGGCCTTCAAGAAAAACTATCACATTTAAGAATGTCAGTCCTACAGGGCGCCTGGGTGGCTCAGTCAGTTAAGCGTGCGACTTTGGCTCAGGTCATGATCTCGCGGTCTGTGAGTTCAAGCCCTGCATCAGGCTCTGTGCTGACAGCTCAGAGCCTGGAGCCTGCTTCGGATTCTGTGTCTCCCTCCCTCTCTGCCTGTCCCCCACTCATGCTCTCTCTGTCAAAAATAAATAAACATTAAAAAATTTTTTTTAAAAAGAATGTCAGTCCTACAGGGACTCCGCTCTCCTCCTCACTCTCACTCACACCGCAGGACTTGGCAATGTAGTCCTTTATGTCACACAGAGTAGATGCAATAGAAACAAACCCCTGAAGCTTCAATTAACTTTTTATTGTTGCACCTCCCTGGATTCAATCCCTTCCCTTTGACTTTGAATAGGAATACCTGAAAAGCCCCAACTGCTTTGCTCAGCAGTCAGCTGCTAGTCATCTGACCCTGTCCATGACAGTGGGAAGACTGCAAGAGCAGTGCTGTGGACTGGGATTTTTAAATGAAAGTCCTAAGCCCCAGAGTGAGGCCCTAGGAAAACCAGAAACAAACCCGAGAGTCACACAGAGTCACAGCTGGGGTCACAGTTTCATCAAATGGCTGAAATAATATCATCAAATTTTTAAGTGAAGGGAGATCTTTAACCACATACTACTGGCCTATCCCAGTGCCCCTCTGGTTGGCTCCTGACAGGGGAGAAGTCACAGATACTGGAAGGCAGATGTGGTCTGAGGAGCCAGGCCCGCTGCTGATTCCCAGAACCAACCACAAACCCCATACTCAAGATTAAATTAGACAAAATTAAAACAGCATGCAAATGGCACTTACAATGATCATTAAAACCATTGGTCCCAAGTAAATGATGATGAAGAAAAATGCAATCATGGCCAAAGTCAGGATGCCTCTCACCCACCAGTTCTTCCATCTAAGTTAGAGAAGACAGAAAGGAGAAAACATGTTAGGAGCCCAGAAAGAAGCAAAGCACAAACCCAAGGGGGAGGGCTCTTTCTGGCAGGAGAGGTCAATCCCTTCTAGGAACACCTCCTTCACCTTGACAGAGGTACTAGCCACAGGCTGGCAGAAGCAGGGCCAATAGAGCCATCACCTCACTGCCACCAGACTCAGCAGGTGCTCCACGGCCTACAGAAAAATACACCCAGCTTCTATCTTAACGAAGGAATCAGGCAAAAATCCTGAGGGAAATGTGGTGCCTACTTCTGTATCTACTTGGATGGCTTCTATCCAAAGAAAAAACTTCATATTTATCCTGCAGCACAATCCTACATCACTCTGCCCCTGCATCATTATGGTGATAACAATATTAACCAGTGATTAATAGCTATCACAAATATGCATCTGGCACACTTATAAGGATTTTGCATATATTAATTCATTTAACACTCAACACTACTAGCCTTTACAGTGGAAGAATTGGACAAATCATATAGTTGTGATGTGGTTAAACTGATATCTGAATCCTGGGAGTGTAGCTCTAGAACCCATGCCCTTGACCACAACAGAACCTTTCAAAGAGAGACGTGCATGGGACACACACATAGAAACCCTTTTAGATAATGTCTTGGGGTCTTATAGTTTGTGTTTTTAGTCTACACACATAGCTGGTGTTGGAGGACCAGAGTCTCAAGGGACCAACACTTTAACCCTGGATTCACTCAAGTTGAGATTTCTTAATTCTTCCAGAAGAATCTCAGGAATGTCCACAATGGATGTGTGGGAGAGGGAAAACTAAACTTTGACCATGAAACTTGGGTTCCTCTGTGGAAAGCAGTCTGCCCATCAGTCACAAAGCCCTTCACATGCTACGTCAGCAATCTTGCCCACCACCACCCCTTTGTTTTTTGGGGTTTTTTCCATCTTATTTTATATTTTATTTTTTATTTTTTACAGTTTACATTCAAATTAGTTAGCATATAGTGCAACAATTTCAGGAGTAGATTCCTTAGTGCCCCTTACCCATTTAGCCCATCCCCCCCCCACAACCCCTCCAGCAACCCTCAGTTTGTTCTCCATATTTATGAGTTTCTTCTGTTTTGTCCCCCTCCCTGTTTTTATATTTTTGTTTCCCTTCCCTTTTGTTCATCTGTTTTGTCTCTTAAAGTCCTCATATGAGTGAAGTCATATGATTTTTGTCTTTCTCTAATTTTACTTAGCCTAATACCCTCCAGTTCCATCCACGTCGTTGCAAATGGCAAGATTTCATTCTTTTTGATTGCCGAGTAACACTCCATGGTATATATATACCACATCTTCTTTATCCATTCATCCATCGATGGACATTTGGGCTCTTTCCATACTTTGGCTATTGTTGATAGTGCTGCTATAAACATGGGGGGTTCATGTGTCCCTTTGAAACAGCACAGCTGTATCCCTTGGATAATGCCTAGCAGTGCAATTGCTGGGTCGTAGGGTAGTTCTATTTTTAGCTTTTTGAGGACCCTCCATACTGTTTTCCAGAGTGGCTGCACCAGATTGCATTCCCACCACCACCACCCCTTTGTCCACACTTTCCTCCTCCTTGGGCTACTGCACCTCCCAGCCCAGCCTGCAGCACCCTTCAAGGGCCAGATGTAGTTGCTGTTAAGCCCTAGATTACACTCAGTGGAGCCCTGAGCAGAAGCAGGGAGACTGTGGCCAATGCAAGTGAACAGGCCCACCCTGCACATTTTAACAGAAGTGGGTTCGTGCCACAGGACTGCAGGCTGTCTGAGGGCTCCGGGTCTTCCACGGCACTTGGACCCGATGCGAAGCCCCCATGGGCATCTGCAACATTAAGCCAGGTTACCTTGAAGACAAGTTGGAAAGGGCCCTGTTGAGGACCTCTGGGGTATCGTCTGCAGAGGTGGATAAAGGAACAGCTTCCGCTCGGCTCTCAGTGTCCGATGCAGTCTCTCCATCTACCTTTACTTCTGACTCCGATTCCTACGTGGCAGAAAAACAGATGAAAGGTTAGAAAAAGAAAAAAAATGCCTAGTAGCACGCCGAGAAGTACATGCATATCATAGGAGATCTGTGGGAAAAGACCCCCAACAGGGCTCAGGGACATAGCACAGTCAGGTGACAGAACAGATGGCACTCACAGCGATCCCAACACTGTTCCGGCATGTGCTGAGGTGGCCGTCTCTGCTGGAAGTAAGGCATGTGTCTGCACCACAGGGTGGGGGATGAGTGACAGCCACAACCTGCTCAATTTCCCTTGCCTTACTGGGGGCAGGGGAGGGAACAGTCCAGAACAGGGAGAAAGGGGTTCTTTTGCATCCACAGAAGGCAAATGGGAGTCAGGCCTGAATTTCATCAGGACCTCATTCCTGACCCTGCCCTTAATGCCAGGCTCATTACCTATAAGGGCTCGGCTGCTGGCACCCAGGAAAACATATCCACCTCTGAAAACCCCTCTCCCCCAACACCTGAATGATGCAGGGAACAGTCCCTGCTCTGCCACAACATGCCGTGAACTCTCAGAGCCACCGGAGTGGCCCCAGAACCAGGCTCTCTCAGAGAAAGGCTGGATGCGCAGGCTGTTGCTCCCCGCTGGACTCCCCAAAGTCCACAATGTTACTTCCAGACTTCACAAGAGCACCCCAAGAGGAGGCCAGCCCCAACGAGTGTAGAGGCCACACAGTATTGCTCACCAGGACAGGCGTGTTGCTGTCTTTTCCCTGTCACCCGGTCCTGGGCATCAGCAGACCCTGCGATGTCACTCACAGAGTTACCATCCAGGCTCCGGCCAAGTCAGGCAGTCACCCTGCTCGCCAGCCCCTGTGAGGGGACCAGAGCCATGCCAGCAATAGGCTCTCTATCCGAAGTACCAAGGAGCAGGCTGCTCTGAATCCTAGGGACCCTACTGCTACTCAGAGCATTTCTCTCTTACAGAAATTTAGAATCATTGCCGTGAGGAGAGGCGGAAGAGAAATCAAATCACTTCGAATTAGACAGAGTCTAACAACACTGCTCCGTATTTGCAGGGCCCTCAACAGTTGTAAGAATGTTTCCCATACCTGCGAACCTCAGAGTTCTGGAAGGAAGGGAAAGGAGACAGGAAGATCCCTACTTACAAATGAAGAAACAGGAGCTCTGAGAAGTCCAATGGCTGGCCCCAAATCCCCTATTAATCCTGGTCTTCTGACTTCTAGGTGTTCATCCCACTAGACTTCCTTTTATTTAAGTATCTTGGAATCCATTTTTTTCCTGACACCCGACACTTTATGGGTGAGGAGCCTTGGTTTGGGGATGGGGGGAACTGGGATGGACAAGAATCACCCATCTCAGGGGATTTTCCTGGACAAAAAATTTTTAACTTAAAAAAAAAAAAAAAAAAGACAGCTGACTTTGGTAAAGGACGTAGAGATGGTCTCCTCAGTAGGATGTGAGGGACAGAGCCACAGCTTCTGACGACAGGGTCACTGTTCCTTACTCTGCCACAGCTGAGCCTGGTGGCGCTCAGTAAGTCACACTGGTGCCTCTGTACTTCAGTGTCCTCACCTTATAAAAGGGGGCCAGGAAAGGTCCTCCTTGTGAGGGTTCCCTAAAGAGATCCAGCCAAACTCCACCCAGGGCTATGTCTTATTCCACCATCTGAGGTTCCGAAACAGGGCAGTGCCTCCGGGATTACCCCTCTCCAGTTAGACTGAAGACCGAGGCATTCAGAAAAGCTTCCCATTCTTTATGTTAACATTAACACCCACGTCCCAGCAGCAACCATCAATGATACGAAGTAACATCTAGATCTGACCCCCAAGCCCAGGAGCTTCAGCACGTGACCACCTGGGCTCTACCAAGGCCTCCCACAGATGCTCACCAGGAGCATCCAGAAGCCACGGGGACTGAGCTGGAGCCCAGCATGGGAAAGGGCATGTATCCAGGCACAAGCGCATGTGCGAACACACGTGCCCCAGCACAAGGCTATTTTTAACTTATCCATCCTGTTGTCAAGGAGATTCACAAAGGCTGCTGGTCTCCCCAGGCGAGGAAGGGCAGGAAGGAGCTTAGGCAGAGCCTCTGCAGGGGAGGGTAGAGAGACTTGGGTGCCGAGTCTCTCTGGACCTTCCATGCCCTTTTATGAGCATCAGCCCAGCACTGTGTGCTGCAATATAGCCCTGACTCCCCTCCTTCCTTGCTAGAAGGGGTGAGGTGCAGAGAGATACCCTGAGATGGGAAGTAGAACACGAGATAGCTGTTAACTGTCAGGACAAGAAGGGCAAATCCTGTGCAAGGGGCAAGGGCACAACCCAGAAAGACATGGACAGAGAGGGAGCAAGAGAGCCGGCTCTGTGGGCTCCTGAACCCTAGTCCCCATCCCCCCCACTCCCTGAGGTATAGATGTCACAAGAGAGCAGGCCAAGGGAACAGAAGCTTAAGACAACTTGGAAGTTATAGTGTTCTGGCTCCTCCCCACCCCATGGGCAAAAGCCTTTTGCTTGAACCGCTAAGACCACCTCTTTGGCTGCTTATGCCTCTAAGTCAAAGAAGCCCAGTGCTGGTGGTGGCTCCCATAGTGGACAGGGAGGCCGAGGAGGCAGGAACCTGGAGCTCGAGTTCTTGCCCAGGAGAAAAGTGGCACATGTTGGACCAAGAGTCAGAGGTGCTGAGAGGTACACTGCCTTGCTCCTCCAGGGGATGGCAAGATAGGCAGATGGAGAGGAAGACTTTCTGCAGGAGGAGGCGGCAGCCAGTCAGGGAGAAGGGGCCCAGGACCTAGCTGCGATGCTCATTACACTCCTCAGATCTCTGGTATTCCAGTGGAGAGAGGATCCCTTATCCTGAACAACTTGGAATGATCAAATGTCATACCGATGAAAGTCATGAAAACTATAAAGGGACTAAAGAGCAACACCACCCCCACCCCGCCCCACAGTACCCTGACCATGGCTTACAGGACAGGAGCACAAGAACCTTAAACACCTAACTCAGGCGACCTGGGTACCCTGGCCGAGGAGGGTAGAGTGGAAAGCACAAGAGCCATCAGGCCGTGCTGGGGCCTGTGTGTGACCAATTATGTGAGCTCAGCACCAGCCTGCTTTGCTTCCTCTTTCGCACCCTCCACTCATCCAATAGGCGGCCCCTCAACTCAAAAATGATCCACTTCCCAAAGCTACCGTGTTAGGGGGTGGCCTGGCACACGGAGGCAGCAGTACATACTAGTGCTCTCTGAAGTGGGATGTGTGCGACACAATCCACTGAAGCGTGAGAAGAAATATTAGGACTTCCTTCTATCTCCTTTGTATTTTTCTTTCTTGTGCATGCTTTATGATGGACCCAGCAGCACACGTATGTAACTCAGTAAGTCCATGCAAGCTGGCACACGTGGCTAAAACCTCACACACTGTCAGACAAAAGTGTCTCAGCGGCCACAGGCTCGTTTCCCACTGTGCTGAGCAGCGCCTGGATCATAGCAGGCACCCAAAGATTTGTTGACCCAATGAGCTAATGAAGTCTACTTGACCCACCACAGGCCAAGGCATCCGGACTGCACTGAGAGTGTGCAAGAACCCCCCTGCCTCCCAATGGCCCTCACGGCAGGACCAGACTTGCCCAGTCCCATTCTGGCCTTCTCCCTGCAAGGAGGGCAGCAGGGGGAGACCGCTTTGTTGCTTCAGACTGTCAGCCTAGCTCCCAGGCGGCCTCTCCTTCCTTTTCAACCCAAGGGCCCAGAACAAAGGCTAAGTGGAGGATAGCCTATCTCTCCAATTTGATCTCAATCAACAGCCATCCTCCACAGTCCCTTAGCCATTCCCCAAGGGGCCTTTGATGCTGATGTAAACAGGAAGCAAAAGAATGTTTCAAAAGGAAAGAAAAAAAGCTCCCTCCTAGGCCCTTCTGATTCACTTAGACCCTGAAGGGAAAGCAGAAAGCCTGTCTAATGACGGACAGAGGTAATGTCCTGGGTACCAAGGGCTCAGCTAAGACCTGTTGACATTTTTGGAGAAATAGACGCTCAAAAGGCTTCCCCTACCAGCCTTCCAGCACCCACAACTGCTCAAAAGCAACCCCAGTCCTGACCTAAGGCTCAAAACAGCACAGCACAGAACCTTCTTTCAACAAAGGACAAGGCAGTGAGGGAGGGCCTATGGGGAGCTGCGGGGTGGGAGGTGAAGCTCCTTGGGGCGGAGGCCTGGTGTTTCCTGGCCTGGGGAGGGACCAGCACTCAAAAAACTCATTCTCATTGTTATTCTCTAAGTAGACAACCCTACCTCTTCCCACTCCCTCCTAATTCCCAGTATTTCCTGAAGGCCTGCCTTGGGCTTACAAAAGCTTACTAGGCAGTGTCCTTTTGAGGCTCCTTTTTGGTGGTCAGTTAGTGTCAGTGCCCACCCTCTGACGTTGCTATTCCTCAAGACTCCACAGTGACACCCACAAGTGGTGATGGTCAGAGCTTGACCAAAAAAAAAAAAGTGTGGCTGTGGCCAAGCTAAACAGGAGCCCTTGGCATTGTATCGACCAGGCTCCAGGCAGACGGTAGTCACCCCACCTCATACCCCATTTCTTTACCAGATGCCAACTCGGTTTTGTACCTTGCTAAAGAAAACATATTAATATTCTGTTCACATTTGCCCATGAGGAGCAAAAAACTAAGGAAAGAAAATAAGCGGTAACATCCACTAGGCCCTTTCTCCTCTCTTTCATTTTCAGAGAAATTTCATTAAAAGGTAGTGCTCAGTGCACTGGCTGGTTATGCTTCCAACAACCCTGCCCTTTCCACTGGCAATACATTCAGATTCATAAGTTTCATTTACTAGGTGACTCCAAACTCACACAAACTATGTTTTGCACTACTTTAGATGCAAATCGCAAACCTTGCCCTAGAAGAAAGTCATCAGACTGAGCCTAACTTTTCTGCTAAATATTGGGCTTGCCATCGTTTTCAACCCTGTGGCAGCTGCCAGGGCAATCCACTCCCCCACTTACAGACCCATCCCCGGGGAAAGAAACTATCAAAGACAGGTTATCCTTAATATCAGAGACCTAAGTGTCCCTCTCACTGAGAAAGCCAAGTAGCTGGGGGGGGGGGGGGGGGGGGGAGGTGTTAGGAAAAGCAAATATTTCTAGCTTTTTCTAATGTTAATCCTATTTGATAAGTTCAATTGTTTGAACAAAAGATCAAGAAAGAGAAGTCCTACTCTGCAAGTTCACGATCATCCCCAATATGGCTATCCTCTGTCCTCCAAAAGCCTATCAATAATATGATCTACAGGGGCGCCTGGGTGGCTCAGTCGGTTGGGCGGCCGACTCCGGCTCAGGTCATGATCTCGCGGTCCGTGAGTTCGAGCCCTGCGTCAGGCTCTGTGCTGACAGCTCAGAGCCTGGAGCCTGTTTCGGATTCTGTGTCTCCCTCTCGCTGACCCTCCCCTGTTCATGCTCTGTCTCTCTCTGTCTCAAAAATAAATAAAACGTTAAAAAAAATTAAAATAATAATAATAATAATAATAATAATATGATCTACAGAAAATGCACTCAGCTACTCCAGATGGACTGCTTCACCTAAACTACCTCTACAGGTGACTGCACCCCAGACCAAAGACCTCAGAGAAAGGACATGGAACAACGTGTACGTGGGAGACTCAGCTTTTTAAAACCTGACTCTGGCTATGAACCATTTCACCTCCAGACAACACTTCTTACAAGGAGCTCCAGGGACCTTTGCAGAGAACACATCCCTTGAAGGACAGTCGTTCCCAGGACAGCTGCACACACGCCCAAGTATGCAACATCCCTTTTGCTACGGCCTCCTCTGAGACCTCACACCACTGACCTCTCTCCCTCCCTCTTGAGTCCTCTCCTCCCCCTCATCACAGGCCCTTACTTACAACCAGGTGAGCAGGCTCAACAATAAAAAACTTTTGACAGCTCATCCACCCAATGCACTCTCTTTCCTAGTTCACAAATGAACCTTTGGCAAGAGCTGCGGACACCCCATCCCCCTCTCTGACCGCATGATTCTTCAACCATGGCAAGCCACCTGCCTTGCCTGCCCAGCCACTCTGCTGAAGCGCTCTCCCCTCACCAATGACCTAATCACTAAACCCTGCACTCTCTGTCCTCTGCCCAGTCCCTCCCTTCCATCAGCCAATGCAAGAGACACACCCCTTCTTTGCTTCCAGCACATCCTTCCTGTTTCCCAGCTGCCTCTCTAGCCAGGCCTCCTTTAGGCAGTCTTCTCCTTGGCAGCTTCCTCTTCCTGGCTCTTAATTTGGGGGTTCTGCCAGGTTTCTTCTGAGGCTCTCGTTCTTGTACTACCCACTCTCCATGAGTAGCCTCGTTCACTCTGATGCCTCCAACTGCCTCTCCTTGGGCTTCACATTCATTCATCCAAATGTACTAGATGTCTCCCCTTGGATGTCCCCACCACACCTAAAATCCTCCACGTGTCCAAAGCCAAACTACTTCCTTTCTCCTGAATTCTCAAGTGAGAAATGCGACCTTCATCCTTCATGGCTCCCCCCTCAGCCCCTAGAACTATCTATCACCCAGTCTGTTAATGCCAGCTCCAAAAAGGCTTTCTGCTGCATCTACTTCCTGTCGCCTCTGGCACTCCCTTAATTCAAGCCAGTACCATCTCTGCTGAGTACCTGCAGCACCTCAACTGGCCACCTCACCCTCAGTCTTTAGTCCACTCCTACCTCCCCTCTACTCTTTACGCTGCACCAAGAAAATCTGATCATGTCGCTCTCTATTGTGAACTCCCTCTGGAGCACCGGTATAAATGGAGCAATTGCCACTTCTGGTAATCTAAAGAATAGACTGAACTATGGAACAGATCTACACTTTTTTGAGATGGTTGTACCAGCCACTTTGAGATCCGAGTCTTATCCACCCTTCCAGCCTCATTCCTTGCGGCCATTCTGAAGTACAGTCAGCTGTACTTTGTCACCTTTAGGTCTTTTGTTCATTCTGCTCCTACCCAGAGCAGTCTACAAATCACTTCTATGGACACCTATTTCTCTTCTTTTTGGTCAATTATAACTTAGCCTTTGAATCTCGGCTAAGAGATCCCTTTCTCTCCAAACCTTCCCTAACTGCTTATGTGCCCCAGTGGCCCCTGTCATTTCTCAAGAGCACACCATACAGCGTGGTCTCCTGTGGACTTCCTCAACACAGTATCCCAATATCTGGCATGGGGCCCGCAACAGAGAAGACAGTAAGCAGGTCTTACCACATCTGCATAAGGTGTCAGAGAGGATCTGGGGTTTACTGAATTGGCAAATAGCTGGGTGACTCAGCAACTCATTTCCTGTGCTCTTAACAAGCACTACATGAAGTATCACCGGGTTGTAGCCCCACTGTCCATCTTCTCTTCTTTCCTAAGACATTGTAACAGAGGCCCTGATTTTTAGCTGGGCTTAGAACCAGGACTACATTTTCCAATTCTGGCCAATGAGTCATTAGCAGTTGTGTGCACTTCTACTATTCTTCCTTCATGCTGGCTAGAATACAGACAGGCTAGGGGCGCCTGCGTGGCTCAGTCGGTCAAACGTCCCACTTCAGCTCAGGTCATGATCTTGCACTGCTGGGTTCGAGCTCCTCATCAGGCTCTGTGCTGACAGCTCGGAGCCTGAAGCCTGCTTCAGATTCTGTGTCTCCCTCTCTCTGTGCCACTCCCTTATTCACGATCTGTCTCTCTCTCTCAAAAAAAAAAGTTTTTGTGTTTTTTTTTTTTAATTTTTTTTTAACATTTATTTATTTTTGAGACAGAGAGAGACAGAGCATGAACGGGGGAGAGTCAGAGAGAGAGGGAGACACAGAATCTGAAACAGGCTCCAGGCTCTGAGCGGTCAGCACAGAGCCCGATGCAGGGCTCGAACTCACGGACCACGAGATCATGACCTGAGCCGAAGTCGGACGCTTAACCGACCGAGCCACCCAGGCGCCCCCCAAAAAAAAAAAAAGTTTTTTTAATTAAATTAAATTTAAAAAAAAAAAAGGTCACCGCTGAACTGCAAGTGACTTTGAGATATCCAGTACCTCAGCAGAGAAAAGCAACACGGCCTCAATTTCTAACACATGAAGTAAATAGCTTCTATGCTGCCAAATTGGATGGACTTTCCAGTATTAATCTTGCTGTACCTCTTGGCAATATTAAATATTAGATCTAGTTGACCATTTCCTCCTTGAAACATTTCTCTCTTAGCTTCCACGATCATTACCTTCCGGGTTCTCATTCCATCTGACTGGCTGCTCTTTCTCAGTCTCTGTGCTATTTTCCCTCCACATGACCTCTAAATGTTGGACCAATTCTGGTCCAATTCTAGACCCATTACATTCTCTCCCTAAATATTACCACCCAACCCCTTAGCTTTAATTACTAATTCCATGCCAAACATTCTGACATTTATATTGCCAACCTCAACCCCTCCCCCACTGCCAGACCCAACTATTGTTTCCAAATACTTCATGGCATTTCCACCAAAAAGTTCTCATAAGCATCTCAAACGTAACTAGCTGAACAGAACTACAGATGTTGTCCTCAAAACTGTTGATCCTGAGGCCTCACCTTGCTGACAAGTTGATGACACCACAATCTGTATCCTGCATAAGCCAGAAACTTGGGAGTCATGCTTAATTTCTCTCTCCTCAGCCTCCCCTAGTACTGGACACAGCAGTTGGCTCCCTCTGAAAATCCATTCCACTCCTCCTCGATGGCACACAGTAGCCTGTACAAGCTAATTATTTTAATTGCACCCCCCCCCTTTTCACAGTGACAGGTTCCTGAAGAGGCATTTTTACCCCCAGCCTAAGCCATGGTTATTTTATTAGAGTGGGCACTTGGCCTCAGATGGTACAGTCGAATTATAGCTCCAGAATCTGGTAAGAAGACCATGGAGAGCCACTTGAGCTTTCTTTCCCTCCCTAACCTGAGGAAAAAGGAAATCAGGTGCTACCAGCACTGGCTTGCATTCTCCGTGAGAGCCTTGGGATGACCATACACCTGAAAGGCACAGAGAAGTGAGGACAGAGAATGATTTAAGCTAATGAATTTCATGATTATTTGCAACTGAAAGACAATGAACCCAAATCCTGCTGACTCCACAGCCAAAACAGATCTCAAATCTATCCTTCATATCTCAGCAGTCACTCAGAGCCAGGGATCTTTCTAAGATGCCTATCAGTTTGCGAAAACTAATGAAAGGAAACCTTGTTCACAAGGAAGTCAGGAGGCCAGGAGAAGCTCTCATGCGCTACCACTCCTGGTCAAGGGCAGACCCAATAAGAAGAGACTACTTTGCAAGTCAGCAAGTCAAATCACTACTACTTTACTACCTCAGCAGGAGGAAAAAAGGTTCTCTTCCTCCCCGGCAACAGCCCAGCCAATGAGAAAAAGTCCCAACTCAGTCAATGAAAAGCCACCATATTTTGAATCCCCAGTTTACTCCAATGGCCTTTTTGTTTGTAACAGCCTTCCCACCTTCCCTCCATCTCCTCTATAAGAGACCATTCCTCTGGTTTGTTCTGTGGACTTGTCTGTGGTTTTGCCAGTAGCTTGCTTATGTCTGACTGCATGTCTCTGTTATTCCCAAGTAAACCCATTTCTACTGGTAAAATGACTTTTATTTTTAATGTTAACATTACTTGGTGGTAAGAAGTGGGATCCAGAAAAGATCCCCCAAAACTCCAAGGCTGGTGGGTAGAAGATGCCGGTACCCACAGAGCCAAAGGGGCTCGCTGCTCTCTTGCTGACTCTGGAGTGTGAAGGTAAGTTTTTCCTAGATTTCAAGCTCCACTTTGTGTCCAAGCTCTCCAGGCTTTATTTGAGATCAGTTTTAAGGCCTGTTTCTTATGAGAATACTCTTTTGGCCTTCAGTCTGACTCCTTTTCAGAGTCAGACTTCTTGTTGGAACTGTGCTGGCCTCTGGTCTGATTCCTTCTGGAACAAAGCTGTTCCTGTTGAAACTGTGCTTTTAGGAATTTTTTTCTGTGCTCTAGAGAAAAACCTCTAAGAAATGGGATTCCAGTCATCAAAATGCTTTGAGGGTGCCCCCTTTCTGGGACTCCAGTGAGTTTCATATTTAAAAACTATGGTCCCTGCATATGCACATTTATAACCAAATGGACTGACTTAATGGGAAGTAATTTAGGGCACCAATGGCCGCTATGAGGAACTTCCAATCTCCCAAACTCGTTTTTCTTGAATTAAACTAGAAAACTGTGGCTCCCTGGCACAAAAACAGACACTCAGATCAATGGAACAGAATAGAGAACCCAGAAATGGACCCACAAACATATGGCCAACTAATCTTTGACAAAGCAGGAAAGAATATCCAATGGAATAAAGACAGTCTCTTCAGCAAGTGGTGCTGGGAAAACTGGACAGCAACATGCAGAAAAATGAACCTGGACCACTTTCTTATACACAAAAATAAACCCCAAATGAATGAAAGACCTAAAAGTAAGACAAGAAGCTATCAAAATCCTCGAGGAGAAAGCAGGCAAAAACCTCTTTGACCTTGGCCACAGCAACTTCTTACTCAACATGTCTCTGGAGACAAGGGAAAGAAAAGCAAAAGTGAACTCATCAAGATAAAAAGCTTCTGCACAGCAAAGGAAACAATCAGCAAAACTAAAAGGCCACCGACAGAATGGGAAAAGATCTTTGCAAACGACCTATCAGATAAAGGGTTAGTATCCAAAATCTATAAAGAACTTATCAGACTCAACATGCAAAAAACAAATAATCCAGTGAAGAAATGGGCAAAAGACATGAATAGACACTTCTCCAAGGAAGACATCCAGATGGCCAACCGGAACATGAAAAAATGCTCAACATCACTCATCATCAGGGAAATACAAATCAAAACAACAATGAGATACCAACTCACACCTGTCAAAATGCTAACATTAACAACTCAGGCAACAACAGATGTTGGCAAGGATGTGGAGAAAGAGGATCTCTTTTGCACTGCTGGTGGGAATGCAAACTGATACAACCACTCTGGAAAACAGTATGGAGGTTCCTCAAAAAAACTGAAAATATAACTACCCTACGACCCAGCCATTGCACTACTAGTTATTTATCCAAGAGATACAAGTGTGCTGTTTCGAAGGGGCACATGAACCCCCATGTTTATAGCAGCACTATCAACAATAACCAAAGTATGGAAAGAGCCCAAATGTCCATCGATGGATGAATGGATAAAGAAGATGTGGGGTGTGTGTGTGTGTGTGTGTGTGTATACACATACATATATACACACACACACATACATACATATACACGCAATGGAGTATTACTCGGCAATCAAAAAGAATGAAATCTTGCCATTTGCAACTACGTGGATGGAACTAGAGGGTATTATGCTAAGCGAAATTAGTCAGAGAAAGACAAATATCATATGACTTCACTCATATGAGGACTTTAAGAGACAAAACAGATGAACATAAGGGAAGGGAAGCAAAAGTAATATAAAAACAGGGAGGGGGACAAAACAGAAGAAACTCTTAAATATGGAGAACAGAGGGTTACTGGAGGGGTTGTGGGACGGGGGGTGGGCTAAATGGGTAAGGGACATTAAGGAATCTACTCTTGAAATCACTGTTGCACTATATGCTAACTTGGATGTAAATTAAAAAAATAAAATAAAATTTAAAAATCTTTTAAAAAAGATATTCAGATATTAAAAAAAGAAGAAAACGGTGGCTCCTTAGAGACAGAACTCAATGGGATGCTTATTTTATTTTATTTTATTTTTATTTTTAAGTAGGCTTCATACCCAGCACAGAGCCTAACATGGAGCTTGAACTCATGACTCTGAGGTCAAGACTGGAGCTGAGATCAAGAGTGGGATGCTTAATCGACTGAGCTACCCAGGCACCCTGGGATGCCTATTTTAATTGGCATCCCCCAAGCATTTTCAAGATTCTTGAGATCTCCAAACATTTTCAAGATTCTAAGTTTGCCTTTCTGCAAAAACACTATTTCTAAATTAACTGAGGCAACCAAATCATCTAAAGAAGTCAAAATGATTTCTGAGGCTTCTTTTTCTAACTAAATGGACCAACTTAAAAGTAATTTAGAACTTCAATGGCCATCATCTTTCAATCTCCCTAAACTTACTTTCTCAAAACTGAATTGGATAGCCATGGCTCTAAAATTGTCAAAACTGAATAGGCTTTTGGGATTTTGAAGCTTCCAAACATTACCAGGAGTCCCAAATTGCTGCTCTGCAAAATACAATTTCTAGACTAGTGGAAGAAAGCAAAGGGGGTGGAGGGGAAGGGCTTCTGTGGCTTCCTTTTTCCCTTCCTGTCTTTTGTGTCTCAGGATGTGTCTTATGTTCAGTCCCTACCTTCTCTATATCACCCCCCTCCCATACTAACCCTTTTACTGAACTTCCCTTTTCCTCTGAACTTCTCCCCACTCTCTCCTTTCCTGAACCTAATAAAACCTGCTTCTTTAAAGTTAGGTCTTCTTGCTTTGGATTCTGTGTTTTCCCCTTGCTGCCCTTCCCATGCTTATACTCTGTCTCTGTCTCTCTCTCTCTCTCTCAAAAATAAATAAACATTAAAAAAATTAAAATTTAAAAAACAGGGCACCTGGGTGGCTCAGTTGGTTGAGTGCCTGACTTTGGCTCAGGTCATGATCTTACCCTTGGTGAGTTCAAGCCCCACATGGGGCTCTGTGCTAACAGCTCAGAGCCTGGAGCCTCCTTCGAATTCTGTGTCTTCCCCTCTCTCTGCCCCTCTCTCACTCACACTCTGTCTCTCAAAAATAAACAAACATTAAAAAAGATTAAAATTTAAAGTTAAGTCTTCTGAAGATCTGAATAAACCCCAGATTTCTTATGCTGCCTGGACCAAGGCCAAACTGCAAGCCAGAGTTAGAGTTTCCTAAAGTGACTCAGGACCCATGTTTGCTAGAGAATTTAACATAGTTACTCCAACTTACCACCCTGCTTTCTCAGATTTGTATCAGTCAGGCCATGTGCTTGTTGGTGAGAACCAGGCCTAATGTGGGATGAAACTAACCCCATGAGAACATCCTAAAGGATTTAGAGAAATAAACCCCTAACTTTTGGCAAGATGCTAGAACAGTCACTGGAAATCTTCACTGGGAAATTACAGTAGCTTTTTCCAAGCCTGCTGATTGAGGAACAAAACTCAGGCTTGCACACAAAAGCCTGATGAACCTATTCATGACCATTATAATCAGCTTGTCTATAAAGAAGATTCTGGTCTTCCTTTAGAGGCTGAATCCACCTGTGTAGTTTAACTCTGTTTACTGAGATCTTTTAGTTAAAGGACCAGCATGAAATGGGAAATTGTGTCCACTCCAGAATTAGCTAGCTTGGCAAACCAGCTCTCTCACACGCTATAGGAGTCACCTCAAAGAATAACCACTAGGGGCGCCTGGGTGGCTCAGTCGGTTAAGCGTCCGACTTCAGCTCAGGTCACGATCTCGCAGTCTGAGTTCGAGCCCCGCGTCGGGCTCTGGGCTGATGGCTCAGAGCCTGGAGCCTGCTTCCAATTCTGTGTCTCCCTCTCTCTCTGCCCCTCCCCCATTCATGCTCTGTCTCTCTCTGTCTCAAAAATAAATAAACGTTAAAAAAATTTACAAAAAAATAACCACTAATTTTCTCAATTTTCTTTTTTTTAATGTTTTTTTTTAATGTTTTTATTTCTTTTTGAGACAGAGAGAGACAGAGCATGAGCAGGGGAGGGGCAGAGAGAGAGAGGGACACAGAGAATCTGAAGCAGGCTCCAGGCTCTGAGCTGTCAGCACAGAGCCAGACGCGGGGCTCAAACTCACAAAGTGTGAGATCATGACCTGAGCTGAAGCTGGATGTTTAACCGACTGAGCCACCCAGGCGCCCCGTCTCAATTTTCTACTCTGGCAAATGAAGGGCCTAACAGACCAAAACCCCCTGGCTTTCTGCTATCACTGCAAAGGGCCAGGGCACTGGAAAAAAGATCGTTACAAATGTAAGCATTTCAGAAGCCTTCAGCCCTCTAGCCAGCTTTTCCAATGTCTTCTTAATTCCCAGTGACGGGGTTCTGAGGACCTACAGGGGCTCCTCCCAGTCCTCCCTCTTTTTTTTTCCCCCCAGTTCTCCCTCTTAATCAGCTTGGAAAAACCACTCTCCAGACTAAGAATGAATCTCTTTGTCTTAGTGACCCCAGAGCTGCATTCTCGGGGCTCAACAGCACGGCTATAAAGTAGGTCCTGTCTCACAGCATGAAAACAGTTCAAATAGTGGGGGTCTCTCATAAACCTCAACAGGTCCCTGTCTCTGCACCTGTTCCCGTTTAGGCCCTTTGAGATTCCCATCCTTTTTTCCTTAATTTCTCTACCCCATTCATTTACTAGGCCAAGATTTCTTAGGAAAGTATCATGCCAGAATTTCTCCCAAAAGAAAAATAATTCTAGAATCAAAATCACCACGAGGCATCTATGTGGCTCAGTAGGTTAAGGAACTGACTCTTGATTTCAACTCAGGTCATGATCTCATGGTTTGTGGGACTGAGCCCCACATTGGGGTCTGCACTGATAGCATGGAGCCTGCCTGGGTGTCTGTCTGTCTGTCTGTCTGTCTCTCTCTCTCTCTCTCCGCCTCTCACCCTCTCATACTCTCTCTCTTTAAAAATAAATAAACTTAAAAACAAATTGCCAACCAGGTGAATTAAATGACCCTTCAACATCTTTTATTTGCTCCATCCCTAATGTCACTATAAAGGAGTCTGGGGACGCTGAGCACTTATCCCTATTGGATCAGTAGGGATAGATTCCTTTATGGGCAGATTCCTCAACTGATACTGGCAAAATTCACAGTGCACCTCCCATCAATATTCAAACAGATCCCTCGACACCTCTCCCCAAAAGTATATTAAAAAGAGAAACCCTTTAAGGCATCAAGCCCATAATACGGCACCATGGACTCAGGGCCTTATTATCCCCTGCACTAGTCCCTGTGATACCCCAATTTTATCTGTGAGAAGACCCAGTAGCCAAGAATGGAGGTTAGTCCAGGACCTCAGAGCAATAAATAACAACATTATCCCTCGGTGCCCTGTTGTTCCTAAACCCCACACACTGACATCTGTTTACGCTGAAAGCAAATTCTTTACTATAACTGTTCTATACAGTGCATTTTTAGTCTCCAGTTGATAAGGACAGCCAGTATCTTCTTGTTTTCATTTGGGAAGAACAGTACTATACCTGGACAGTAATGCTCCAGGGTTATACAGATAATCCTTCTTAACTTTTTACAAACCTTAAAAACTGATTTGGAAGATATAAAGTTTTCTGCAAGCTCTGGTTGGTTACAACACGTACATGACTTGCTTCTCTGCTCCCTTTCTCAAACCTCTTCACAGGAGACAGCATTCACCTGTTCAAACTTTTGGCCTTAGGGGCACCTGGCTGGCTCAGTCGGTGGAGCATGTGGCTCTTGATCTCGGGGTTGTGTTCAAGCCCCACACTAGGTGTAGCAATTACTTAAAAATAATAATATCTTTTAAAAAATACAAAAAAAAAAAAAAACACTTTGGCCTTAAAGAGACATAGTCTCTCTCTCTCTTTTTTTTTTTTTTTTTTTCGGTTTGCTCAAACTCCAGTTCCATTCCAAAACTACATTTTGCATTCAGATGAAACTCCTCATGACTGCTTAACACTGACAGATTTACCTTTTGATTTCCGTGAAATTTACAGGAAACTCCTCTAACCAATGCAAATTTTTCATGGCTCGCTGATAGTTCTTATTTATAGGGTGAAAATGGTAAATCCTGTGCTGGGAATGCTAGTGCGACTCCTTCTGAAGCCACTGAAACAGCACCTTCACCTTTAGCTACTTTAGCCCAAAGGGCAGAGTTATAAACCCTTACTTGAGCTTATGCCTTAGCCCAAGGTAAAACAGTAAATGTTTATATTGATAGTTGCTATGCCTTTGGGGTAACTCGTGACTTTGGAATGTTACGGAAATAACCAGGTGTCCCTACCTGCAATGGGGACAAAATCAAGTATGGTTCCTATGTCCAAAATTTATCAGATGCCATACTTCTGCTGGTTGCTCTGGCTACTGTTAAGATTACTGTGCATTCCAGATTCACTCCCTGAAGGCCAAATTAAACACCTTGCTGGTATTTCCACCAAAAACACTGTTCTCAAGGAAACTAATGGCCTAACCTCTGTCATGTTCCAAAAGGATGTTCTCCCAAACGATAATTTGGGAAAAGTGACCGGAGATACCCAACAATTGGCCCCAGAGAGGGAAAAACAATA
The DNA here is from genome assembly GCF_023721935.1 of Panthera uncia. Classification (NCBI taxonomy): domain Eukaryota; kingdom Metazoa; phylum Chordata; class Mammalia; order Carnivora; family Felidae; genus Panthera; species Panthera uncia. The sequence continues at coordinate 30,759,553 of NW_026057578.1, read as the reverse complement.
TTGGAAATCTAATAATTGTTGGCTCAATACAAAGAGAACCCTGGTTTGGACAAAATAATCATCCATCCCTACCAGCAATTCTCAAATTCCTACTACTTACCACTGTACATGCCTTAAACCACTAGTCTACTGACAAAATGATCTCATTCAAGAGCCAGTATGTTTTGATAATATTGATAAATATGTTTGGGTCATGGTTTGTATGTTTTTCACTGGGCACACAAACTAATCACAGTTATTTCCTGTACTTCTTCTGGAGCCCCAAGGAAGAAGGCATGACTTTGTCCATGGGACTTCCATCTGCTGGGAAATCTTGCAATCATGTGAAGCCTCAAAACAAAAGTAATGTGAAAGACAGCAACCAAGGCTTGGTGACATCTGAGACCCCAGATTAAATTAGACCTGAAGCTAGAATTCCCTTGGTCTTTAAGTTTACATGAGCCAATGGATTCCTTTTTCCATTTTGATCAAATTTGAGCAGCTTCCTGCATTTATAACTAAAACCATCTTAGTTTTCTTCCCCTCCGATCACACCTTTTCTGTTCTTCCTCCCCACACTTCCTAAATGCGGGTTGTATTTCTACACCATATCCTTAATGATCACTCCACTGCCATCAGCCTCTCTTCTATGGACTCAACCTCCATAACACTAGTTGTGTCCCCTCCCCCAAGCTACAGCACTACACTTCAGCCTTCATGTCTGACCAGCACCCCAAACTCAATAGGTCCAAACTTATCACCTCCTTTCCAACCCACACAAGCTCTTCTGTCTTCCTTCAATACCCTAATCAACCTGAGATGTACTCCATGGGAAGCACATCCTCATCACTGTCTCCAACCCCCTGGTGAAAACTACAGACCCCAAATGGTGTCACTTACACCAAGTTCCCATACCAGAGCTTAATACCTAATCTAATTGCAGTTTCAACCTCCCCCAGAAATGTAGTCTTAACTGTGCAGTCAGGAAGTTCTGGTCAGTGGCAGTAAGTATGCCACATGGCCCTCTTCATCCCCCAAATGAAGAAAAGTAATCTGCATGAGAAGACCTTCAGCTTCTCCCCACTTGCCTGGAACAATCCTTTTCTTTAGCTAGTAACTTTCTCCCCCGCACCCCTTCCCAAAAAAAACCTTCCATTCTATACAACTCCTCAGAGCTCCCCTCTATTTGCTAGATGGGATGCTGCCTGATTCATGAATCATTTAAGAAAAGCCAATTCAGTCTTTAAAATTCACTTAGTTGAACTGTTGTTGTGTAACAACCCCCACCCACCCTTCACCTCATCAGTTCTCAAATCGTGTGACCTTCTCACTTACAGGGTCTTCCCTTATTCCCATTCCCACTGCTAGTACCCTTGCTGAAGTCTGCACGTCAACCTCTCTCTACTATGCTGGTCTCTCAATTGCTTTCTCCACCAATTCCTCCTTTCTCTAATTTATTCTGCACACACTCCCAGATTAATATTCATGAAGCACAGTTCTGATCACATCCCGCCTCCACTCATCTTTGCCTAGTGAATTAAAGACCAACTGCCTCCCTTTCCGGGGCCTCCACACTGCACACACCACATGCTCCCACCAAACACAACTAACTACACTTTGGCCCTGATTACATCCCACTCTTCCTTCTTTCCCTCGCTCCTTGCCTTTTCTCCTCCCTGCTCAGCCCTTAAATCCCATCTTAGAAGCCACCGAGACTCCAGGAAGGTCTTCCCTGATTCTGATCTGTAGTAGGAATAAAAAAATGCTCCCTCCCTCAATATAGATTGACTTCCTAGGAACCGGTGGATATTACCTCACGTTGCAGAAGAGTAAATATTCCCTCATATGGCAAACGGCGTGACTGAATTAAGGATCTTGAAAGGAGGTGTATTCTGGCCCCTAAATGCAGTCACTTGTACCCTTATAAGAGGGGGGCAGAGAAAAATCTGAGAGAGGAGGGGCAATGTGGCCAAAAGCCAAGGAACGCCAATAGTCACCAGAAGCAGGGCAGAGGCAAGGCACAGGATCCCCCCTAGATCTGAAAGGGGTGCAGGCCGGCCAACACTTTCATTTCAGCCTGCTGGCCTCCAGAAGTGAGAGAATAAACTTCTGTTGTTTCAGATCACCCAGTTCGTGGTAATTTGTTAGAAGAGCCCCAGGAAATAAACAGCCCATCCTTCCCACCAGCTTTATCTCCTACAAATAAAGTTCCCACAGGATGTTACTTACACCTCTCTCACACCATTTGTTGCCCAAGTGTATTTATGTCAAGAGGGAACTTTCCATAATCTGATTTGATTTCGAACTCCTCAAAAATCAGGACTGCACTATTCATCTTTATCTTGAATGCTCCTTGCCTTGAATTTGGTAAAAGCTACATAAGTGTTTTTTTAAAAACTCACTGAATTTTAATCAAATTCATCAATCTTTATCTACAAAGCCTAGAATCATGGCAGGCCAGCATTTCTTTGGGGAAGACCACCCTAGAGCTACAGCGCTACAAATCCAACTGGTGACTAAAAGGGTTGCATTTTCACCCTTCCCAAAGGTTAAAATGACTGGAAGGCCCCAGGGGGCGCCCATAAAACCCAGGGTGGCAATGAGCTATATTTCCAGACAGTCATAATGTTGCCAGGAATAATGAATAAGTGGGCAGAGTAAAACCTTTTAGGGCCCTGAATGGTTCAGACCTGCCCTACAAAAGGTAGATCTGTGCACATTTCCCTTGAACAATGGGAAATGCTCCAGGAAGAGTAAGAACACATTTGTCCTTTGAGCTGATCGGACTAATTAGTGGAAGGGCCCTTCCAACACTAACACTTCAAAATGCTACCCTCCTATTAAAAAAACACCCACTTTGTTCTTCATAACACTACTACCACCTGAAATTATTACACATTTGTCTGCCTCCGCTGGAGCACAAACTCCAGGTAGAAGGGACTTTGGGGGGCGCCTGGGGGGCTCAATCGGTTAAGCCTCCGACTTCAGCTCAGGTCACGATCTCATGGTTCATGGGTTCGAGGCTTTCATAGGGCTCTCTGCTCTCAGCACAGAGCCTGCTTCAAATCCTGTCTCCCTCTCTCTCTGCCCTTCCCCCATTCACTCTCCCCCCCAAAAAACAAAAGTTAAAAAAAACATAAAAAAAAAAAAAAAAAAAAGAAGGGACGTTGGTTATTCACTGCTACATCCCCATGGCCTACAACACTGTCTGATATATCTGAGGTCCCCAGCACAGGTTTCTTCAGAAAGGGAGGAAGAGTGGGAAGATGACAAGTTAAGGAACAATTAAACAGTTCTCCGTTTCTGACTCTGTAGGTTAAAACAGCAAGCATAACTTCTCACATAACCAGCCGCTCTGCACGAAATGGTCCCGTCTCACTGTGTTCCCCCAGATTTGCACATTCCCTAAGTAGAAGGAATGGGAAATTTTTAAGAATGTCCTAAGGATGAGGCATCAAACATCCAAGAGAATAAAGGTGGTAGGAGAATGAGAAAATAATCTCCAGCAGCTACTGACTGCTTTCCTGTCCAGCAATCTTGCAAAAGGGAAATACCTGCTTCCTGCAGCTCGGGCTTCTAGAAGCTAAGCCCCTGTCCAACTGGTTGTTGCCCCAGACAGATGCAACAACCAAGAAAATCACTCACCATCTTTGCAACAGGTGCAGCTGTGACGGCCACTCCAGTCTCTGCACTGTGGACAGGCTGGCTCTTGTGCCCACCCAATTCTGTCTCAGCTGACAGTTGAGGTTTGATGAAAAAACTCTAACACCTCAGTAATCTGGCATTAAGGAGAAATCTGCGAATCCACAGTGAAACTTCTCAATAACCAAAATGTACCTACTTCATCAACAAAAAATGGCTTTTTATGTTCAGGATTGTAAATCTTCTACCCAAAGATTATTATGCACTTCTGCAACGAGGACACTTATTTAACAGGGCATCATTCTAGGTTTCCTTCGTTAAAAAAAAAAAAAAAAAAAAAAATTCAGCTGAGTAAATTTTAAAGCTCTCATTGGCTTTTTTGAAAGATTCTTGAATAGGGCGGCATCCCTCTAAAAGACAGAAAGGAGCTCTGACTAGCTGTACAAAATGAAAGACTTTTATAGGCAGAAGGGAGTAGGAATAAGGAAGTCCCGCTAGGCCCAAGCAGATTGGTTACTGTGAGATCGTTTTCCTTTAGGGGACAACAGGGGTCTATAAGGCAGATTACCTAACCGGTGCTATCAGATGAGTTCTGACTGGTTTAAGATTCCATTTCTGCCAGAGCCAAAACTAAGTTTCAGTTTGGTGATGTAATGCTTAGCAAAAGTGACTCCATTTTTGGGCCAGCTATGTTGTTTTCAACACCTGAAATCTCTACTGTTCTTTTGGCTGGGCAGGACTCAGGGGCTAGTGAATAAAGATGCCGCCTGCCCCAATAGTACAGACCCTGTGCTTCGTGCTTAAGTTTGAATCCCAGAGTATCCTCCCTCATTATCAGGCCACTGGCTAGCTGCAGACCTGTCTTGAGAGAGTTTCCAAGCTGCCTCTCTCCCAGAGAACTCTATCAAGGATGGAGAACTCAGATGGCCCAGGTTCTTAGAACTAGGCCTGACCTGAGAATGGACACAGGGCGTGAGTAATTCACAGCTCAAGAGGGTCCTCAGGCTCAGTGCCCAATCAAGGACTTCTAGGCACGCGCTGTTAGACACCAGCCCCTGCTGCTCTCAGAGCATTTACTCCAAGAGGTCGTGGCTGGGAGCAATAATCTCTCAATCAGAAAGGCTTGAGAATGACAGGACCACATGACACTTAGGCCCTGCAGGTAGGCTTCCTGCAGCCTGAGGGAGACATGGGGTGAGAAGAATTATCTATCTGTAGGCTTCTACACAGAGAGAAGGAAATGCAGGTCAGCACAGTGCTTTGTGGCAGGTGACAGGGAGGAGCTGTCTACACCTAGTCCAATTCATCTGTCATACCTGCATGCTATCTATACACCAGCAGAGTTTCATTCTATTAGGGGGAGGCAGAGGATGAAAGCCATGACAGCCTCCAAACCACACAACCTCCAAAACAGTGAGCAAATGTATACCATTCATATTCACAAAAACATTTGCGGTACTTAAGAATACTGGAATTCACTAAGGCTACATTAATAATGAATATCAATCCTGTAAACACAAGTAAGAGGGAGTGATAAACTAGACAAAAACAAAAAGGCTGCAACCGACTTTCCAAAGAAACAAGTCTATCTCAAGAAGAGATCTCAGAGGCATGGGGAAAGGGGGAACCAGTATATGCTGTGTGATCTTAGAAGAAATAACGTCACCTTCTGAGCCTCAGCTTTTTCACCTATAAGAAAGAAACAATTCTTGTCTCAGGGGTATTGAGGAGATAAAATAAGGTAGGTGTTTTTCAGACTATGGATTGAAACTTACTGGGTCTTAAAATCAGTTCAGTGGATCACAACTAGCAAAAAATAAAATCAAGGGGCGCCTGGGTGGCGCAGTCGGTTAAGCGTCCGACTTCAGCCAGGTCACGATCTCGCGGTCCGTGAGTTCGAGCCCCGCGTCAGGCTTTGGGCTGATGGCTCGGAGCCTGGAGCCTGTTTCCGATTCTGTGTCTCCCTCTCTCTCTGCCCCGCCCCCGTTCATGCTCTGTCTCTCTCTGTCCCCAAAATAAATAAAAAAACGTTGAAAAAAAAATTTTTTTAAAAATAAAATAAAAAAAAATAAAATAAAATAAAATATGGCGCCAGAAGTCAAGCTACTCCTAAAAGGGGTACACGTCATGTTAACATAATGTGGCACTTCAGTATTAGAAATAAATCCTGACATGCCAATATTTTCTTTTTGCTCTACAACAACTCTAGTCACTACGCTCAACAAATTCTTCCTGCAACCAGAGCCCTGGTTCTCACTGCCTGGCCAGTTGCTAATCTTCACAGCTGACTTAACACCACTCCACCTTCTGACAACCATATGTGCTAGGGACAGCTAAGTCTGACAGCAACCAAGGAGCTTATGACCAAGTCGGCAGGAGAGCTGTGCCTTTACTGAATCTCATGGGACCTGCACAAATCTAAGACAAGGAGTCCAACTCCAGAGACTTTCTTTGCTGATGAGACAGCACCTACCCAGAATTTGAACAATCTCCACAGGAGACTGGAGAAGGAAGGAAGATGAAGAAATGGGGTGCAGGAATAGAGAGGGTGCCACAGAGGAGCTGGGGCTGAGGTGGGCATCAGGGGGTGAGGGCTCTATGCCACGCGTGCTTCACATTGCTCGAGCCTCCTTGCAGCCTGCAGGGCCTGTGCTGAGATGCCCCTGCTTCCAGTATGCAGGCCCCAAGGAACTCTGGGGCCACTGCCCCCACTTCCTCTCTCCAAGACTGTTGCAGAGTGAGGCAAGTACTCTCCCACCCCCATGGGGCCCTGTTGGCCAACGCTGAGACACTCACAGGTCTTCCTGTGTTAGGGCCAATTTGGCCAAACGACAGAAGAAAATGACTGGGGAGACCAGGAAGCCAGGAAGGCAGAATGGCAAAACAAAGTGCATGGAACTCAGATTCAGCCTCCCTGGGTTCAAATTCTCACTGAATTTCAGGCCTTTTAGCTCATCCCTGTAAAATCGGAGTCAATACTTTTTTTTTTTTTTTAAGTTTATTTATTTATTTTGAGAGAGGGAGAGAGAGTACGTGTGTGTGAGCAGGGGAGGGGCAGAGAGAGTGGGAGAGAGAGAGTCCCAAGCAGGCTCCATGCTGTCAGTACAGAGCCAGACGCAGGGCTTGATTCCACGAACTGTGAGATCATGACCTGAGCCGAAATCAAGAATCAGACACTTAACCAACTGAGCCACCCAGGCATCCTGCAACCAATACTTATAATCCAGGAAGCCTGCCTTTAGATATACATACAAGTGGCCAGCTGGTGGCTGCATGATCAGTCAGGCCGTATAATAACATCACAGCCCTACTGAACAGCGCCCCCTGGCCCTCAAATACCTGCCAGGTGATCACTGCACCATGTCTATGAAAAACAAATCATCATTGTAAAAAAAAAAATCCTTTAGGAACAATATCACTTTGGCTCTTTCAGCTCCCTTAACTATTAAAAAAAAAAAAAACTCTTATAATACGGCCATGCCAACAGAAAAAAATCAGGAGAGACAATTTGCCAAATACAAATAACCTGTATACTTATTTAACCTCACTAATAATCAATGACATAAAAAAGAAAATGGCCATAGAAGCCATCTTCTCACATCAGGGTGAATAAATAGATAAAGAGAATATTCACTGTGAACGAGGCTTGGAGAAAACCAGTACACTCACATAGGGCTCACACAAATATAGATTAGTACCACCTTTCTGAAAGGCAATTTGGAAAGACGTATTAAGAGCCTTTAAATGATTCACATCTCCTCTGATCTAGCCATTCCTTGATGAGAAATATATCCAAAATGAGTATCTGGAGAAATGTATCATTTACATGAGGATGTGCATCACACCATTATAAGAAGAAACAATTTATATGATCTACTTAACAAAAATAGGGAAAAACACCAAGCAGCCATAGAAAAAAGATCAGCAGGACGTGATAAAAATGTTAGCAGCAGCTACATTCTGGGTAGTAAAATTAAAGGTAATTTAAATTTTTTAATACTTTCTCATCACCTCCACATTTTCCACCAAACAAGTATTGCTTCCGTAATTTAAAAAAAGTACTAAATGGATACATCTAAGCCTCTCAATTCCTCTGTGCTGACATCTCTACTGGCTTCCCCCTAAACTCTCTGGTCTGGCCCTCAAGGCCTTCCCATTGGGACCCCTGACTCATTCTTGGTGCATCTTTCCAGACACATTCCTGCTCCTCCAGCTCAAATGTCACCACCCCACAAGACTTTCCTCCACCCCCGCCCAGGCAGTGCTGAACACTTCAGAATGATGAGCGAGCCCTAGAATCCCACACAGATGACCATAGGAGGCAACATAAGATTCTTCAAAAGTAACCAAAACAACCAGCCCCTGAGGTCAGCTTCCACAACCACATCACCTATACTGAACTCATCAAAGCTAAGAGAGATCTGTGATGAATGAAGATGGACATCCCAGGCCAAATTTCCCTGGAAAAAAGGGGAGCCCTGAAAAATCTCAAACCATCCTGGTTTCCCATCCCCTTTTTGGTCCCCTGGACACTAAAAGTCTTTGTTTTCAACTTCAAATAGTGGCTCATTCTCGTACTTTGGACATTTTTTTTTTAAATCTTATTAATACAGTATTTATTTGTCTTTCTTCTGTCAAACCCTGAGCCAACCACTTTCCACAGGCTGCCTGGGGAGGTATAGGAAAAGGAACATACAGGGCAGATGAGACTCAGGAGAAAGATCTATGGGAGGTGGAGACGGCTACTTCACATGGCAAAGGAGGTGAGAAAGGCCACCATCAGGAAAAAAAGCCCCTTGGCCTCCAAGAAGGCAAAGCCCAGGACGACACAGAAGAAGAGCTGTTGCTTCAGAGAAGGGTTCCTGACATAACCAACGATGGAAGTACCAAACACTGTCCCAATTCCAGCCCCAGAGCCAGCCACCCCTCCTGCGGCAGCCCCAGCCCCAATGAACTTGGCTACTGTGTGGACGTCCCTTGAAATGGCACTGGTTTGGAAGATGTGGCTGGGAATAAGTAAGGCATGGGACTGCCAAAGCTGATAAGGCTCTCAACTTTCAGTGGTTTTAACACCGCTGCTCAACAGCTGAGAAGTGCTCCTGACAAAGAAGGGGTGGAGACAAACTCTGCCCAGGTGTACATTTTCAGGGGACGAGGGGCTGTGGCAGGAGAGCTGTGCCCAGTGCAGAGAAGACAGAGAGCTCCTATTTTAGATACTTTAAGACCAATGAGAAATGTAAGAGTCGTGTTAGAATGCCAAACCCAACACTCCAGATAATTCTTCCTGAGATCCAGGAAACAGGATGTCTAATCATTTCTCCCAGGACTCAAGCAAGACCCTCAAGCAGAACGATGAGATGCCACCTGTCTGATAAAAAGCCTCTAGGAAAGGCAAATATCTCTGGAAGAAATGGCCCTTTGTCAGAAGTGCTCAAAATAGCTACTCTGCCATGGCGTGTTTTCAGCAGACCACTATGTGAAAACTGAAAATTCTCTGTACAGAGAACTCTATGGAACAGACAGAAGATAGAAATGGCAACTGTTCTGGAAAACTGAGAGTCTGGCTGACATCCCTGTAAGAAAACAAAGCCCATGTGGCTCTTGTTCGCCCAACACTATAGGAGATGACAGACATCAGTCTCAACACAGCACAGAGCAGATTGTAGTGGGAGATTCTATTTAAACTAGCCAGTGAAGAAGGTCCTTGGGCTTCTACAACTACCCTCATACTCAGAGTAGGATGGGACACTATACACCTACAGTGGAAGGGAACAGAAAAGATTCATGATTTATGCCTTCGGAGGTAAGCCCCTGGAAAAAAACTGGCTAGAGGCAATCAGAATGCAGGCTGGCTGGTCAGTCCCCCTGAGCCTGCTTACACATGCGACATAATGGGACCCTTTCTCAACTGATTATTTTTCCACCAATGACCTCTTATTTAGAAGACTATTATTATTTTGAAGACTGAACTTATTAGTAACTGATTCATTTCTCCAAAGAAAACTGCCATGTCGCACTAAGACCCTAACCATGGCATGCTTGTTAGGCCCTTCAGGTAGCAAGACAGCCCTGCCAGGATTTCCAGCAATTGACTGTTCCAACATCTAGGGAACATACATTTCCGCTGCAATGGTGGAAAGAGGCTACATGTGCGATAATCATTTTTCTCTGAAACCATCTTGTTAAAGCAGCACCACCGCTAGCTATCTTGAACAGGTACAACTTCATAAGAATTAAGATCATCATTTTAGGGGCACCTGGCTGGCTCAGTCGGTAGAGCATGCAACTCTTGATCTGGGGTCGTGAGGTCAAGCCTCATGTTGAGGAGAGAGATAACTTAAAAAAAGAACAAGAAGATTGTCATTTTAGGTAACATTTACTGCTCTTCCCTAGAGAGAGATCACAAGATATAAATTAGAGGAGGGATATGAAACTGAGAGCCTGTTTTTTTTCCTCTACCTTTAGAAAAAATGTTGCTGGACATAGTTGGGAACTACTGGGATGCAGGGAGTTTTCTGGATATTACTCTTGTTTGCCAGACATTTATGGACCACTCACCAATAAATACCCAAGGCCTGTGCCTGGACGGTTCTCCCACTAAGCAGCAGGCAGCTCCTTGTGCTTGATCCCCTGGCCCTTCTTTCCCATTCCCACACCTGTGAAACAGCCCCTCTTTTCTCCTTGTCTGGCTGTCAGTGACTCGGCTGTCTACCACCACCAGAGGAGACCCTGAGCCACCAAAACTGGACTTTTCTACTCTCTACCTTCGTCCTCCCACAGCTTTGCTTCTTCACTGCTATGCCAATTTTTCATAGGCATCTTCAGGCCCATGGAAGTGCTCACAGTTCTCCGTTTGTCCCAACATCCATTCTCCTTTCCTTCCATTGTAATAGGAACCCCAAGGTTTAGTCAAGCACACAACCACCAAGAGGGGGCGTTTCCCAGTTTCCCTTGCAGCCAGACAAGGACATGTGAGAGTTCTGGCCAATGGGATAGATGCAGAAATAGTGCATTTCCTAGAAAGAGTCCTTACAGGAAAGGACTCTCTCCTTCCCTTCTTCCTCTTGGAATATGAATGTGATGGCTGGAATTCCAGCAGCCATCCTGTACCAGGGGTGGAAGTCACCCGACTCATGATGGTAAACAGCAAGATGAGAAGAAACCTGAATCCTTGACACTGTGAAGCTGCTGGAATGCCCACCTCCAGACTTCTTTTGTGTGAGGAAGAAGTGTATCTATACTTCTGTCTTGTTTAAGCCACTATCATTTTTGGTTTTCAGTCACGTGTAGCTTAACAGGGCAGCAACTACTTTTTGGTACAGAAGCCAGAGACTTTGTGGTAATGCTTAAAGAAATAGGTTATAAACACACACAGTATTGGTTATTTCATAAGATGATAGAAGCTAATAAATATTATAAAAGTTTAACAAAATCCATTAAATGGGCCACGTATAAAGCTTTTATATTTGTATACATGTATACAAGTTTGCAGTTCAGAAAAATTTAGGCCCCATCACCTTCTGAGATACCATCTTCCATGAAAGGATTTTTGGACCATTGTGGGAAACAATGGTGGCAAGGTAAAACCTTGTCTACTACTCATTCTACTTGATCTACTTGAAAAGCTGTGTTTCTTTTTTCTCAAAAACTTGTTCTTTCAGGATCTGGTAGCACACCTCTCTCCTGACTCTTCCTTGGTCCCCTGCCCAGTCTCATCTCCTCCACCAGCCAACTCCAGTCAAACACAGGCCCTTCCTAGGGTCGCTCGTCAGCTCTTGCCCTTCTTAATGTCAAGAGCAGAAGCCCGGAATTCACAGGTGTCATCAGTCAAGAGCAACCATTTTTATCCTTCGCCCCCAACACAGAACAACAAAGGGTTGCAACAGCCTGCTTCTAATGTAAGATCAACTCAGTCTCTCAAAACTGAAAACTTCCTGTTGGTAAAAGCAGACAGAGCACATGCCTTTTGACCTCAATATCCCACTGAAATGAATGTCATTAAGCACAGTAAGGAATAAAACCATGGCCTTTTAGGCAGAAATAGTAGGGGACTGGGACCATCCATGGATGTGAGATTTTAACAAATTTCTGGATAACAAAGTAAACTGAAGAACAAAGATGGAGGAAATGAAACAAAGTGTAGACAAGAGTATACACTTCAGGAAGGCTGCAGAGAAAGTAGAAGCCCTCTGCCCTCCACCACCCTGGAGGGTTCTGGATTGAGATCTGACATATGGGATGGTGGATGGCATCTAGGAGGTCCCACTCCCTAACTGCTCAACCTAAAATGAAGTCTATCGCGCAACAGGCCCCATCTAAGCACAACAGAGTCTCAGACAAATTCCCAGTCTGGAGAGAGGTGAGCCAAGACATTGCTATGTGTCCTCCTCATCCTCTCCTTGTCCAAATGGGAAAACTTATTTGGATTATCCTGCCTCCTTCCTCCTGTCCCAGCTGTCCTTGAAGAAGAGAGGGATGGAAGATAACCTTTAGTTCGTAGTCACCAGACCCAGTGAGACCATTGGACATCAAATGGTGACACGGAACTCTGGGCTGCGTAGAGGGACTAGCAACTGGATGGGCTTGGTGCCGCCTGTCTTGGGAGGAAGTGAGGTGTTCTGCAGGCCGGAAGAGACTGTACCAAGTAAGCACACCCTGCGAACCCTCCCCAGTTGGTGTCTGCCTGGGAACATAGGCACAGATTGTTAATATGCAAACTTCAAACAATGCACATGATCTTCAACATGAGGTTTTCAGTCAATGTTTATGTAAGAAACAAATGTATATTTATGTCTCAAAAATCCATTTGGCATTTAAAAAAATATTTTTAATGTTTATTTATTCTTAAGAGAGAGAGCGCGCACAAGCGGGAGAGGGGCAGAGAGAGAGAGGGAGACACAGAATCCAAAGGAGGCTCCAGGCTCTGAACTGTCAGCACAGAGCCGAACGTGGGGCTCAAACCCATGAACTGCAAGATCATGACCTGAGCTGAAGTAGGAAACAAAACAATGCATGGGGAAATGTTCAAGTTACATTCCAAATAACACTGGGAGGAGGTCAGAATCATTAGATAAATTTCAAGTCATTAGTCAAAATTCAAAAGGAATGTACAGTCTCCAGAATTACTGGAATTTTAGAGTCGCACTGGCAACATATGCTTTGTGAATATATAAGAGGTTTTCCTTTAGAAAAAAAAATGACATGATGTCTTACAGCATCATACAAAGAAATTTTTAATGTAACAACCAGGAATGTAATGTAGCTACATTCTGTAGTTTTTTCATCCTAAAGCACGGTCCACAAGAAGATGAAAGCTGGCCAGTTTAGGAAGCTCCGCTACAACACCAGGCAAAGGTGAGTGGGTTGCCCAGTTTGACCATCCACCTAATAATGGATCCCGTCATTAGGGTGACCATATAACGTATCCTCCAAACTGGGACACTGGAGGGCAAAGGAGAATGTCACCCACCTCATCTACATCCATTAGCAAAGACTGCTTCAATCCTTCTCTTCCTTGGTGAGTAATAATGCAGTTCATTAAAGCCGCAGTTCTTGATTTTTTTTTTTTGCTTTTTTTTTTTAATTCTCAAGACCTCTTTACACTCTTAATTACTGAGGACCTCAATAGTTCTCTATGTAGGTTATATGCATCAATATTTGCCATTATTGGAAATTAAAACAGAAATCCCTAAAATATAAGAATACACCAATGTGGCGGTTCCTAAAAATATTAAACACGGAATTACAATATGATCCGGCAATTCCACTTTGCAGTCTCTGCCCAAAATAACTGAAAGCAGAGATCCCAACAGATATTTGTACACCCATGTTTATGGCAGCATTATTCCCAATTTGGGTGGTTTGCAGGCTGGGGCTACTACCAAGAACACTGCTTTCGATATTCTAGAATTTATCTTTTAGTGAACATTATATACAGATTTCTATCAGGTAATCACCTAGGATCTATCCTAGGTCGTAAGATTTGTGTATAAAATAGGCATTAGTAAATATCTGCCAAACAGTTTCCCAGAGTAATTGTACCAGTTTATACTATCCCAAACAGTATATGAACTCCACGTACGTGCCGTCCCTTAGTATTTTCAGTCTTCTTAATCCCAGCCATGCTGGTGGGTGTGCAGTGGAAATCTCATTGTGGCTAATGATGTTGGGCACATTTTCATATATTTATTGACCGTCTAAAGAGCCTTTTTAAAACTGAGTTGTCTTTTTTACATGTTCATTTTGTAGAAATTATTTATACAGATTCTGGATATGACTCTTGTGTCAAGTATCTTTTTTATAAATATCTTCTCATCTGTAGACTTCCTTTTCATTTAGTTTAATAAACAGAAGTTCTTAATTTTAAGGTAGCTCTATTTATAGATTGTTTCTTTTATAGTGTTTTCATTAGGGACTTTTAAATATCACTATACCATTATCATACCTATAAAAATTCATAATTCCTTTATATTAAATCTCCAATATTCATATTTACAGAAAATTTTCAATTCTTTTCTTTTCATAGCAGTTTCATTAAATCAGGATCCAAATGAGGTCCAGAAATCATTAACATGCCTCAAGTCTTCTAATCTGTAGGTTTTATCATATCTATTGCTCACACACACACACACCCTTTTTTTAAGTGGGTCAAGATGTCTCTTGCCATGTATTTTTTAAAGTAACCAGGTCATTTGTCCAGTGGTGTTTTTCAACGTGTTCTCCTGTCCTTTGAATTTCCTGTCAACTAGCACTTAGAACTAAAGTCTTGATCAGGCTCAGGTATGATTTTTGGACAAGATTCCTCCATCAGTAGTACTGTGTACTTCCATCAGGAGATCCACAATGTCTGGCTGTCTCTGTCATGGTAGCAGCATTGATGGTTATGGTCTCATTCTATCAATTCAATGGGGAGTTGAATATATTAATATTCTATAACTCCTTTTCCATTTATTTATCCAGTAAAAAGAAACTTTTTTTTTTTTAATGCTTATTTATTTTTGAGAGAGAGAGCACGTGCCAACAGGGAAGGGGCACAGAGAGAGGAAGACAGAATCTGAAGCAGGCTCCAGGCTCTGAGCTGTCAGCACAGAGCCTGACACAGGGCTTCAACTCACAAAGCAATGAGATCATGACCTGAGCCAAGTCGGAGGCTTAACTGAGCCACGGGGGGGGGGGGGGGGGGCTATAAAGAGAAACTTCTAACCAACTATTTGGTTACTCTAAGGTACAGTTCCTATGGGAAAAGCATGATAATGCCTCAAACCCCATTCTAAGCCCCATTATCCAGATGAGAAAACTGAGTCAAATTATTGGGGGAGCCAAGTTATAAACCAAGCAGTCCAACTAGGAGTCAGTGCTTATAATCACTAGGCTATAACGCCTCTTCTAAGATCAAGAAACAAATAAATACTCCGTATGTCTCTGTGGGAGAGGAGAGACCACAAAGATAGACACTCTCATGAAGTTAGGGTGCTACAAATTTACTGCAGGAAGGAAACATTGTGTCAAAAGCTTAGACAACGTACATCCCTTTTTGAAGCAGCAGTTCTAAACATAGAACTTATCTAAGTGCAGAAAGGGTTTTATGCAAGTGCAGAAAGGGTTTTTTGTGTTGTTTTGTTTTAACAAGGGTACTTCCTGCAGCATGCTTACAATAGCAAAAACACTTAAAACAACTTAAGAGCCTGATTGGTTCGATAAGTTAAGGTACAGCCACACAGTGAAATGACACATGGCCAAAGAAAGGACACTGGTTCATTGTTTAAAGACTTGTACAATGTTTACGGCATATTCTTAAGTAAAACGGAGTTATAAAACAGTAGTATATATAATACAGGAAGGTGCAATGTGTATAAAAAGAAAGGCTATACACCAAAACACCAACAGTGGTTGGTTATCTCTGAATGGCAGGTTGAAGGTGATTTCTTTTCTTTTTGGTGCTTCTACAATGAATATCTTTTTATTTCCATCTGTTTCTTTCATAATGAGAAAAAGTTTGATATATTGTTTACAAAGAACTTAATGAACCTTAACGATGTGGGAAAATGCTTCTGACAGCATAAAAAGGGAAGCTATCAGATCATACATGGTAACTACAATTACAGCCATGTGTAGCAACATGCATTTGAACAATGGTTGTTTCTCTGCATTACAGGATTACAGATGGATTTTGTTCTCCTATGTATACATTTCTGTGATTTCTACAATAAATATATGCCTGGTAAAGTATTGAGATGGAGAAGATCCAAAATGGATTTTGAGAAAATAAGATTTAAATAGGTAGAGTGTAGAGAAAGAGCACAATTCAGGGGTCGGAGACAGCAAGAGCCAAGACTGATACCATAGGGTCACCAAGCAAGAGGAGGGACCAGTTAAGAGAGAAGGCTATGAAGGACCAAGTTTAAGAGATCTGAAAAAGGGGCCAGAATTCTTTTTTCCCCTGTAATTTACAGGATGGTTTCAGAGCTGTCAGAGGACAGAAAGGACAGATGGACTAGAACCGACCATGCAAATTCTGGAAGAACGGAGCTCAATTAGAAGGGTTCACAATAGTGCTGAATTATGTGAAATGCACAAGAGCAACAGGTAAGGAATCTGGGTAACATGTGGGTAGAACCTGTGACCTAGATGCGGTGAGGGAGCAGAGACACAGGGACCAACGGGTTTTAAGCTGGAGCAACTCAGAGATAGGATTCTACTTGCACAGGAGACAGAAAGAGGGTCAATGTCTAGAACAAGACAAGTCAGATTTGAGATAGTCACTGATTAAGGGATGTGCACTGGGGAATGTCCTCTAAGCCCCTGGAACCACCAGGACTAGCAGGACACAGATTGTGGGGAGGAGGCTCTGAGAATCACCCACTGAGGAATCTGGGGTCAATGACAGAGATCCTCTCAACATCAGAGACCCAGGAGCAGAGAGCATTGTCAGGAAATCCTAGACTCAAGGGCTCTTTCAAAAACACAGCGGAGTCTCCAGAGAAGCCCCAGACTGGCCCTGTGGTGACCCTAATACAAAGGACATCCGACTTTGGAAAGACTGATCAGGTCCCGCACCAACAGCAGGCATTCAGGAGCCCCACAACCTGGCTCGAGAGGCTGCCTCTGCGGAGAACTGGGTAGGAGCGAAGCTGCAAGTCACAGTGTACCCTTTGCACCTTTTGAATTCTGAACCATGCACTGTCCAGTCAAAATGACACAATAAGGTCTTGAAAAGGTCACTCAACTGAATGGGCCCTATGCCATCCCCACTGCTGGGGCAAACAGCAGAAGAACAAAGATCAGGGACCAGCAGGGCGAGCTGCCTAGTGGAACCAGCCTACCATCACTGGCACTGCACCACCACGTGACAAGGCCTGGAAGGCAAGAACTCTGCCCAATGTCGGGAACAAATTCGTATTTTTCCAAAAAGACCCTGGCAAAAATACCAGTCAAGAGTCAGGGTCTCTATGTCTCTTTCACAAACCAGAGGCAGTACAGCACATGAAAGGCCATGCTTTCTCACACCCAGCAGCCTCCAGCACCAGTCAGGAAAGTCAGGGAGGCTGTCAGAGCACAGGGAACAAGAAGCTGTGTGCAGGAAGTTACTCTGCAAGTTGCAAACAAGTTCAACATACTCCACCTGTGTGGATCCGAGAACGGATGGAAGGGCACACAAATCAGAAACACAGTAGTCCCCTAGTCTGCAGTTTTGCCTTCCCAGGTCCCAGTTACCGGCAGTCAACCAGGGTCTGGAAGCAGGCGATCCTCCTGAGGTATCGTCAAAAGGTCAACAGTAGCCAACTGCCAAGTCACAGTGCCTACATCGTTCACCTCACTGCGCCTCATCACGTTGACGTTTTATCATCTCACATTGTCACAAGAAGGGCAAGTACAGAACAGTATTTTGAGAGAAAGAACACACATAACTTTTATTATAGTACATGGCTATAATTATTCTATTTTAACACTGTTGTTAATCTCTTACTGCACCTAATGTACAAATTAAGCTTTAGCATAGGTATGTACGTATAGTAAAAAACACAGTATATACAGGGTTCGGTGAGATCTGCAGTTGTGGGCATCCACTAGGGTCCTGAAACACGTCCCCTGCAGATAGGGGGTGGGGGGCTACTGTACTGATGCTCACATTCTTTCCAACAGTTTAAAGGAGGATCATTTGCATCCTTTTGCAACTGTGAAATTAGTTACAAGATTCATTTGGGGGCAAAGTTAGATTTCCCCAAATATTTGGAGCCCGAACCGGTATAAAATCCTGAACATTTTCTTCACGAACACAGACACCAGCCCTCCTCCCTCGGAGACAACAAAGACTGAACACAGCAGACCTTGGATTCAGGGGATGTTCTAAGGAGAAGGTATGTTGAATACTGAGTGACTGATTACTGCTGGAACAGACAGTTCCAATACTATGAGTCATCATCCGGAAAGCAGGCTCATAGACAGCTCAGAAGGAGAAACCCGCACCACACCGGGAGCTCCTTCCAAGGATACCCAAATGGCTCCCCCAAAGGATGGGCTTCAAAATCTAGAAATCACGGGGCGCCTGGGTGGCTCAGTCGGTTAAGCAGCCGACTTCAGCTCAGGTCATGATCTCGCGGTGAGTTCAAGCCCCGCATCGGGCTCTGTGCTGACAGCTCAGAGCCTGGAGCCCGTTTCAGATTCTGTGTCTCCCTCTCTCTCTCTGACCCTCCCCCATTCATTTTCTGTCTCTCTCTGTCTCAAAAATAAATAAACGTTAAAAAAAAAAATTAAAAAAAAAATCTAGAAATCACCAGTCATCCAGTAACGGGGAAAACTAGGCCTAATCAACTTTTTCTGCCAATTTTTTTCCCTCAGAATCTCCACATTTGAGAATTTTCATGCATATATATACATATACACACACACATCGAAAAATGTTGCCATTTTTCTGATTTTTATAGCCACATAAGAAAAACAGGTGATATCTGGGCATGTTTTATATCAAAGCCAATCTGTATTGGAGCTTTTAAAGTCTGTAAATTAAGTCTATACCTGTGAAGGCAGCATATGCAACATGAGAAAAAAACAGAAATTAGAAAACCTTCATACTAGGACCCATTCTGCCTCTAACGAGCAGTGTGCTCTTCAGCAAGTAAACCCCCTGGGATGTGGTATCCTCTTGTATAAAATAATGACCCCTGAGATCCTTCTAGTTCTAACACCCGATGAGAATAATTTAAACTTTTTAAAAGATATAAATTCTTCTAATGAAATATCACAAATGTGTGCAAACACAAAACATTTCAAACAAAATTAGCTATTTTTTTTAAATGTTTATTTATTTTTGAGAGAGAGAGAGACAGACAGAGCGTGAGTGGGGGAGGAGCAGAGAGAGAACCCAAAGCAGGGTCCAGGATCTGAGCTGTCAGCACAGAGCCCGACTTGGGGCTCGAACCCACCAATGGTGAGATCATGACCTGAGCCGAAGTCGGACGCTTAACCGACTGAGCCACCCAGGCGCCCCCAAAATTAGCTTTTTAAACAAAAAAAGATTTTAAGTAAATTTCTACACCAAGAGTAGGGCTCAAACTTAACAACTCTGAGATCAAGAGTCACACACTCTACCTACTGAGCCAGCTAAGTGCCTCAAAATTAGCTTTTTAAAAAAAATTAATATTGAGTAGTCATAAAATGGGAGGTAATTGAGCTTTTAAAATTACAGTTTGATCAACATAAATAAGAAACTTAAAATGGCAGGTTATATGACAAATCTTGCACCTTCTCTCCCTGTTTAAGAGCCATAGTCGAGGGGCACCTTGGTGGCTTAGTCAGTTAAGTGTCTGACTTCGGCTCAGGTCGTGATCTCACGGCTTGTGAGTTCGAGCCCCGCACTGGGCTTTGTGCTGACAGCTCAGAGCCTGGAACCTGCTTAGGTTCTGTGTCTCCTTCCCTCTCTGCCCCTCCCCCACTTGTGCTCTGTCTCTGTCTCTCAGAAATGAACGTAAAAAAAAAACAAAAAAAGAAGAACCATAGTTAAAGTTTACTGATTTTTCAATACCAAAGTATTTCTCAATGTTAAAAAAAAGAAAGTTGAAATACAGCATTTCTCCTACATCTGTAGTTTTATAGCTCTTAAAATAAGATATTATTTCAGTAGTTCACTCTTAAAAATCAGAAAAACAGGGGAGCCTGCATGCCAGCTAAGCATCTGACTCTTGATTTTGTTCAGGTCATGATCTCACGGTTTGTAGGATCGAGCCCAGTATCAGGAACTGTGCTGACAACGCAGAGCCTGCTTGGGATTCTCTCTCTCTCCCTCTCTCTGACCCTCCTTCCTTCACCCCCACCCCCACTCAAGGGCGCTCGCGTGCTCTCTCTCTCAAAATAAACAAACATTTTTTTAAAAATCAATAAAACATTTTTAATTACTAACCACTGTCCTAAAACATATTATAGTTAGTGCAGTAAAGGGAAGATAATTGCATATAGCGATGCTGCTTCTACAGCCTGTGTTTCTGAGCACTGAAAAATTCAGCAAGACAATGAAGTCAAAAAGATAGGTCAAGGAAGGCCAAGCCCTGTCTGTAACACGTTCCTTAAAAAGTGATGAATAGGGAAAGACTACTCCAAAAAGTCATAACTTGATGGTTTAATTATCTTACAAGAGTGGAAGGTGAAGATTATTTTTTCTATAAAACTGTATTTTAGCCAAAGACAACATTAGCTAACCCATTATCACAATGTGACAATTCCTGCCCTACCCTACGTAACATGCATATTCATTTAATCCACAGGAATATCCTATGAAGCACATACTCATTTTATCACCCCCATTTTAGGAATGGACAAACTGAGGTGTTTATACAAGTGCCTTGCTCAGAGTTACCCTGCTGTGCTCAAAGTGGCACAGCCCCTTTCCAAATGATGTCACTATTTCCTCCCCATTCTGGTTTCATCCATCAAAGGAAGCTTTGAAACAAGTAAAGCTCTAATTTAAGTAGCACTCTAGCACCTAAATACAGCAGCCTTCACTCTAACCTTCAAAACAAAGTCTCTTGAAATGTCAACCCAAACATAAATTGTAAGATGCCAATCTTTTGGCCCACGTTTCATCCTTTTCATTGGCCCACGTTTCATCCTTTTCTTTTCTAACCTCCATTGGAAAAACGTGGTTGGTCGGAAAGAGGATCATTCCCAAAGCTTAAATTCCAAGTTTCTTAAATTTGGCAACAATACTGTGCTTTTGGGACTTTAAAATTATAAGCACGGCTCCCAGAGGAAAACATTTCCTTTATTAGCAATTGGCTTTGAAAATTCCATTCTAGGATGCTAAATATAACAAAATACCTTCTGACTTCTAATAAACACATTCTCCAGATTATTTTGAAACTAATGATTGCTTATTTACAAAACAATTTTGCCACAACCGTTAAGCAACTGGAACATTTTAAAGAGCCTTTTAAATTTGTTCCAGTTCTTTTAATGAATTGACCTGGTATTATTTTCTGGATTCTTCTACCATGAAATAAGAAAGTCCTCATTTCACAATTCAATTTTTTTTAAAGAGATATACTTGTTTTATTACTTCTAATTTTGTTTTAACACAAGAATGTCAGCAAAGCCAGAGTCACGGAAATAGGTGTTTCAAACTCTGAAATAGAGTAAATATTATTAAAGACTCTACTATATGCATTCATCAAAGGCAAAGAAAACATTTCACAGTTGTTAAACTGTACCTTTATTATTAAAAATACCATACGTGATAGTTCAGAAATACTGAGCGACTGGGTGAGGAGCTGAGTGCCCTGTTCTGGGCTAATGGACTACATCAATCAGCTTTTAACTGAATGCAGTAGCCTCTGTGATTTAGGAACAAGCACTTAGTGGAGCTCACCACCCCAGGCATTGTCATTGTATAAGTGGCTTAAGTGCAGCTGTGAAAATTTAAGGTATCTTTAGCTGGACAGCTCCTCCTGTCCTCCCTACCTAAAAACACGGAAGGAGAAAGTAATTAAGACTCAACCGGCACTTTTTCTCTGGGAGGTGGACCCAAGGAGTTGGGTGGGGAGGCTAAAAACTTTCACCTCATAATCCCAAGGGTCGTGGGTAGGCGGTTTTGTTTTCACCAGTAAGTATGTCTATTACAAATAGCTTTTCAAAAATTATAACCCACTGGCTATCATGCCTTCTTTTTATCTCCCTCTCTTCCCACCTTTTAGGCCACAAAGTCCCATTAACATGAGGTCTGATCTCTCACCCTTAAACAGGGCTACACACCTACAAACATTTGAATATTCACCAACTAGCAGGGTAGCACAGAGTTCTTTTAGGCCCAACCAGAACATTTAATGGGAAGGTAAAGAGACTTCAAAGTACCGTTTCTCTGCAAGTGACTCCTAAACTTCTGATGAAGCCCTAAATTTTCTCCAAAATCTGCCCTTGGACGATCCACTGTCAAGAACAAAAAACTTGTTTAACACCCTATTATCTTTCACCCAAAACACTGCTCCTAGTGTAACTGCTCTGTTAACACTGTCACCAAATCTTGTGTTTTCTTCCTTCCTGGCGTCTCCCTAATGCCCCTTTCCTCCAGTTACCAGGCAAGCAACATACATAAGTGGGTGCTGTAGGCATGGTGTAGGGCAACAGGGATTGGTGGGAACTGCTGTTTCTCAGCTCCAGCCCCACGTTAATCAGGTGGGAATATGACGGCAGACCCTCCAACTCTCCACATAGGCCCGAAGTTCAGAAAGTTGGGAGAAACCTTCTGGTTTTTAAAATAGCACGTCAACCAAAGCAAACATGTGCAGGTCACACACTGGCAACCTCCAAGTTAACCAGTGTCTTCGATTCCGGCCCAGGCTCCCTCGGTCCATTCTACACATCACTGCCAGATGAATTTACCAAATACACTGCTCCTGAAGCTCGAAATACTACCGCGAAGTCCCAATCCTTAGGCTGTCATTCCACCTCCACAGAACAAACCACTCTCCACCTTCCTCAGCTCCCCTACACAAATCTTGCACTTGAGTCGGAGGTGTCTACTCCCCTCATCCCTCACCCCCCAACCAGCTGCATCCCCACCAAGATGGCCTCTTTTTTTACCTTCCTGCTCTAACCCATCAATGCCCACTCTCGAAGGAAGGAAGATATACGGGGAGTATACCTTCCATCCCCTGCTGAAGACGTGAGTCAAGAGACTTCTCTGCTTAATTGAAAGCCACGGGATCCAACTTTCAAGAAAGGATTTAAATCTCCTAAGAAGCAAAGCCCATGGCCTTGTCTTGATAGCCGCCTCCCTGCCCAAATAACATTTTAAAGGAGAGGAGAGAGCCTCAGACGAACTCAGAGGAGTCTCCTGCCAAAGAAGGCTTTACGGGGTCTTGACGTCTCCACACCAGGAAGGCCTCGGGGAGGTGAGAGACTGGAGGAGGACCCCAACCAACCCTGCGAGGCAGGTGGCCGCGCGCAACCTCCCGCGCGCTCCCTCCTGCGCCCGGGAGATGCCACCCCCCCCCAACCAGATCCCGGGGCCCGGACCTTCCGCCCCCTGATGCGCGCTCCGCCGGGGCCCCCACCCAAAGACCCTGGGCGCTACCCAGGCCCGGGGCCGCCGTGGGCCACGACAAAGGGTCAGAGAGCCAGACGACCCCCAGCGCGCCCCCCCGCCCCGCGAACCTGCGGGGGACGCCGCTGCCCGTCCGCGCCCACTCCGACGCCGCCGCTACCTTGTCCTCTGGCGGTGCGTCCGGTTCGCGGACCGCTCTCTGCCTCAGCTCGGTCATGCTTGGAGACCCCGGCGCGACGCCGCAGCAGGCGAGCAGCGCAGCCGCCGGAGCGGGCAGCTCAGTGCGGGCGCGCGCGGACTCCGCTGGGCCGGCCCCGCCCCGCCTGAGCCGCTTGCAGGACCCACCACAGCCCTGCTGCCCGCCGTGGAACTCTGCCCCGCCCAGTGCTGCCGCCGCCCTTTCACCCAGGAGAAGCACGGTCAGCCTGCTCCACCACCCGCCCGCTAGCTCCTCTCGAGAGGGCGGCCCTGGAGCGAGCGCGCACGCGCACCGCCGCCATCACGGCCCCAGAGACCCACCAATGGCGTGAATCCGCCAGGGAGGCGGGGCGGTAGGGGCGGGGCCGAGAGGACCGGGGAGGAGCGGAGAGGCGTGTATTGGACTATCAACGTGAGGAAGCGGGAAAAGGCGTGTGTTTCCGAAGGAGACTAGCCAATGGCAGCTCGGGCCTGACCTTGGTCGACTGGCGCTGGCGCCCAGGATCCTAGAAGTAAAACTAGTAGCCGGGGGCTAGAGGTGGGAGCCTCGAGGTTCTTGTGTGGGTGGTGTTTTGTTGATCTTAGTTTCGCGTCCTCTGTAACCGGGGCGCGTCCCTCACACGTATAAGCAGATACTTGTTAGGCCCTGAGTGGAAAGGCCTGCGGAGCCCACCTGTGTAGGAGAGACTCACGTGATAAGGAAGTGAAACCCAAACTTAAGTCGGCTTTGCCTCTCCAAGCTGTCTCTAGTACTTATTGAGTGTTAATTATGCTAGGCACTGAACTAATAAGTAATCGCCTTATCTATCTCAATCTGCTTGGAAGTGGATATGATTTTCGTTTTACAGAGTTCTTACACGGCTTTTCAAACTTCTGTCTTCTGGACTGTTGAAAGACCTTTTCTTGGACGGGAATGCTGCCTTCTTCGTTCACAGTGCATCCCCGAAGTACCTGACACATCCTTGGTACTTGAATGGATTTAAAAGTTCTAGAGAAAAATGATTTAACCAAGGTCTCAACAGCTAGAAAGTGCCCACTAGGAATTAGAACATAGATCTATTTGTTACCAAAGTCCACGATAACCATTGTACATACTGCCTGCCTTCCTAAATTCATTCATACCTGTGTGGTTCAAACATTTCTTTCAGCGGTTCCTATTTTCTGCTTTGTAAGTGATGTAAAACAAGTATGAAATGGGATGCCTTCCCATAAATATACTGTAATTTAGCGAGAGAAACTTGCACACGTAGGAGTTGCAACTTCGTATTAGCAATTTTGACCTTAGTTTTGGATGAAGTAGCCAAAATTCTGAGAAAGGCGTTGTTTCCTTGATTTGTATAAGTATATTCCCAAGCTCCTGTTAACAGTGCTTGAGAGTGACAGTAAAATAGGTATGGAGGAATACTGAATCCGGGTGTGTTTTGTTTTTTTTTTAATATTTATTTTTGAGAGACAACGTGAGCAGGGGAGAGGCAGAGAGAGACACAGAATCCGAAGCAGGCTCCAGGCTCTGAGCTGTCAGCACAGGGCCCAACTCGGGGCTCGAGCTCACCAACCACGAGATCATGACCTGAGCTAAAGTTGGTCGCTCAACCGACTGAGCCACCCAGGCGCTCCTAGGTGTGCTTTGTTTTCTACCAACAGTGTTGCACAAATACTTGGTGGGGTTTTTTTTTTTTTGGGGGGGGGGGGGGGGGGGGGAAGGGGAGAAACAGACCACTCCTTTTAAGCCATACTTTATAGAAAGCTTTGCTTGGGGCGCCTGGGTGTCTCAGTCGGTTAAGCCTCCGACTTCAGCTCAGGTCATGATCTCATGGTCCGTGGGTTCGAGCCCCGCGTCAGGCTCTCAGAGCCTGGAGCCTGCTTCGGATTCTGTGTCTCCCTCTCTCTCCGCCCCTCCCCTGCTCGTACTCTTGTCTCTCTGTCTCAAAAAAATAATAATAAATACATAAATAAAAACATTAAAAAAATTTGCTTTTGTATTTTGTCTTTTATTACTTATAAAAGTAAATAACATACTAATGGTAATTTTAAAACTCTTTTAATCTGTTGAGGACTGTGTGACCACCATTTTGACCAATGTCAGCGGTTACTTCTTCATCTAAACACCAGACACGTATTGAGTAAATTAACCAAGGTTTATTATCTAAAGGATGTAGAAGGATGTCAACACAGAGAGCCAACAAGGTCATCCTCTGAGACAGCAGGTGTTTGTATCCAGATCATTACTGTTAGGGTACTTACATAATTGAAAGGTCACAACTGAGAAGTAAGCATCACAGCAGTCCTTCCAGCTCAGCTGTTGCCTTTCAAACCCAGCCTAATATAAAGGAGGCTGGAGAGCTGTGCATACAAATCAGAGTTTCAGAATGGACAGTATGATTACTAGGGTAGATAAGCCCCTACAATTTGGCCTGAACAAACTTCTCAGCCATTGCTCTCAGCCCTGCCTGGCTAACTGATCTTAGACCAAGTACATTAATGAAATCAGTGCTGTAGAGAGCAGGGAACAGGTACTCAGACCTCTGAAAGTCATACTAATAGGCCTTTAGGCAAGCTTTAGGGTCTAGCTCTCTCTTAACTGTAGAAAGAAATTTTTAGGGGCGCCTGGGTGGCTCAGTCGGTTGAGCGGCCGACTTCGGCTCAGGTCATGCTCTCACGATCTGTGAGTTCGAGCCCCGCGTCGGGCTCTGTGCTGACAGCTCAGAGCCTGGGGCCTGTTTCAGATTCTGTGTCTCCCTCTCTCTGACCCTCCCCTGTTCATGCTCTGTCTCTGTCTCAAAAATAAATAAACGTTAAAAAAAAAAAATTAAAAAAAAATTTAATAAAAAAAGAAAGAAATTTTTAAAAATCTCCCCTTATCTCCAGCCTGAAGAAAGATTTTGTTCCTTTACATTACCTTACACCTCCTCCTCTATTCCTGATTTTTCTTTTCTAATCCTCATAATAGCTCTTTCCCTAGGGTCATTTCTTCTGGGCTTGTAGCATATCTTGTTTACAGTGACTTTTTCATTGCATTCCTTCATTAGTTCCATTATTTTTAGATGTTACTTAGATTAGTTGAGGTCACTAACAAGAGATTCTTAAACCGCCCCCCCCCCCGAATATTCAGGCTGACTGTGAACTCAGTGTAAGTGGACAGCTATTGCTATAATTATTATTCTACGATAAAAACACCTCCCCCCTTTCTGATATTTGAAAACTACATTGGTACAAGCAAGATAATTCTTCAGTTACCTGAAGAATTTTCTTCTATTACATCGGAAGAATTAATAATTCTTTAAACAGTAACTTCTTTTAAAAATTGTCAATAAACAAATACAGGCTTTATCTGCTTTTTATCTTGCCCTCCATATCGCCTTTCTAGTTCTTAGCCTGACGAGTGTTTTCAGGGAAACCTTACTCAGTATAATGAGGCAACATGCAAAATGGAATTACGAGTGCACTCTGCAGAATTGTCAAACTTCTTAAAGCTTCAAAAATGCAAATCCTGCCCTCCCACAAACTTAGTCAATCATTAGTCCATTTAAACTATAATGTCAGTTTCCTCTCGGCAAATTGTAGGTCTGATTTTTTTCAAACCAACAGTCTACATGGAGGAGCTTTAAGCTTTAAGCAAATATTCATCTATTGATCACACATGGTGAGAGACAGTACTACTCAGGCCTCATTATTTATTAGAATTACCTGGAGAGCTTCTAAAAGATACTAATGGAGGGCCCACCCTGGACCAACTAAATAAGAATCTCTGAGATGGAGCCTAGAGGAAATAGGCTTTTTGGTTGTTGTTAAGCTCCCTAGGTGTTTCTAATGGGCAGCTAGAATCGAGAATCACTCACACATGATACCACCTTGTAAAGAAATTTGCCAGAAATTATATAAAATAGTTTACAGCATTTTTCTCTCCCAACATTCATTAACATTTTCTGATCAACAATACGTATCTGATGAAGAATGCAGAAAAATAAAATGGAAAATGCAGAGACATATAATGAAAAACATTACAATCATTTATGGTATCACCAGCCACACATAATTGTTGTTATTATTTACATTATTGCATTTTCATTCTATTTTCTGTGCACTTATACCTCGATATAACAATTTTAGAAAATTGGAATACTATTTATACCATTTCATAATCTGACTTTTCTCTTTATCATTATATGCCCTTTGAGAATGGTATTTCAAAGACCGTTTAGTATTCTTACAGATTTACCATAACAGCATTTTGTTACTTAACGGTATTTTGTTAGACCTCAAGGTTATTTCCACTTTCAGAGGAATTTTTTTTTTTTTTATAATTTGTTTTTAATGTTTGTTTATTTTTGAGCGTGAGTGAGCAGGGGACGGGCAGAGAGAGAGGGAGACAGAATCGGGAGCAGGCTCCCCATAGCGCAAATCCAGATGTGGGGCTCAAACTCATCAATGTGATATCATGACCTGAGCCCACATCTGATGTTCAACCTACTGAGCCACCCAGGCGCCCCTCAGAGGAATTTTTAATAATTCTACAAGAAATAAACATGCTTCATCTTGGTAAGTACCCCCATTACTTCTTCAGGAAAAAATCCTGGAGTTTGAATTTGTGTGTCAAAGAATAAATAAAATTTGAAGGCTTTCTGTACACATTACCTAATTCCTACGAGAAAAAGTAAACCATTTATACTCCTATTTTCAACGCATGAAAGTGCCCACTTCCTTGATTTCTTCCTATCAACAAATATTAACACAATTTTCATTAATTGGTAGGTTATAATTCTGTCTCCCTTTAATTAACTTTCCTTTGTTTATTAATGTGGGTAACCATTTTTTCCATACACTTACTAAGACTGAGCCTTGGACACTGGAAACTACCTACTTCGGCTTTTGTTTTGATAAAGTCACCTTTTCTCTTGAAAAGTGAAAAGTTTGAATTAGGTTCTCTGCGTGGAAACCAACACAGTGCTCTCACGCATACTGAAGTTTTAAAACTTATGTTTTAAAAAAACATTTTTAAAAATTAAAAAAAACACATTAAAAACATTAAAAATTTTTTTTAAAAAGGGGGGCACCTGGGGGGCTCAGTTGGTTAAGCATCTGACTTCGGCTCAGGTCATGATCTCATGATCCATGAGTTCGAGCCCCGCATCGGGCTCTGTGCTGACAGCTCGGAGCCTGGGGCCTGCTTCAGATTTTGTGTCTCCCTCTCTCTCTCTGCCCCTCTCCCACTCATGCTCTGTCTCTCAAAAATAAATAAACATTAAAAAAATTGTTTTTAAATTTATGTAGCCATTTCTTATGTTTTATGAGGTTTTTCCTTTTATATCTAGAAACCCATAGCAGGATCTCATAATCACCAGAAGACTTCTACACATCTTTTTGGGTTTACATTTATTTGAAATTTTTTTTTTTTTTTTAGATTTTATTTTTAAGTAATCTCTACACCCAATGTGGGGCTCAAACTTTACAACCCTGAGGTCAGGAGTCACAGGCTGTATCAACTCACCAGACAGGCACCTCCATTCATTTGAATTTTAATTCTTTAATCTATTTATTTTGGAATCTATTTTGGTGAAGAGTTATTAGGAAGAGTCTATAGCTTTATTATTTCCTAGACATTTAATGAGTTTGATAATCAATACATTGTTTCTCTCGCTGATTGGAAGAGCATCTTTACCAGATGTTGAAGTGATCCTCTAAAAACAAATTAGATCTTGTCAGTGACCTTCTGATAATTTTCCCTTGCACTTGCAAAGTCTCCAAGCTCTCATTTCTGCTTCCCTTTGCAGCTTCATCTTGTACCACACTCCCCTTTTCTCAATGTGTTCTAGACATATCAATCTTTGAGTTCTATTATATGTCAATTATATCTCAATAAAACTGGGGGAAATTGCCCATAAAAAAAAAAAATCTTTGAATTCTAAAACAAACTACTATGTGAACATCTTCTAAGTGTGCTGTCCTTTTCAACATACTATTCTTTCAGCCTAGAATGCTTTTTTTTTTTAATGTTTATTTTTTGAGAGACAGAGAGAGAGAGAGTGTGTGTGAGTGGGGGAAGGGCAGAGAGAGAGGGAGACACAGAATCTGAAGCAAGCTCCAGGTTCTGAGCTGTCAGCACAGAGCCCAACGGGGGCCTCAAACCCACAAACCCCAAGATTATGACCTGAGCTGAAGTCGCTTAGCCACCCAGGCGCCCCAGCCGAATATACTCTTTCTTCCACTCTCCAAACAGCTAGATTTTGTGTAAAATTCTACTACCTTGGAGGGCCTTCTCTGACCACAGATCGTAGTCATTCATATGTCTTCATTTCATCTGATCACCTGCACTGTGGGTGCGACATGGGTGGAATTTAATTGCCATTTAAAATGCCTTCAAATCCATTACACTTAGATCTGGCATTAAACCAAATGTTACTATGTAAGCAAAAGGCAAAGAAACAGAGTAGCCGAGTTCCTGGAGGGAACACATTCCCCATTTTGCAAAGAATTCTCCATTTTGCAAACAGAATAAGAAAGGAAAATACAAATGAATGAAACTATTACGTTTTGATATTAAAATATATGCAAAAGAATAGTTGATCATACATAAAGTAAGAAGGTGCCAGTATCAAAATTTACAAATGCGAAACCATCAAAAAAATGAAAAGGCAACCTACTGAATGGGAGAAAATACTTGCAAATCATGTAACAGATAAAGGACTATCTTACACAACTCAATAGCAAAAAACAATCCAATTTAAAAACTGGGCAGAAAATCTGAATAGACATTTTCCCAAAGAAGACATACAGATGGCCAACAGGCATATGAAAAGATGCTCAACATCATTAACCATCAGGGAAATGCAAATCAAAACTACAATGAGATATCATCTCACACCTATTATCAAAAAGAGAAAAAATAACAAGTATTGGCAAGGATATGAATAAAAGGAACCCTTGCACATTGTTGGAGAGAATGTAAATTGGTGCAGCCACAATGGAAAACAGTATGGACCTTCCTCAAAATGTTAAAAACAGAATTGCCAGGGGTACCTGGGTGGCTTAGTCGGTTAAGTGTCTGACTTTGGCATAGGTCATGATCTCATGGCTCGTAGGTTCAAGCTCCATTGTCAGCTCAGAGCCTGGAGCCTGCTTCAGATTCTGTCTCCCTCTCTTCCTGCCCCTCCCCTGCTCGCACTATGTCTCTGTCTGTGTCTCTCTCTCAAAATATAAATATTAAAAAATAATAAAAAATATAAATAGAACTACCATATAATCTAGCAAGTCCACTTCTGGATATTAATCCAAAGAAAATGAAAATATTAACTTGAAAAGATGGAGACAACCTAAGTATTCATTGATGAATTTATATAGAAATTATGATACATATATATGTGTATTTACACAATGGAATATTATTCACCCATAGAAAAGAATGGAATCTTGCTGTTTGCAACAATATGGTTGGATCTTGAGGGCTTTTATACTAAGTGAATAAGTCAGACAGAGAAAGACAAATACCATATGATCTCTGCATGGAACCTAAAACAAAAACAAAACCAAGCTCACAAATAGAGAACAGATTGGTGGTTGCTAGAGGTCGGGGGTGGGGGTGGGAGAAATGGGTGAACTGTTTCCTTATTTGTTTTACTTTAAATAAATTGACTTAAACATTTTTATGGGGTGCCTGAGTGGCTCAGTTGGTTAAGCATCTGACTTTGGCTCAGGTCATGATCTTGTGGTTCTTGAGTTTGAGCCCCACATCAAGCTCTCCACTATCAGCACAGAGCCTGCCTGGAATCCTCTGTCACCCTCTCTCTCTGCCCCTCTCCCACGCATGCTCACCTATGTGCGTGTTCTCTCAAAAATAAAGAAACATTAAAATATATATATATTGGGGCACCTGGGTGGCTCAGTTGGTTGAGCACTGACTTTGGCTCAGGTCATGATCTCACAGCTGGTGAGTTCCAGCCCCGCGTCCAGCTCTGTGCTGACAGCTCGGAGCCTGAGGCCTGCTTCAGATTCTGTGTCTTCCTCTCTCGGCCCCTAACCCACTTGCTTTCTGTCTCTGTCTCTCTCAAAAATAAACATTAAAAAAATTTAAATATATATATATATTAAAAACTTTAAAAATTTTTTTCTTTAATTTACAAACGGGTGGCAGAGACTTGGAAGAGATTCCAGAGACCAGAGAGTAGCACTCTTGAGAATGCTGCATCATCAACACCTGTGATAACAGAGTATGCTAGCATATGGAAAAACAGCAGTATTAGCAACTGTGAGAAACTAAATGTGGAGAAATATTAAGAATGTCTTAATTTATTTTGTATTTTTATGTATGCACAGAGTAATATACAACACAAATATTTTAAATAAACTAAAATTTCTTTCAACAATTGCAAAATAGAAATTCTAAATGATAAAGTATTGTGTGACCAGTTAACATTTTATATTTTTTTCTTGTGCTACACAAAATAATGGTGCATTATACTTCGAGGTATCTTACTTTCCATGAAATAGATTCATCCAATAGAATTGCCAGAGGGAGAGAATAGTGTAGGGAAAGGCAATATGTGAAGCCCTAAGAGTTGAGAATATTCTAGATATGATGCAATACATAAATCTTCTGATTCAGGACACAAAACTCCCTGGACAGCATAAATAAAACTAAATCCACATCAAGATATGTAGTAGAAAAACATTCTACAGACCAAGATAGCAAACACAAGAGAAATGCTATAAGCAAAGCAAAAGAAACATGACAAAATGGGGGAGAATATATGAAATGGGGAAATGATTAATATATAAAGTGCTCCCTATAATCAATAGGAAAAAGAACTTATTTTTTAAAATATTTATTTATTTTTGAAAGAGAGAGAGAAAACAAGCAGGGGAGGGAGAGAGAGGGAGAGGCAGAATCTGCAACAGCTCCGGGCCCAGGCTCTGAGCGCTCAGCACGGGAGCCCAGGTGAGGCTCAAACCCACAAACTCTGACATTAGGACCTGAGCTAAAGTCAGACGCTTAACCCACTGAGCCACCCAGGTGCCTCAGGAAAAAGAGTTTAATAGAAAAGATATAAACATACAATGGTCAAGAAATATATATGAAAGATGTCCAATCTATAACAAATTTTTAATTTAGAAATTGGAATTTTCACAAAAATGAGCATAGACTTTAAAACAAGATTGCTAATATCCACTGTTAGGAAAATATGGAGAAAAGAGCATGCTCACAGTCTTGGTTGGAAGGTAAACTGCAGTCTTTCAGTGGTCAATTTAGTAACATTTATCAAAACTTTAATGTGTATGCTACTTCAAGGAGTCGATCTCATAAAAATCAGCTAAATGCTCAAAGGTGTTTGTAATTACAAGAAATTGGTAAATTAGGTTACATGCATTTCTTTTTAAGAAATGCTGATATAAAGATGTTCGTGGCATAAAATTAAATATATCTTACCAAGTACATTGCAGAAGTTTCCTGTATAAATCCACTTTTGTTTTTTAAAAATGTGTATTTGTAGAGAAAAAAAAAAGCCTAGAAAAGTTGTATACAGTAAATGACACGAGCTTGGTGTGCGTGTGTACGGGGCGGGGGGAGCGAGATGATTTTGTAGTCATAACTGTATACCTCTTTACTGACTTTTAGGAACACATCACCTCGATAATAGCAAAAATAAAATGCACATTTAAAACAACTAATTCCTCAGGCTGCAAGGCGCCCTTTACTCCTGGTAGGCTGGATTTGTGTCTTGCTTTCACTTTCGCGGCTAAATTCTTTCTACTCCTGAAGCGGGAGATTGAGGAGGCAACATAAAACTAACTCAAAGCCCACCCCCCACCCCCGAATTGGGCCTGGCCTTCACAGAGGCCTACACTAGCCAAGCGTCCGGGTTTCCAGAACAGGGGAAAAACGCAAGTGGTTCTAGAGGAGGTGGAGGCGCCGCGCTCCTGCCCCGACCCCGCACCCAATCCTCCAATGGGTGTCCGGGGAGGGCGGGCTACCTGCAGACTTGGGGCACTATTGGCCCTGGAGTCTCTCCGCCCGGGCAGTGGGCGGAGCAGCGTGGTGACGTGTCCATACGGGCGCCGAGGCGGAGAGCGCGCGCTCGCAGACGCGGCTGTATTAAACGGTTGCTGGCGCAGCAGGCTGGTTGTTATCTTCCTGGGTCTCCGGCTTTCGCTTGTGCGTTTGCAGGCTCGCTCTTACCTTGTGACGCCCAAGCAGGCTACAACTTCCTCCTTATTTTCGCCTGTAGCCGCGTCGTTGCGACTCTGCCACCATGTTCGAGGCGCGCCTGGTCCAGGGCTCCATCCTGAAGAAGGTGCTGGAGGCACTTAAGGATCTCATCAACGAGGCCTGCTGGGACATAAGCTCGAGCGGCGTAAACCTGCAGAGCATGGACTCCTCCCATGTCTCCCTGGTGCAGCTCACCCTGCGTTCCGAGGGCTTCGACACATACCGCTGCGATCGCAACTTGGCCATGGGTGTGAACCTCACCAGGTGAGCCCTGGGGTTGCCGAGAGCCGGGCTCTGGTGCACCCCCATCTCCTGCTCTTGGCGGGAGCGCCTGCGTGAGCCGGGCCTTCATTGGCCCACATGGACCATCTGCGCCATCTCATTGGCCTGCGACACCGAGGGGCGGGATCTAGCAGAGCGCGCGGTTCGGAAAGCCCGCGCTGGCAGCAGCGCGAACCGGCTCTTTCCGCGCCAAAGTCACAAAGCGGGTGGTGGCGGGAAAATGACGGCTTCTCTGCGGTGGCAGGAAGAGACTTGCACAGTTCTTTGGCCATTTGGTCCTGGCGGCCTTGGATGAGAAATCTATGGCTTGATTGACTTAGAGCGTGCCCTAGTTCTGTCACTCTACCTAGGGACAATTGGTTGGTTCCGGTCTTTTATTCTTACAAAGTTTCAGTGAGCACCCCCAAGTTTCTGGACTTAAAATTTCTCCAGGGCAGTGGCTTGCAACTTTTTGGTCGCTACCTGTCTAGTACATAACCATGTTTAAATCTTAAGGCTTAGGAGAAATACCCGGACTACATGCAGTGTGTTTTAATGGGTATCTTAGATTTTTAATGATCGTAACGACCCAATAATTTGCTTCACCTACCAAAAGGATTTGCAGTTCATAAAATACTGCTCTTTTGTTTATGTCCAGAACTGAAATTGCTACTGGTAGGGTGTGTGCTTGTTAAAGTATAAATACTGCCAAATTGCACTCCAAAATGGCTGGACGGTCTAATGGGTATAAATGGCAACTCCTTGTTTTAATTGCGTCAGCAATTAACGAGCTTGAGAACGTGGTGTCAGTTTTAAATCCTGTGTCTTCTGTGCTCTAGCATGTCCAAAATACTAAAATGTGCTGGCAATGAGGACATCATTACACTAAGGGCGGAAGATAATGCAGACACCCTGGCACTTGTATTCGAAGCTCCAAGTAAGTCATACTCTTCTACAAAGTTAGAGGAAATTTAAATGCAGTGTTAAGTATTTCTCAAAGTTGTGAGAAATTTAAGGTAATGTTTGTAAAACTTTACATCACTGCTATAAACTTACATGCTTTTCTTCAATCTGCTTTCTTTTGGTAGACCAAGAAAAGGTTTCAGACTATGAAATGAAGTTAATGGATTTAGATGTTGAACAACTTGGAATTCCAGTGAGTATGAAATTTCCTGAGTGTACTGTACACAAGTCATGATAGTTATATTTGTTAATACAATTTAAAGCCCAGTTCCCAACAACTATATGTCTGCTGATACATGTTCCAAAGTGGGGTTTTTAGTACTTAGTCATTTGTAATGTCATTAAACTACAGTACTCTAAAATGGATCATTTCATTCCCGCTAAATGAATATTTGCATTAACCTCCATGCTTTTTTTTTTTTTTTTTAAGTTTATTTAATTTGAGAGAGAGAAAATGGGGGCGCGGGACAGAGGGGGAGGGAAAGAACCCCATGAGCCAAAGTTGGACACTTAACCAGCTGAGCCACCCAGGCACCTGTCCCCCTTTTTTTTTTTTAAAGACTTTTTTTTTTAATATTTTATTTATTTTTTGAGAGAGAAAGCAGGGGAGGGGCGGGGTTGGGTAGAGGAACCGAAGTGGGCTCTGTGCTGACTGGCTGACCGCAGTGAGCTTGATGTGGGGCTCAAGCTCAGGAACCACAAGATTATGACCTGAGCTGAAGTCAGACGGTTACCAACTGGGTGATCCAGGTGCCCCTGCACCACCCCCCTTTTTTAAAGAGTATACTTTAGGGCTATACTAACAAATTCATTAAGGTTAGGTTTATCAAAATCAAAAGAGAGAAGAGATGTTGGGATGTTGAAAATGCTTAATATTTTTTGTCTTGTTTTGGAAAGTAGTTGGGCCTGCTTACCATCATTGTTTATATGTCATGGGCTAATGCCCTCTTGATTTAGCCTTGGAGGGTGATTAGGGGAGGCTCTTTTCCCTGGATAGTGCATTTATTATTACAGGTCTAAACTCTAATTTTAGTTTTCTTATGATTATTCTTACTATATACTTGTTTTATATCTGCATTTATTTTTTTGAGTGTTAGAGTGTGTTAAGAAATCACACAATGAGTGATATTTCAAAGTAATCAGGAAATCTTAAATTCTGAATTCTTGTCTACATGCTGAGTCTTCAGAAAGTGAGGATGCCAAATCTTTAATTTCCAGCAACTGACCTTTAAGTTTGTTTGTTTTTTTTTAAATAGGAACAAGAGTATAGCTGTGTAGTAAAGATGCCTTCTGGTGAATTTGCACGTATATGCCGAGATCTCAGTCATATTGGAGATGCTGTTGTAATTTCCTGTGCAAAAGATGGAGTGAAGTTTTCTGCAAGTGGAGAACTAGGAAATGGAAATATTAAGTTGTCACAAACAAGTAATGTCGATAAAGAGGAGGAAGCTGTAAGTTTTTAAGTAAACAAAATACTTTGAAGAGAATTATAACCCTGCTTAACATTAGTCAGTTTGGGCTGCTATAGCAAATACATTGACAATGGCTTATAAACAACTGAAATTGATTTCTCACAGTTCTGGAGGCTGGGAAACTGGCAGATTCAGTGTCTGGTGAGGACCTGCTTCTTGGTTCACGGAAGGGTCAGAGGAGCTGGCCCCTTTTATATAAGGGTACTAGCACAAAGCACCTCCCAAAGGCCCCACCTCCAAGTTCCAACACATTGGTGATTTGGTTTTAACATGAATGAGTGGGGGGGGGTGGGGCACACAAACATTCAGTTTATAGCAAGGTAATTGTAAATCAACAGAAGTATCTACTTGGAGGTAAAAATCTACCTTTTAGGAGCTCTTTATGTGATCTTTATATTAACTTTCTGCATGGAAGGCCCAATAGGGGGCCTAGAGAACTCCCCCCATTTAGCAATAACACTCTAATTACTAAATATCCTTAAATTAAGGTTTTCCTATAAATTGGGTGCTTTTTTAAGATCCTTAGAGTATTTATAAACTAATATTTTGTAATTTACTAAAAAAAAACTTGCTAGCCTTTGAACCAAAGCATCAGTTAACTCTGTAAATGAAAGGACCATCGAAGGTTCTAGAAATCTCCATAGGATTATTAGGATTAAATATGGTAACGTATTCAAAGTGGTTAACACAGTGTCTGACAATGTAAGTTTATAGTAAATATTAGATACTATTTTCTAGTCCCTTGCATGAGTAGTCAACCTTCAGTTTAAATGAAGGTAAAACTCAAGTTTAAATGAAGACTTAAAACTATTACTAACAAAAGTCCAGGGGCTAATTCTGAATTAATAACTCCCCTGCCAATCTGGATTTTTTTTTTTTGTTTTGTTTTAATCTCAAACATGAGTTCTTCTATAAATATGTTTAATATCTGAAGCATAAACATTTTATGACATTCTTTGATATTAAGGAATTTTTCAGTGTTTCCTATTTCCTTGATTATTTCAGGGTTTTTGTGTGTGTGTGTGTGTGTGTGTGTGTGTTTATGTTTATTTGAGAGTGCAAGCATGCCAGAGAGTGTGTGGTGTGGGGGAAGGGCGGGGGGGGGGGGTGGGGAAAAATCCCAAGCAGGATCCATCCATGTTCAGTACATCAGCTCTATGTCTTGAACTGTGAGATCAAGCTGAAATCAGGAGTCGACCACTTAACCAATTGAGCCATCCAGGTGCCCCTAGAAGTTTGTTTGAATCAAGATTTTAATAGGCTGTACACATTATAGTTTGGTTGATGGGCCCACAAATTTATTTTAATCTATTGGTTCTCCATTCAGTCTCTGTGCACCCCCCCATTACAATTTGTTGAAGCAAGTCCTTTGTCATTGAGTTTTCCCAAACTCTGGATTTTGCCCATTGTATCCCTTATGTCAATTAATATGCTCCTCTAACCTGTATTTCCTATAAACTGGTAGTTCCAGCTCTAGAGGCTTAATATTCAGTGTTTGGGAGTAAGAATACTTTATAGATGGTGGTGTGCCTCCCTCTAGTAGGCATGAGGTGTCTAGATACATTGTTTTAGCAACCATAATAATTGTTTAGAATCCTTGTCATTAGGGTTGTAATGTATTAACACATTCCATTCTTCATTTATTAGAAATATTCCCATGAAGAGCAGCTTTCTCTTAACACATAATTGGATTACCTGAGGTACAGTTAATACGAGAAAGGCAGACTAAATACTTGATTCTTTTGCTTTATTTATCAGTCTTCAAAATTAGTTTCATACCACTCTCCAAAGTAACCAATAAAAGTTTTGGTTTTGGGGGCACCTGGGTGGCTCAGTCGGTTGAGCATCCGACTTTGGCTTAGGTCATGATCTTGTGGGTTGTGAGTTCAAGCCCTGAGTCGGGCTCTGTGTTGACAGCTTAGAGCCTGGAGCCTGCTTCTGATTCTGTCTCCCTCTCTCTCTGCCCCTCCCCTGCTCATTCTCACTCTCTCTCTCTCTCTCTCTTTCTCTCTCAAAAATAAACATTAAAAAAAAAAAGTTTTGGGGGTGCCTGGGTGGCTCAGTTGGTTGGGCATCTGACTTCGGCTCAGGTCATGATCTCGCGGTCTGCGGGCTCGAGCCCTGCATCGGGCTCTGTGCTGACAGCTCAGAGCCTGGAGCCTGTTTCAGATTCTGTGTCTCCCTCTTTTTCTGACCCTCCCCTGTTCATGCTTTCTCTCTGTCTCAAAAATAAATAAACGTTAAAAAAAAATTTTTTTTTAAAGTTTTGGTTTTGGTTTGTTTTTAAATGTATATTCTAAACATGCGTGCAATTTTTCTTGATGTTTTTCAATAGGATTAATCTTTTGTTTTCTCTTAGGTTACCATAGAGATGAATGAGCCTGTTCAGCTAACTTTTGCACTGAGATACCTGAACTTCTTTACAAAAGCCACTCCACTCTCTCCTACAGTAACACTCAGTATGTCTGCAGATGTACCCCTTGGTAAGATAAGTTTTTTTGTAGGTAAAACAAGGTACCTTGTTTTGTAGGTAGTATATGTAGTCCTTCCCAATAATTAACTATGTTCCTGTCTTCTTTCAGTTGTAGAGTATAAAATTGCAGATATGGGACATTTAAAGTACTATTTGGCTCCCAAGATCGAGGATGAAGAAGGATCTTAGGCATTCTTAAAATCCAAGAAAATAAAATTAAGCTCTTCGAGAACTGCTTCTGAGATGCCAGCATGTACTTAAGTCTCTTCTGTCACCAAATCTGTACCTCTCAGTACATATGTAGATATTTTATGTAAATAACCTATTTTTTCCTCCATTCTTTACAATTTGTTTAAAGAATAAAGTCCAAAGTCAAATCTGGTCTTGTTAACCTAGAAATATCTCTGCCTTAACCTAGAAATACCCATGATTTTCATAACAAAAGGGCTTTGACTATAAATGCAGTTTTAATTTTTTCAATTTAAATAAACGTTATTTGAATTTCAAACATCACAAGACAGTGCCTTCATTTGGACCATGACTGTTGCAGGTATCCTAGGGAATTCACTTCAAGCTACTGTTTTCTAGAAATGTGTTTATTTTTTCAGTCCAGGGGAGCCTGATAAATAATACATTGATACAGCAATAAAAGTATTCCAAGTACAGTAGCTGACAAGATATTTGGGGGGAGAGGATTTATTTGCCAAAATTACTTTGGTATTCTTCTACCTTTAACTCAAGAAATGAACAGAAGTATAGACCAAATCCTATATATTTAGTTATTTTGCCAATTTTGTTAGCAAAACTAACACTTTAAGAAGCTTTATGAACCCAAAGCCATGTGTGCTTTAGAAGACTAGCAGTGCTATAGGGCAGTGTTTCTTTAGCCTATGGAGCCTTTTGAAAGAATCTTGAAAGATTCAGTAGATACGAGTTAAGGCCCAAGGAGTGTGTTTGTGCAAAAATAATTTTTCTAGTGTAAGTAGCCTTTTTGGGGACTGAATCCCAGCACTTGTGAAACAGACTGTTGAAATGTACCTACTAATGGTGCCACAAGGCCACAAACTGGCTTTCTACATATTGAGAATTGTTTCACTGAAGTCCTTTTTCCCGGTGTATTTTGGGCTTGGCGGTTTAAATGACTGATTTCTTTGGTGTAATACCTGGAAGAACTCACAATCCAGTAGGTTACTGTTCATTACCTTCTGTGTGCCTGCGGGGTGGGGAAGAAGACGGAAAAGGGGCCTGATGGGAGTTGGGAGTGATGTGACTAACTTATCTAGAATGTGGTGATGATTCCAAGCCTATGCACTTGTCAAACTCCTCCAATTGTACTTTATTGTATGTAAATTATACTTTAATAAATCTGACCTTTGAAAAGCTTCATGTGCTGCAAAATGTCCCTTGTCGGCGGGCTTCTTACCTGGGCAAGACCTGATAGGCGAGGAGAGGGAAACTGAAGCACAAGAATGTGGGGGCACTCGAGTAGTGTTGGGGTATTGACTAGCAAAACCGCTGCGCGCCCTGAAGGAAGGCCCGCAGTCCTGGGCAGTGGATAGGCGACCAAACAGTTCTGGTTATCCGGTGCCTCACCGGCTCGGCTTTCGTCTCCCGGGGGGCGCCACCACCACCGCCCGAGGGATCACGGAAAGAAACACGTAGCCTGCTTACCCGGGTCTGACTGTGACCCAGGCGGCCGGTCACCCTAGGCACCCGCACAACCCTGTGGAGGTGGCCAGCAGCAAGCCCAGGCCGCAGCGACTGCCGCCAACCCACAGGGAGGTACTTGCCGCCGGAGAGTTCCGCCTGCAGCACACTCCCACTAGCGTAGAGCTAACGCGGGACGTTCCCGAGCTTGGGATGAGAAGGCGTCGCTCTCGGTGACGCAACTTCCGGCGCGCCGCCTCTCGACGCGCCACTTCCGCCGCCGAGCTGGACGGGAGGGGCGGGTGGCCGTTGGGTGAGGCGTGCCATGAGGCCTCGGGCGCCTCCGCTGCCAACCGTGAGCGAGCTGTCGGCGCGCGGGCGGCCTGGCGCGACGCTCCGGTAAGGCGTGCGTGCGGCGGGACGGGAGCAGAAAGCGCCCCCGCTCAGGCGCTCGGTGGGACCGAGACTGCGCTCCCCGCCGAAACCTAGCTTCGCGCCCTGGGTGTGCAGCGTTCGCCCGCCGCGGCCACGGCTGGCCTCTTTCCAGAAACCGGTTTTGTGTGTTCACCGTCTAAATTCGCGTCGGCTTTTAGTTCTCTTCCCGCCTAGGTCTGGAGACGGGCAGGAAGGTAGTGTCTTTGGATGTGCGTAGTGCCAGGCACTGCGCAAAGGGCTTTGCTGGTGCTTTTCAAGTCTCGCAGCCTTCGGATGCTGACGGAGGTTGGGGGTCTCGGTGCAGCCCGTTAAAAAGAGCCTGTTGGGAACTTGGACTGGTACTTTGAAAGCCTCGGGTTACGTTTTTCCTTCCTCTTACCCTTTGCATCAGTGAGCATTCGTGTCCCTCTTCCTCGCTTCCTCCTCTCTTTTATGTTTCGATGCAGGTGTATGAATAGGTATTGGCAGAGTACGTAAACTTTTTTCAAGAAGACGGTACAAATCAGAGGTGATTAAATGCCCTCAACCTCCACCCCCAAACCCGTAGTTTGGACTTTAAATTTCATAGAATTAAGTTTAGGTTATCGTGTAATCGGGATCGCAACACTTGAAACCTAGTATTTAATGCAGTGTGAGCTCATTTTAGAAAAGCATATAAATTAGCATACTTGATTCAGTACTTGATTTCTGCACTGGTATGTAATTGTTAAAAAGTGACATTTGCAGTTAGCGCAACCAATTCCATCATAATGCTGGTTGTTTTAGGTTGACTGTGGACCTCTTAAAACAGATCATCAATATTTGGGATTAAGTATATAGAAAGCACTTAGAGTAGTACTTGGCACCTAACCAACACTGGGTAATTATTAATTGATATTATTATAATGATGATGGTTATTTGCAAAGTGTCATACCAGAGGAATGCAAAGTCTTTATGGTTTCTGGGTTTTTTGTTGTTGTTGTTGCCCTTATTGTGAAATACTTCGCTTTCTCTTTTTACAGATACATTTCCCCTTTAGAAATAGCTTCACAGTCAAAATAGATTTACTTGTTTTATTCATATAAATTTGATTTTATGGAGGAAAAGCACACAAATTAGAGACGTTTTCCAATTAAAGTGTCATTGTTTTTAATCTTATCTGCTATCTCTTAAACTAGTGACAAAATAGTCATGATTTCATTACTGAAGTTGGTTTTGAATATTTTGGAAAAAACAAGTTTTTGTTTGTTTAAGGGAGCTAGAGAAGTAATTTGGGAAATGAAATCACTACTTTTAGTGCTAGG
Organism: Panthera uncia; assembly: GCF_023721935.1. Lineage (NCBI taxonomy): Eukaryota > Metazoa > Chordata > Mammalia > Carnivora > Felidae > Panthera > Panthera uncia. The sequence goes on along the minus strand of NW_026057578.1, from coordinate 30,717,467 downwards.
GGTGGGGCAGAAGGACAGGCAAATCAGAAGGCACTGGTACAGTGCTGATAACCAGAACCCATACCCATAGTGCTGATAGCCACATTTACAAGAAGCTCTACAGATCTTTGCATTAAAAGAATAATATCCGGGGCTCCTGGGTGGCCCATTGGGTTAAACGTGGACTTCAGCTCAGGTCATGATCTCATGGTTTGTAAGTTCAGCCCCAAAGTCGGTTCTGTGCGGACAATGCGGAGCCTGCTTGGGAGTCAGTCTCTCTCTCTCCCTCTCCCCCTCTCCCCCTCTCCCCCTCTCCCCCTCTCCCCCTCTGCCCCTCCCTCTCTCTGCCCCTCCCTCACTTGTACATGCACTGTCTCCCCCTTCTCAATATAAATAAACTTAAAAAAAAAAAAAAAGAATGATACCCATCAGGGGGAATCAGCAAAATGCTAATGTGAGTGTATTCCATATTCCACATTCCACCCTCTCTCCCTTCCTGGCAAATAGGAATATCCCTAGAATATATGCTCCTCTTGCTTTTTCCTGAAGCAGGGACAGGGCCAGGCAGTACAATAGCAGAATGACTGAAAATGTGGACTTTGGTGTCAGATTTAGATTTAAGTCACCACTCTTCCACCTACTCTCTGTGAATTTGGAAAAATTAGGAGTCAGGGGGACATTGGTGACAAGGTAAACATGAGGTCTGCTTCTTGGTAAATGTCTTGGCTCTCATTCCACCAGGACAAACCAAAGTAGATGCATAATGAGAATGTTTTCACTTTGTCAAAGGAATATCAGATTTTAAGTGCAGTGGAGCAGAAATTGCCAGTTGCTTTGTGTGACATCACAGCCCCAAACGCCAGTATATCCAGTATACGTAACACAGTGTTGTCATTTGCAGACAATAACAGTTTTCTTTGTTTTCAGACTGTAGCTGTGTCGGCGTGGGCGTGTTATGATGCCGTCTCGTACCAACCTGGCTACTGGAATCCCCAGTAGTAAAGTGAAATACTCAAGGCTCTCCAGCACAGACGATGGTTACATTGACCTTCAGGTAAATGCAGAAGGGAGCTGATCAGACCAGCTGGCTCTGTTTCTGTTGAGTTAGCAGGAAGGCCTTGCAGGTGGAGGTTTTGCTAAGCCCCTGGGGATTAGAAGGAGCAGCAAGAAAGAAACTAAGCCCTGAGATCCTTTCAGCCATAGTTTGCAGAAGGAAGGACCTTGGTAGAGCAGTTTCAAACCAATATAAATATTGTTCATTTCTAAGAATTTTTAGTTGTGACACATGACACCAGAGCCCAGTAGTTGCAAATTTTATCTAGTGTATCTGGAAAATACTCAGATTATGTTTTGTTAAGTAGAATTTTTCTAAGGACTGTGTCATTGGTTCATTTACACTTTAGTCAAAGCCAGTTCATCTTTTAAGGGAGAAACTAACTGCTAAAGCCAGCAGATTGTGGGAATCTTCCTTCTTTCCTGATGTCATGAGATCCAATTTATTAAAGGTATTTTTTTGTGGCAAACAGTAAGTAAAACAGAATATTTATTAAGTTTGTATCCTACCCTGATCGTTGTTTATAAAATACTTAATGGTGTAACATCTTCTTTTGTCCACTTCCCCTCAGAATACCTTAGGTGGGACCAGGGCCAAGGAGGAAGTAGCAGGAACCCATCCCTTTAAATATAAAAAAATCAATTATTCTTGGCATTCTTTGGACCCACACTTGAAGGAGAGAGATTTTGTTTTGTTTTGTTTTGTTTTAAAGTATACATCTGGGAAGCTTCCAGCCAGTTAGGTCAGATGAAGCACACCTTAGAAAGCTTGTCTCTGATCTTAACTTTGAATCAAACTTATTAAATACAAGTCAGGTTACTTCATGGGGCAGGCAAGTAATGCTTGAGAAAAAGCTATTTTTAAAACCTTTTGACTATATGCTGACTTAACTTTGAATGCCAGACGTTACTTTTTTTTTTTTACTTCTCCAGAGCATGATGTTCACTCTCGAATCCCTGTAGGTTAGTACAGCCTTCCATGTGCCAGGCACCTAATAAACCTATGTCTAATCAGTGAATGACCATGAAGTGTCTTTTGTTTTTGTAAGAAAATATTTTCTTATGGTACAGTGAATGGTATGTGGAATGAGATTAGAAGTGGAAAGAGTAACGTTTTGCCGGGATTCCTTTGAGTGACTGTTAGAGCGATAAGTAGAGCTTCACCTCCTGCTTGTCCCTTTCCTTTCTGTCCCAGAGCTGTACTGAGTAGTAGGACTTCTTCAAGGCACACAAAGCATCCAGATGGGTTCTTATTATCTTCCCTGTTTTAAAGTGTCTGAGTCCTGGTGTTTTCATAACGCTCTGCCTTTTTTTGTTTCTCTTCCAGTTTAAGAAGAGCCCTCCTAAGATCCCATATAAGGCCATTGCACTTGCTACGGTGCTGTTCTTGATTGGCGCTTTTCTCATTATCATAGGCTCCCTCCTGTTGGCAGGCTATATCAGCAAAGGGGTAAGCAGAAGCATTTGTGGGAATGTGCCGTGAAATCTTTAAAGTGTGAGCCTGGGCTCTGTTTTATATTCATATCTAGTACAGCAGATTCCAGCAGTAAGAAGAAAACTATTTTCTTCTAGATTTTGTTCTCTGACCACAAAACACGTGTATCTTTGTTTTGAGCAACAACAAGCTTGTCCCACGGTTTCTATGAGGTGGGTGGGAGCAGGTAGGCAAATTTTCCCTCTGAGATGTTGGGCAGTTTTCCGACTGTCATAATTTGGAACAGCAAAGCCAAGCCTGGCATCGAGGACTCCTGATGGATAAAGGCTGTAACTGGAGTAGAATGTGTTATTATAATTTTGCAGTGCCAGGGTTTGGGGAGAAGCAGTGAGGCTTGTATAGGTCTGGGGCCACTGACCAAGCCAGGACTTGTGACTCGTGAGTCTTATCCTTCTTACACTGGGTTTGGTTGGAGTTCCTGTTACGATTCAGTATTTTATCTTCAAAACCTAAAGTGATATTTGGTGTTTCTTTCTCTCAGGCTACATACAAACACTAATACAGAGTGTCCAGGTTGTTCTGAAGTAATGGTGATCATAAGTTATGTCTACTTTTTTTTTAAGAATTTATTTACTTTGAGAGAGTGTGTGTGTGAGTAGGGGAGGGGCAGAGAGCGAGGGAGAGAGAGAGAATTCCAAGCAGGCTCTGCACTGTCAATACAGAGCCTGTATTGACAGAGCCCAATGCAGGGCTTGAACTCACAAACCCCTGATCTGAGCTGAAACCAAGAGCCAGGTGCTCCAGATTATGTCTATTCATCATTTTTTTTTTTAATTTTTATTTTTTTATTTTTTTATTTTTAACGTTTATTTATTTTTGAGACAGAGAGAGACAGAGCATGAATTGGGGAGGGGCAGAGAGAGAGGGAGACACAGAATCGGAAGCAGGCTCCAGGCTCTGAGCCATCAGCCCAGAGCCCGATGCGGGGCTCGAACTCACGGACCGCGAGATCGTGACCTGAGCTGAAGTCGGACGCTTAACCGACTGAGCCACCCAGGCGCCCCTATGTCTGTTCTTCAACACGCACCAGGCCAGGGGATGATGGTCCTATTACTCTGCAGAGGGAACACAGCCAAGAGCTGAAACCGTGGGCATTAGAGAAATGAGTAATAGCATGTTGCAATAAAGTGGCTGCATGTGGCTTTTTTTTTGGGGGGGGGGGGGGGGGAGACAGAGCAAGGGGGAGGGGCAGAAGGAGACAGAATCTTAAGCAGGCTCCACACTCATACTCAACACAGAGCCCGATTCAGGGCTTGATCCCATGATCCTGGGATCATGACCTGAGCCCCTGCATGTGGCTTTTAAAAAATGTATCTTGAGTGCCTGGGCGGCTCAGTTGGTTAAGCAGCTGACTCTTGATTTCACCTCAGGTCATGGTCTCATGATTTGTGAGATCAAGCCCCAGTCAGGCTCTACAATGAGCATGGAGCCTGCTTAAGATATTTCTCTTTCTCTCTCTCTCTCTCTCTCTCTCTCTCTCTCCTTCTCCTTCTCCTTCTCTCCTTCTCTGTCGCTCTCTGTCTGTCTCTCCCCCTCCTCTCCCTCTCTCCCTCCTTCTCTCTCCCTCTCCCCCCGCCTCTGTCCTTCTCCCTTCCTTGTGCGCGCTCTCTCTCTCTAAAATTAAAGAAAAATAAATGTATCTGATCTGTTTTTGGTTCTTAATCTATTTAAAATTATTAAATGGCTGCCAGATGCTTACTTGCTGCAATCTGTGTTTGAACACTTCACTTCAAGACTGTGCCTTCGGTTAACTTTCATTGCAACATGCAGTATCAGTTTAATTATAAAATTTGAGGTTGGAGGTGAGATCCACATGCAGCAAATATCATTTTACCTTGGATAATTTGTTTGCCTTGTGTGGTTTTTCAAAAGACTGCTTTATAAGTAAGGGTAAAAATGGGTTTGGTTTCTTTTTCAAGTTTGTTCATTTATTTCGAGAGAGGGAGAAAGTGGGGAAGGAGCGGATAGAGAGGAAAAGAGAGAGAATCCCAAGCAGGCTCCACACTGTCTGCACAGAGCCCAACCTGGGGCTCGATCTTGTGAATCATGAGATCATGACCTAAGCTGAAATCAAGAGTTGAAGTCTTAACTGACTGAGCCAACCAGGCACCCCACATTTTGCTGGTATTCCTGAGTGTGCATCTTCAGTATACATCTGTAACAGTTTTTACATAAATCCAAGGGCGCTATCTTATTATCTTTGACCTTGTTCTTCTTCATATTTTTGTTAGCTTTTGGGGTTTGTGTAGATTCGTGTTTAGTTTTGTTTGAGGAAGACTATTTTGTAAGGAGGTGCTGTGTATTTACTATGGCAGATTGGTTCTGAAACTTCAGTGTTAGTCAGAATCAACTGGCAGACTTGTTAACACATGGATTCCTTGGTTCCACTCCCAGAGATTCCAGTTCTGTAGGTAGGTTGTCAGAATCTGCATTTCTAACAAGTTCCCAGTGTTGCTGGTATTGCATCGACCTCATTTTGAGAACCATTGCATTGCATTAGGAAGCACATAATGGTTATCCTGATTTTTAGTTGCTATTAAGATAAATTGGTGTGTTTGAATGTCTTCAGCCTAATTCATTTATTATAAACTTCTCTATCACCCTTTGTACTAATGAATCCAGTTTGGTCATTTTCTGCATTTATCAGCTGAAATTCTGCTATAAAGAACTTTTCAAATCTATCTGATTACCCCAGAATATAATATGTGTAGTGAAGGTAGGAAGAATGTTTATTCCTCTTCCACAACTTTTATAAAAACATACCTTGCAACTTCAACAGGTGATCAAATGGTTAGAATCATTATAAACTCATGTTTTTTACATATTTGTCTCAGTCCTAGTCCATATTCTTTTTAATATCTAAACTGTCCCGTATTTGGCCAGTAGGACCTCTGTGTGTTACTCTTGTGTCTTTTAAACCTGACCCACGTAGTCTTTGATAGCTTTTTTGCTTTCTGGCACAGCAGGTTATCCTAGGCCCATCTGTACATTGCCTGTCCCCCAACTAATAAACAACCAATTCTCTGAGGAGCCCTGGTTTCTTTATAGGAGGTAGATTTAGAGAGGTCACAAATTGGTCATTAATGGTACTCATGCTTTGGTTTTCATAGTTTCTGGGCCTTTTCAGTGACAGAATTAGGAAATAGATTTTTAAAAAAATTTTTTCAATGTTTATTTATTTATTCTTTTTAATTATTATTATTTTTTTTAACATTCGTTTATTTTTGAGACAGAGCATGAACAGGGGAGGGTCAGAGAAAGAGGGAGACACAGAATCTGAAACAGGCTCCAGGCTCTGAGCGGTCAGCACAGAGCCCAATGTGGGGCTTGAACCCACGAACCATGAGATCATGACCTGAGCCGAAGTTGGACGCTTAACCGACTGAGCCACCCAGGCGCCCCAATGTTTATTTTTGAGAGAGAGGCAGAATGCGAATGGGGCAGGGGCAGAGAGAGAGGGAGACACAGAATCTGAGGCAGGCTCCATACTCTGAGCTATCAGCACTGAGCCCAGTGTGGCTCAAACTCTCGAACTCAGGTCATGACCTGAGCTGAAATCGGATGCTTAATCGACTGAGCCACCCAGACACCGTGATACCTTTTTTTTTTTTCATGTTTATTTGTATTTGAGAGAGAGAGAGAGCGAGCCTGAGTACACATGGGAGAGGGGCAGAAGAGAGGGAGGCTGAGGATCCCAAGCAGGCTCCACGCTGACAGCAGAGCCCGGCATAGGGCTTGAACTCAGGAACTGCAAGTTCCTGAGCCAAAGTCAGACACTTGACTGACTGAGCCACCCAGGCGCCCCAGGAAATAGATATCTTTTAGACAATAATTTCAAGTGCAAATTTAAGATTAGAGTTGAAGTCAATTTCTTTGATTTTTATATGTATGCCTGTCCTGATGATCGCGATATCTTGCCTTCCTTACCTTAGTGTATGTTACACATATAATAGCTCTAAAATAAGTGTGAATGTTAATGCTAAGTATAAAAAGGCTGAATGCGCTGTAAGTTTTCTTTGTAATTCTTTTAATCCTTAGGATATGTCCTTTTAGGGTTGTACAGTCAATATCCTGCAAAAGATAAAAGAAGCAGGAAAAACAAGAAAACAAAAGTAGCACCAAGTATGTCATTTGTGAGAGTTGTAGACTTTATTGTTGTTGATGTTCACATAGTCCCATCTTTGGCCTGAGAGAGCCCCTTCAAGTTCTCTTTTCTTGTTTTGTTTGTTTTTTTCCTTCCTGGGTTTTAAGCTTGTTGAGTCATTGTGTGCAGCTGAGGCTGCTTGCCTTACATGTATTACCTCCTTTCGTTTTTCTGTAGCCATAGGAGGCAAATACTCCTGTTGCTGTTTTTGAATGAAGCAACCAAAATTATACTGAGTAGCTAACCTGTCAGTGTACATTGTGTAAGTAGCCCTGTTTAAATGAGATTTTTAGATTGGGTTTAAATCTTTAGATGAGGGAAAGCCTACAAATAATGGGAAAAATCACAAAAGAAAAAGAGGATAGGTTTAACTGTATAAACGTTTAAAACTATACATAAAGACAAGACACAGAGCAGTTTTATAAAGGTGGATTCATTCAATACACTTATATGTTGGGTGCAGCGGGGAATACAGGGATGAACAAAGTCCTTGCCTTCAGGGAACTCCCCAAATATTTGAAGCCCTGCTGATAAAGAGACTAAACGTCATTCCTTCCTCTTTGACCTGGGAATTGTGCTCATGGGAATATACACTAAAGAAATACTCTGAAAAATGCAGATGAAGTTTATTGTGGTATTCTGTGCAGTCGGCCGTGTGTGTGTGTGTGTGTGTGTGTGTGTGTGTGAGAGAGAGAGAGAGAGAGAGAGAGAGAGAGGTGTGGTTGAGTAAAATTGCGGTGTATCCATTACAGTGGAATGATAGACACCATTAGTTGACATATAATGTATCAGCTTCAGGTGTACAACATGATTCAATATATGTATAGATTGGGAGATAATCATCACCACACATAGTTACAGGGTTTTTTTTTGTGATAAGAACTTTTAAGATCTGTGTCAGCAACTTTCTGACATAAAACACAGTATTGTTAATTGTGGTCACATGCTGTACATTGCATCTCCAGAACTTACTTATTTTGTAACTGGAAGTTTGTACCTTCTGACTGTTTTCACCGTTTTGCATATCTCCCAATGAAGAGCTTTTCATAATATTTTGGCAATTGCTTGTGAAAATAGGGCACAGGGTATGGTGTGTTTACAACTGAAAACTAGAATGGAGAAACTAGAAATAAGTTCTTTCTTTATAATATTTACTGCTTTGCAGTTTTTCTACATTTTATAATAAGGAGGAAAAGAGATGTAAACCTGTTCCCTTTGGTATATTTGGGTATTCTACCCAAAGGAAATACCCTGAAGAGTAAAATACTGATATGTGGATTGAACCCATGGCTTTATTTAAAATTTACGATTTGTGTGGTGCTAATGTGTTTGCCTCCTTCTGCCACCAGGGGGCAGACCGGGCCGTTCCCGTCCTGATCATTGGCATCCTGGTGTTCCTGCCAGGATTTTACCACCTGCGCATCGCCTACTATGCATCCAAAGGCTACCGGGGTTACTCCTACGATGACATTCCAGATTTTGATGACTAGCACCTGCCCTCAACCCTGAGGAGAAGAGTCACAGATGGGACTGAGACCAGCTTTAAGATACGGAGCAGAAACTGTGGTTAAGGGCTAAAGAATTCTGCAAGTTGCAGACGTTCAACAAAAGAATGGCCAGATTTTATGGGTCCATCCTCAGGATGTCAACTGAGCTTACAGTTACCAATTAACTAATTAGAGCATGCTCTGTTTTTCGTCTCCTGGCCCTAGCAAAAGCTGACAAGTTTTTCCACACGAATATGTGTCTTGGAAGGGTAGCAGTGTTCGTGGTGTGGGAAAGCAGGAGGTTATTCTGTAGTGGGAAGTGTTACTGCTACCATCCTTTTTAGCTTTCAGCATTTCTTTTACATAGTCTTCATTGTCGGTTTGTTCTGGTGGCAAATGGAAGAATTCAGTGTCTCAGACTTCCTGTTACTAGTAATTTATTTTGAAAACATTGAAGTATCTTGTCCCTACACTCATCTCTAACTTTGTGTTCTAGTGGAAGATCTTGGCAAAATCAAGTGTCAGCGTGGGTGCAGTTTTACTTGGTTTCTTATGAGCAGCAGCCAGGACTTTTTAAAATCTCAGATCAAGTTTCCAAAAGGTAGACACTTGCTCTGTTCATCCATCCTTAGCTCTGATTTGGCCTACCAGTAAGCTGGCCAGCATATAATTTGGGTCATTCTGTTCTTTGTAGATCAAGGTGTTCTGTATACCATGCCTTTAAGGACTGAACTTTTGGCTGTTTCCTAAGGAAGAGGTACAGATAAGTGGTTATCATTTAGAGATTATAAGCCTGTTGTTAGCACCTTATATTATGATGTCATTCTGCTGAAGATCCCAAGACTCGACCTGGATCCCTAGAGGACTATAGACTGCCTTAGTTTGATTCTGTTTCCTAGCTTGCAAAAAGTGACATAATCAAAAGAAATTAAAATGCCAATATCTAAATCCTAGACTTAAAACGTGTTACTTTTAAGTGTGTTTCAGAAAACATTTAAAAAAGAATTGTTTTTAATGTATATTTCCTGAGAGAGAGACAGTGCAAGCAGGGGAGGGGCAGAGAGAAAGGGAGACCCAGAATCCAAAGCAGGCTCCAGGCTCTAGGCTCTGAGCTGTCAGCACAGAGCCTGACACAGGGCTCAGACCCACAAGCCTTGAGATCATGACCTGAGCTGAAGTCTGACACCCAACTGACTGAGCCACCCAGGCACCCCTTACTTCAGAAAACAGTTTAATGATTGTATGTCCCCCTTTTTTCTTTCTTTCTTTTTTCTTTCTTTCTTTCTTTCTTTCTTTCTTTCTTTCTTTCTTTCTTTCTTTCTTTCTTTCTTTCTTCTTTCCACGTGTAAAATTTAGTGATTCATCACTTACGTATAACAACCAGCACTCATCCTAGCAAGTGCCCTTCTTAATGGCCATCACCCATTTAGCCCATCCCCCCAACTACCTCCCCTCCAGCAACCCTCAGTTTGTTCTCTGTATTTAAGAGTCTCTTATGGTTTGCCTCCCTGTCTGTTTTTATCTTATTTTCCCCTTCCCTTCCCCCATGTTCATCTGTTTTTTTTCTTAAATCCTACATGAGTGAAATCATCTGATATTTGCCTTTCTCTGACTGACTGATTTTGCTTAGCATAATACCCTTTAGTTCAGTGATTATATATTTTTGATCCCAGTACCCAGGGCCATCTTCATTTTTAGATAACTGGCATTGTGGGTCGGACTGCTTCTCAGTTGTCCTTTTACCATAAGCTTATGGACGTGGGTGACTAGCAGCCTGGAAGTGCCATCAACTGAGATTTGGAGGGCTGTGGGTGGAACAGGTCTATTGGGGAAGATGAATTCAGTTTGGGATGTGTTCAGTTTTACATGTGTACTCTCCATCCACATGGAACTGTTGAATAGGCAATTGCAAAGCATGGATCTGGAGTTCAGGAGGGAGACTAGGCCAGAGACAGAAAGTGGGTAGTCACTGTTGGAACAGTATCTAAAAGCTGGGTGATACTATCCACAGAGCAAAGTGCACATGGGGAAGAAGAAAAAAAAAAAACCTAGGGCACAGAAAACGGACAAAGCAGGGGGTGGCCTGAAGCAGCCTCCAAAGTTAGATGCATTTGGTAATAGGAGAGGAGGCTGGGGAGCCCAGTACTCTTAATTGAAGTTCCTGGGCCTTGACACTGGAGACTTTGAGATCTATTACACTTTATCCTGGGAACTGTTTGCAAAGCAAAGCTCAGACCAGAAGGTTTTGGGCAGACCAAATTATTTGGTCCTTTTAATAAGGGTAATGATGCTGCTAGTAAGGGGAAAACACTCAAAATGGAACAGAAGGGTATAAAATGAGAACTAAGCATTTTGTGGTAGAAGGTAAATATTGTTCCCCAGAATATTGTTCCCCAGTCTCTAAGGTTGTCTAATACACCTTTCCAGAAGTGTTCTAAGCACATGAACGTACATATCCTTTTTTAAAACTCAAGTTCTCATTGTATAGGTCTATAATTTCCTCCCCCCCCCACTTACTTTGTTTGGCAGATATTTCCATATCCATGGAGATCAGCCATGCTCTTTTAAAAAATCTACACTAGGGGGCGCCTGGGTGGCTCAGTCGGTTAAGCGTCCGACTTCGGCTCAGGTCACGATCTCGCGGTCCGTGAGTTCGAGCCCTGCGTCGGGCTCTGGGCGGATGGCTCAGAGTCTGGAGCCTGCTTCCGATTCTGTGTCTCCCTCTCTCTCTGCCCCTCCCCCATTCATGCTATGTCTCTGTCTCAAAAATAAATAAAACATTAAAAAAAAATTAAAAAAAAAAAATCTACACTAGGGGCACCTGGGTGGCTCATTCAGTTCATGTCCGACTTTGGCTCAGGTCATGATCTTTGGCTCAGGTCAGGTTCATGAGATCGAGCCCCAAGTCAGGCTCTGTGCTGACAGCACGGAGCCTGTTTAGGATTCTCTCCCCTCGCTTGCGCTCCCTCATTTGCGCGCTCACTCTCTCAAAAAAGAAAACATCAGGGCGCCTGGGTGGCTCAGTCGGTTGAGCGACCGACTTCGGCTCAGGTCATGATCTCACGGTTTGTGAGTTCGAGCCCTGCATCAGGCTCTGTGCTGACAGCTCAGAGCCTGGAGCCTGCTTCAGATTCTGTGTCTCCCTCTCTCTCTGCTCCTCCCCCACTCATGCTGTCTGTCTCGGAAATAAATAAACATAAAAAAAAAAAATCTCATAAAAAAGAAAACATCTAAACCTTCATAATAATGGTGAATGTTTCTTGAACACTTTGCCAGATGTTGTGCCAAGCACTTTTATTACATACCCTGTTTCATTTTAATCCTTGGAAAAAACACTTGCATTGGATAATGTTCTTAGCTAATAGGTTGGACATTTGGTACTCATGAAGGCAAAGTCTGAATTCCCCTTACCAAGTATGAAAGCCAGATAGATGCCTTCAAGGCCTGGACAAGTAAAGAAGTGGGGTATGGGGGGTGGGCAGAGCTATAGACAGCAGCAGTGGGGACCAAGGTCAATTGTACACTTTACCTAAAAGCAGCCTTCCTCTCCCCGCTTACAGTGCTGGCCAAACCATGTGCTCTAGCTTTATGAGGATTTTCTTATCTACAACAACTGTTAGGCCTATCTCTTTAGTCACTTCCAATGCTAAAAATCCTCCCGGATTGGATCAGCTGTTCTACGTCTAATGCAGGTTCAGACCCATTGCCTCTGGATGAGCTTCACCTGGGCACGTGGCAGATGCATATTGACTGCTTGCTTTCTGCCAGGGTTTGTTAGATGCTGGAGGCAGCGGAGCAGAAGTTGCAAACTAGTGGCCGCAGGTGTTGGCCTGCATTTTGTTTTCAAAAATGGGAAGGTTCACACGATCTTGCTTTGGGGCTCTTCTTGAAAAATCAACAGATTGTTCTTCCTTATGAGAGGCCCCAACCAACTGCAGCAAGGTAGTAAAGCAGCTTCATCTGAGCAGCGTTCTCCAGTTCACCAAAGTCCCCACCGTTGCTTGGTTACCTTTATACCCAACCTGCTAATTTTCTTCACTAAAGGCTGAGAGTGTCTTAAGGACCCACAAAGTCCAGCCCAGTGTTTGTGGGCACTTTGGTTTATTAAATGGAGAACCACGGGGTGCCTGGGTGGCTCAGTCAGTTAAGCGTTTGACTTCAGCTTAGGTCATGATCTTACACTCTTGTGAGTTCGAGCCCCGCGTCGGGCTCTGTGCTGACAGCTCAGAGCCTGGAGCCCACTTTGGATTCTGTGACTTCTCCCTCTGCCCTTCTGCCTCTCGCGCTCTGTCTCTCTCTCAAAAGTAAATAAACATTAAAAAAACATTAAAGAAATAAATGGAGAACCAACGTTGAGAGTGCATTTGCACGTCAGGATGCAATGTGCCGCTCCTCTGAGGTGTGGACAGTTGGGCTGGTACCGTTTGACTCAGACGTTCCCAAATGACCCTCCCATCGGCTGCCTGGCAGGCCAGCTGCTCTTCAGAAAGATTGGGTGCCGCCTGGTGAGCCGAGTCTCCGCCTGGCACCCTCTGCTCAGGCCATCGAACCCAGTTCCCAGGCATCCCGTAAGTTCCCTCCAGGGTCCTGCCGTGTCCCCTGCCAGCTGGCACAGAAGAGCCTGCTGTTCCTGGTGCGATGAGGGAAGCTGGTAGGGGGACAATAACAGTTTTGACTTTCTGCCGACCTTCCAAGTGCCCTAAACTAAACTCACCTGGGTTGTCTTGTGTCCTCTAAACTCCTATCTTGAGGCCTCTCTCCTAGATAGAGTCCCACAGGCTCCTGGCCTCACATTATGGTTTAATGCCAAGGGTATGAGGGGTAGACCGAATCCTGTTAGCTGGGAGCTATTGGACAAATTACATCTCGAGCTTCAGTTTCCTTATCTAGTGGGGGATAAACCAAGTCCTGTCTCCTAGGGTAGTTGTGAAGATTAGGTTAATGTGGGAGGGGGCTTCAACCATAGCCTGGCACAAAGTAAGCACTCAGTAAATGGAGGCTGCGGTCTGAGAAGGTGAAGACAGTCACCCCTTCCGCTTCAGGGAGCCGTGCCTGGGGTGAGGCTCGGGAGGGGAGAAAGCCCATCCGTATCCCTGGGGCCAACCTGAAGAATCTTCTGTTCCATGGCCGAACTGCCCTGGCATTGGGCAGAGCTGGCGTGGTGGTCGGCCCCAGCTGAGGCAGGGCTCCCCTGACGGAACCAGAGGTGTGACGAGGTCTCCGGACCCTGGCCCCTCTCCAGCATGCAGCTGGGAGGCTGTGTGCTCCAGTCCCGTGGAGCGAGAGGGGAAGGGAAAGGACCAAAGCACCGCAGTGCGGCCAACCGAGGCCCTGCCCGGGAAGGCCCTGCAGAGAGGGCCCTGGAGACCAGAGGGGATGCAGCTGTAGTGCTATCGGACCGTGTCACCCTGGAGCTTGGCCTTCCCTCGCCTTTCTTCCCGTGGTCCCTAGTTTCACCTCCCTCTCCACTGTCCCTCCTCAGTCTTGCCCCTTGCTATTCAAAGTGTGGCCTGTGGACCAGGAGTTAGATATGCAGAAGCTTGGGCCTGCCCCAGCCCTGCCAAATCCAAACCTGCATTTAAACAAGACGTTCAGGGGGTGCACTGCGTGTCAGTACCTGAGAAGCAATGATTTGGTGCCCTGTGCCTCCTAATCTGTTTCCTCCCTTTGGGGCTAGACCTCCCCTTAGCAGCACCAATGGCTGAGGGTGGGGGGGCACCCAGAATTTGTAGCTCCTCCTCCTTGATCCACCATTACTCTCCAGCTGAAACAGTAACTCCCAGTGTCTTGAGGAAGGTTCCTAGAAATGGCCTGAACACGACACAAGAAGGTTTTGTGAAGATCCTTTGTGTGAGCAGTGAGAAATCAAAATGGAAGTCCCGCAGATGGGGAAGGGCCATGGCAGGAGGGGAAGCACACTCTAGTGTTCTGGAGGTAGTGTAATTTAGGACCCAGTGAGAGGCAGGATCTGTTTTCTGGCAGTTTCAATGGAAGCCAGGCCTGGTGGCTTAGTTTACCCTGAACACTGGAGGTGCTGACTTTCCTCCCTGGCTGGGTGGGTCTCCAGTGCCTCCATTCTTTCATCCCTCTCACTAACTGGAGAAGAGCCAACTAGAAAATGCTCCAGTCCTGGCTCAAATGCTCATCTTTTGAGAGGGTTTTCCCTGGGATTAGTATCCACAGAGTTTGCGCTTAGACCAGCACCCTTGGGACCAGTGTCCCCCCCCCCCCCAACTGAAAAGGTGACAACGGTGGGATCACCAACACCGCTAGCAGGGTTTGTGGCCTGGCAGAATTGGGAAGGTGACTGGCACCGGGCAAGAGTTGTAACCATGAGGAGCTGGGGCTGAGTCACGTCTCTGGATATAACTGCAGGATCCTGTCCCCTGAGCCGTGATGTGAGCCTTTTAAGACTTAAGAACATATTGACAGGGTACTTGCTGAGAGTTCCAAGTTTCCCTTTCTTGGGCATGTCAGAATAATGCCAAGTATTTCCCCATTTAATGGCGGAGGGCAGCCACAGTGACACCAAAAGAGCACGGAATGATGCTGGCCCAAGATCAAGGACTCCTGCTCATTCTGAACACTGACTCAAGATGGTCTTCCTCTGTATTGCTCTCCCGGTGTTTACACCCTGCCTCCAGCAAGGGGCCGGGGAGTCTCTCTCCACCAGTCTTATCTCATCGATTGGCCCTAAAAGAAGTTAACTTCTCAAAGCACAGAGATCGGGGTCTTGCAATGTAGAAGAACAAGGCAGGTACAAAGTCTCTAGAGTCGCATAGGTTTGGGGCAGAGCAGATTACATTTACTTTCCAAGGCCCAGGTCACCAAAACTTGAAACCTGAGAGTACATTGGGAGCAAAATATCTCCTTATTAAAACAAGTCAACTTGGAAACATTAACCAAAAAAGTAGACCACAAAGCTTAGAAGGCAGCTCTGTTTTCAGTCCCAGCCTTAATCTAATCTTATTTTATCTCCAGACTTTGTTTTAAATCTGTCTGTTAATTCACCTTGAATTCTACTTTTTTTAAAAGTTTATTTTGAGAGAGAGATAGAGGCGGGGGGGGGGGGGGGGGGGGGGGCGGGCAGAGAGAGAGAGGGAGAAAGAATCCTGTGCAGGTTCAGCACCGTCAGCGCAGAGCCCAATGCGAGACTCGAACTCATGAACTGCAAGATCATGACCTGAGCTGAAATCAAGAGTCAGATGCTTGGGGCGCCTGGGTGGCTCAGTTGGTTAAGCCTCCGACTTTGGCTTAGGTCATGATCTCACAGCTCGTGAGTTCAAGCCCCACGTCGGGCTCTGTGCCGACAGTTCCGAGCCTGGAGCCTGCTTCAGATTCTGTGTCTCCCTCTCTCTGTGCCCGTAACCCACTCGCATTCTGTCTCTGTCTCTCTCAAAAATAAACATTAAAAAAAAAAAATTAAAAAAAAAAAAAAAAGAGTCAGATGCTTAATCAACTGAGCCACCCAGGCACCCCCTGAATACTTTTAAGTTGATTCATGGAATGTTTTTTGGGCACCTACTGTAGACATTTGCCAGGCATCAAAAAAGAATCGTGGACTTCCTCCAGAAGTTTGCAACTTACTTAGGGAGAAGACATCCATACCTGAACTAGCTAACCAAATGTAGTAAGTAATATTAATACATGCTAATTTAGAAAAGTGTTGCTCTGCTAAGTGGATTAGAAAGGAAAGGAGGTTCAGCAGGCTCTGAAGGGCCTGGTGGAGACAGGACTTGAGCTAGACCCCGGACAGGTGGGAAGGAATTTGGGCTGAACCCCAACTGGCAATGGGTGTGCTGTGTCCAGGCAGGGCACTGGGAGAGTGGGGATTAGGTTGCCTAGATTAAGTGGGACTAGGTTGTGACCAGCTAAGGAATGAGAAGCTATGAGAGTTTTCTTTTTAAATTTTGTTTTCTTTTTCTCAAAACGATCAGCGCACATATCTTACGAAGTTAAATAGTTACACCAGGCTTGTTATGAAAATCAGCAGTTCTTAGCAACCCCTTCTGCCTCGTCCTCCAAGGGACAAACCACCCTCCTTCTGTTCTTCCACCTGAATCTCTTTGTATTGACTTTGAGAGTTCCACAAAAAGTGTTTATATTACCCCTTCGCAATTTTTCAGTACTAGGCCTAATCAATTGACCTTATCTGGTAGAAAATGGAGATTTTGCTCTGTTCCCTCCTTGTCTCCCATCATACTCACATCCTTGCAGTCGTCCCTTTCCTCCGCATAATGGCGTGACTCAGATCGGATCAACATTAAATGTTGACGTGACTAAGAATATATAAACCCTATTTGCAGCTTAGCTGGGACACGTATTATGACTTACTTCTCCCCTCTGGCACAACCTTTAGTTTTCCCTGGAGTTAACAATCCTGTTGTTTATTTACTTTCTACGTAACTGTCACTAATCCAAGCCATTCGATCCCACCATTTCCATGTGCATCCCCTGGAATTCTCTCCGTGTCATCTTGAACTCTCTCTGGAGCCTGCTGCCCTGTTCTCTGCCTGCTTATTGTCCCCCAGAGGTGAGGATGTGACTGCAGTGCCTTCAGCTTCCCATGTGACTTCTGTGGAGATGTCTGGTGCCCCTCCGATTCTCGGTTCTTCCTTTTGTTACTGTTTTTCTCCCTGGATGCCTGTAGGATGGCATTCAGTGTTCTGACATTTCACAATGACATGTCTTGTTGATGGCCTGATTTTCTCCAGCACAGGCACTCTGGAAGCTCAAATGTTTTAGTGTTAGGGGATTTTCTGAAATCAATTTCTTTGATAAGCTCCTTCACTCAAAGGCCTCTGTTTTCTGTTTCTGGGATTGTTTCTTTAGCCGTTGGTCCTTACCTTTTCTCTCCTATTTTTCACATTTTTGCCTTTTTTCCATAGTTTGTCTTTTTGATGTCCTTTATGGAAGGTTTACTTAGCTCTGTCTTCCAACTCTTCTGTCATACCTTCTGGTTTTTTGCTATCGTGGTTTTAATGTCCAAAGACTCTCTTCAGTGTTCTGGGTGTTCTTTTTATGGCAACAAAATTTTATTTTGTGGCCATAATATCTTTTCTTATCTTAATATATTATCAACATAAACATTCTGGACACCTGAATCAGGTGAATGAATCAGGGCACCTGGCTGACTTAGTCAGTAGAGCACGCAACTCTTGACCTTGGGGTTGTGAGTTCAGGCCCCACGTTGGGTATAGATCTTATTTAAGAAAAAAAAAAAAAAGACATAAAGATTCACTTATCAGCATGGCAGTCAGAATGGTCCTTTGAAAATATGTTCTATCATGTCATTCCTCTCAAAATACCTCGGTGGCTCTGCATCTGACTCACAGAAAAATCCTGTGTCCCTGTAGTGGCTGATGTGGTCTGACAAGATCTCTCCTCCCCCTGGCCTCCCTGTCATGGGCTGTTCCACCTCCTGCTCACTCTGTTCCAGCCATACCAGCCTCCTCAGTGTTCCCACCTTGGCACCTTGGACTTACCTATTCCTTCTGCCCAGAATCCCTCACTCCTTCAAGGTTTTGCCCAGATTGCATCTTCTCGGTAAGGCATGCCTTGGCCTCCATGATAATACTGCAACCTGCCCACACTCGCATCCCACCCCTGCCTACAGCATCAGCACTCCTGGTCTCCCTTCTCCTGCCCGACTCTATGCTACCCATAGCAATCGTCACTTTCTAGCTCACTATTTAATTTTACTTATTGTGTGTGTTCTTCATTGCTTTCTGTCCTGTTCCACTCCCTCACCCCACGCCACTGAGAAGGGCAAACACCTCTGTTTTGTTCACTGATGTTCTCAGCACCTCTGAACCATGCTTGGCACAAGGGGCACTGGTAGTCTTTGTTGAGTGAAAAGATTTGTTGAATGAATGAATGAATGAATGTCTTTGAGGATATTCATGGTTTGTTTTTGGAGTTTCCTTCTCCCTGCATGCCTTTCTTTTCTCTAGGTTGCTTTTTCTATTTCTTCACTTCAGTCTCTATCTCTCAGGTGATCCATGACTGTCAGCTCATGTTACAGAGTCAGGATACAAAACCTAGTGCAGCTTCTGTGCCTGGGGAAGGGCCTTGTTGACTATGGGATCTTCTGTAGGGACCATTCATTGGGGAATACTCGTGGTCAGTAACTTTCGATCTTTCCTTGAGGCTGGTCTTTCCCAGACAGGGCTGGCCACCAGTGCCTGAGAACAAAGTTGGCAACAAGAGTTGGGAGTCTCGACATTCGGTCTGTAGACTTTTACTTACTTAACTCCCTGTTCTCAGTATGCTGCTCTCACCTCACCTGTAAATGGTATCTCCCAGCCTCTCGGTCAAAAACCCTGATTTCACAAACCCTCTGCAAAAAGCAAGCTTCCAGATTTCTGCAAGGGTATTGGAGTGATCTTTGCCCTGTTTCTTAGAGTTGGGGAGGAGAGGTCGGGTTTAACTCATTTTATTTTTCTCTTTTTATTGAAGTATAGCATACATAAAAGTACACAAATCAAAAGCTTGTTGTATTTTCATAAACACATAAAGTCTAATTTTTAACTAGATGTTTTAGCCAATCCATTCATGTATGCTTGACCTCAACTCCACTTTTAGAGGCACTTGGCATCATCAACTCCCTGAGTTTGGCGGGGGGCGGGGCGGGGGGTCCTATTATAAACTCATGCTGCTTCTCTGCCTTTTCACTTTCTCTTCTGCAATCAGGATTCCTCATTCTCTAGCAAATGGGACAAAGGTCAGAGTGGGTCAGTCTGCACAGCCTACTTGTCCCTGAGAAGCTGAACCGCTCTCCTAGGACTGCCCGGGGTCCTAAGGTCTGTGTTGGCCCTGGGTGAAAGGAATCTAGCTGTCGGTGTCCCAGCAAAGCTACACGCGAACGTTTTTTCTCTTTGCTCTCTGTGCCACAGATGAGAGGGAAAGTGAGCGATGATTTCAGTAACTGAGCCCTCATTTTCTTCTTCTTGCCTCCCCCTGTTCTTGTATGTGGGCCCGTTTTCTTATCCAGCCCCCCCCCCCCCTTCCTGCTCTCCTGCACGGATCCGTACCACGGGCTCTTTGCTCGTACCATGTTTCCTTCTTCCCCCAAACCCTTGCAGGGCCTGGATTCTGCTGTGTTCCCACCACCCACGCACAGAGAAGCTTGTGTCATCAACATTATACTTGCTGCTTGGACCTCCAGTCACCAGTGGCCTCTCTGTCATTCAACCCAGTTGCTAGGCCTTTGCTCACGCTTCTGCTGGCCTAGCCAAGTTAAAAGACATGGGCACCATTTCACTCATTAACTTATTTGCCACAACTGCTCAATAAATATATGTTATGCCACTCTCAAAACAGGACTAGCTTCCTTCCTTTTCAATCTCTACCCTGGAAAGGACTCTTGTTTCTTTTCTTTAAGGGAAATTGAACTAGAACTCATTGTGTTTGGGGCACCTAGGTAGCTCGGTTGAGCGTCTGGCTCTTGCTTTCGGCTCAGGTCATGATCTCACGGTTCAGGAGTTCAAGCCCTACGTTGGACTCTGTGCTGACAGTGCAGAGCCTGCTTGGAATTCTCTCTCTCCCTCTCTCTCTCTCTCTCTCTGCCCCTCCACTGTTCACACTCTCTCCCTCTCTCTCTCTCTCTCTCCTTCAAAATAAATAAAAACTTAAAAAACAAATTTTTTTTAATGTTTGTTTATTTTTGAAGGAGAAAGAGCGAGCGAGCACGAGTGGGGGGAAGGGAAGAGAGAGAAGGAGGCACAGAATCTGAAGCAGGCTCCACACTCTGAGCTGTCAGCACAGAGCCTGACATGGGGCTTGAACCCACCAATGGTGAGATCATGATCTGAGGCGAAGTCAGACACTTAACTGACTGAGCCACCCAGGCGCCCCAATAAATAAACACTTTAAAAAAAAAAAAAGAATTCATTGTGTTTGAAGTTTTGTTTTGTTTTGTTTTTTTAAAAACGTCCTGTTGCTCTTTGAGATCCTTAGAAAGCCTTGAAGAGCCAGATCTGGCAAAGATCAGGTCCTGAGGCCCAAAACCCTGATTGACAGTCTGCAATGAGGGTAGAAGGCAGCAGGTCAAAGGCGTGGTTGTCTGTGGTCCAGGAAGGAGACAGATGCGTGTTGAAATATCTCTGGACGTGGCCAAGGCTGTGAGAGTGTCTCTGGTCATCTGGGATCCGCCTGGGGTTTCCCTGCTACCTGGTCATTTTCCAGGCTTTGAAAAATCATAATTTATTTCAATATGGAACTGTATTAAAATTACCCACTCACCTCCAAAGCTAGTATACTCTTTCAGGAAAAAAAAAGTATAATATAAAAATATGTAGATTCTTTTTAAACCCTTTTCATTGTGAAATATAATACATATACAGAAAAGTGCACAAAACATAAATGTATAGCTTAAATAATTGTAAAGTGAAAACTCAAGGAAGCACCTGTCAAGTCAAGAAGCACCACAAGGGCGTCCCGGGCAGATGGGGCAGGGCTGACAAGAAGGTAAGAGGCGACAAAGCAGATGTGGCCTGAGAGCTGCCGGCTCCTTATTGCCAAGATATTCTAACGGGAGGGGCCTTGGAGAGAGCGCAGGCAGGTGAGATCTTGGAGAGCCCTCTGTGCCATGGGGAAGAGGCTAGCCTCCCGTCCCCTACCCCAGCTGCGCGTCCAGCCCTTCTCTTCACTCTCAGCTCATCCTCTAAATCTGGCAAATAACCCAGAGAAAGTATGACTTTCCTTTGAGGCTAGAAGATTAGAACAGAAAATCCCGGTCTTTGATCAGCCCATGAAACTCCTGACACTGGATAAAAACAGACTCTTGTGGGTAAAGATGAAAAGAGTCACATGAAAAGATTCAGGAACACAAAAGAAAATGGAGCAGGAAATTAGAGGAGCGTTGCTTCCAGTAACGGGAAATGTGTCCCAAAAGGAGATTCATGTTTGTGGTGAGATTGGAGAGGACATTGGAGGGGCCACCTGGAGCCTGGGAATTCTGCTTTCAGATGAATACTGCTTTCTACTCAGGAGTAGATACTCAGAGAAGAGAATGTTAGGTACAGTTTTTTTCTTTCTTAATTTTATTTACTTAGTAATTATTTTTTAAGGTTTATTTATTTTGAGAGAGAGAGAGAGGGAGAGTACACACAAGCAGGGGAGGGGCAGAGAGAGAGAGAGAGAGAGAGAGAGAGAGAGAGAGAGAGAAAGAGAGAGAGAGAGAGAAAGAGAATCCCAAGCAGGCTCTGCGATGTCAGTGCCAAGCCCAGCATGGGGCTCGACCTCACGAACTGCGAGATCATGACTTGAGCCTAAATCAAGAGTCAGACGTTCAGCACACTGAGCCACCCAGGCACCTCATAAATTTATTTTAGTAATCTCTATACCCAACATGGGGATTGAATTTATGACCCCGAGATCAAGAGTTGCATGCTCCTCCAACTGAGCCAGCCAGGTGCCCCGAGAATGTTAAGCACAACTTGATGTGAGAGTTTAAAAATGAAAATGAAATGTACTTTTAGAATAAAATATAAATTCCTAAAATTGACTCAGTAAGAAATGGAAAACCCAAATAGACCCACTAACTCTAAGGGATAGGAAAGGGGTCGCCAAAGGTCTTATTCATCCAAATTTTGGACCCAGATGGACAATAGCATGGAAATTTTCTAGCAAATCTTCAAGAGAGGCTATCAATAATTGTTACATTCTAGAATCTTAAGCATGAGAAAATTTTATAAGCCTAGTATAACCCCTTATCAAATCTTGTCTAAATGAATTTTTTAAAAAAGTACACACAAAACTCACTTATAAATACTGTTTTTAAAATTGTAAGTAGGGGCTCAGTCGGTTAAGCATCTGACTTCAGCTCAGGTCATGATCTCATGGTTCATGGGTTCGGGCCCCACGTCAGGCTCTGTGCTGACAGCTCAGAGCCTGGAGCCTGCTTGGGATTCTGTGTCTCCCCCTCTTTCTGCCCCTCCCTGACCCGTGCTCTATCTTTCAAAAATAAATAAACATTAACAAAAAAATTTTTAATTGTAAATAAGCTATAAGCTCAAATTCAGCTATGAGTTAAAACAGGCAAAGTCGAAAGTGTATTAAAATCTTTTCTGTACTACATTCCTTTAATAGGTTAGAAGATAAAAATCATATGACCCTCCTGATAGGTGCCAAAGGCATTAGACAAAATTCGACATCTATTCCTGATTTAATAACAAAACTCTCTAACCAGCTTCAAATAGATGAACCTTGACATCATAAAAGCATGAAGAATCAATGGCAAATGTCATACAGTAAAATACCAGATGCATTCCCATTAAAATCAGAAACAAGGTATGGCATCCATTAACACCTCTCATTCTGGTTACACAAAGCAAAAGTGGGCATGAATCTCATTTCATAGACTCAAGTTTGCAAGACGTATGGTGTTCAATTTTTTCTGCCTTTTCAATAACTCCACTGAATTTCAACCACGGGTCACCATTCCACCAGGTGCCTGAGATTTACTCTTGGTCATTATGGGAGGGTCTCCTTGCCGCCAGGTTTGCCATCTTAGTGGCAGGAGGGGAGTGTCCAGTGGTGTCAAGGTCTTCGGGAGAGGAAGCATCTGGCCCTTGTGTTTCCACACTATTATTTGCTGAGATGTCCTTTGTCTTGTCTAGACCTTAGGCATTGGTCCATACATGTACCCATGGTGTTGTCCCTTGTTCTCAGCTGCACATTTCCTTCCCCCCTCCCTCCCTACCTTCCACTTTCTCTCTCTTTCTCTCTTCCTTCCTTTTTCTTTCTTTCTTTTTCTTTCTTTCTTTCTTTCCCTCTCTCTCATCCTTCCTCCCTCCCTTCCTTCCTTCATTTCTTCCTTCCTTCCTCCTTTCCTTCCTTCCTTCATTTCTTCCTTCCTCCCTTCCTCCCTCCCTCCCTCCCTTCCTTCCTTCCTCCCTTCCAACTGAAGGATAGCTGACCCAATATTAAGCAAGTATATAAGGTATACATCATAGTGATTCAACAAGTCTGTACAGTATTCTGTGCTCACCACGAAGTGTATTAACTGCACATTTCCCTAAAGTCTCTGCCCCTGAGCTCCTTCTGCACCCCAGCTGGGCACGCGAGGACATCAGGTGGCCCTTGGGCCTACATAGTGGGAGTTTCCAAGGTTCTTCACTGCCTTTGGGCTCCTTTTGGATACACAGCAAATTATTCTGCTGCTCCCAGCGGCATGCTGAGTGTGTGGGAAGTGTGTGGGCTGTCTCCAATCGAGCCGTCTAGCTCTGCCCAGGGCCTTTTCATCTCTCAAAGAAATGATCGAAACTTGCTGCTTCCCAGGCTCTACTTAGAAAAGGGCATGGGCCCCTTCCCATTCCAATTTCCCAGTCTGTCAAGGGTATCTGTTGTTCTCCGCTGGCAGCTCTCCTCTCCCATCCCCCGCCCTCCATTTACAGAGCATCTGGGGGCGGGGCCAGGACGCTGGGACACATTTGAGGTCTTGAACCCACTTGCTTCCTTCTAACTCTCCTCTTTTCTCTCAATCCAGAACCTTTTGGTTAATCTAAAGAAGTTAATCTAAAGATCAAACAAGGTGGGGTGAAGAATCATTTTACTTCCGGTTGTCATGGATCAATATTTTTGGTCTATACACTGTTCGATGAAGCCAGTCGGCCATTCACGCGTCTGGATATTGTGGCAACATCGAATTGCTATAAAAGTTTCTAAATGATTCCTCTCCAGATATGTACCTAACTCATCATGGCCCAGTGACAAACAGCTCACGAGTCAGCAGTGGTCAGAGGCCACACTGAGTAACCCGGTATAAGGGCTCAGTCACCTCTTCATCTGTTCTTCTAAATGTGGTAAAGACATTCAAAAATAAAAATTCCAAGAACTTGACTTCCTTTCCCTGTGCATTTTGCTGTGTCACCCCTTCCCTAAGCCAGTAGGCACCGAACACCCTAGCTGCTGCCAGGCTGGAGAGCAGTGGTCATGAGATCACAGAAAATAGTGGAAATGAAAATCGCATCGGTTCACACAGCAAGTTTCACTCTTGCTGCAGAAATGAGAAGTATAAGATGTTTTTTTTTTTAATGGTGAAAGCGAGAGATTAATCATAATTTGTAAATAAGTAAATGTAAATCAATGTACAACCTACCAAACACTTGGGGTGCCTGTTTGGCTCGATCGGTTAAGCGTCAGACTCTTGATTTCCTCGGGTAATGACCCAGGGTTGTAGGGCCCCCTCTGAGCATGGAGCCCTCTGAGATTGTCTCTCTCTCTTCCTCTGTCCCACCCTCCCTCCCTCTCTCACTCTCAAAAAAAGAAAAAAAAAAAATCTTAAAAAAAAAAGAAAACATCATTAATTTGGGGTGCCTGGGTGGCTCAGTTGGTTAAGCAATGGATTCTGGATTTTGGCTCAGGTCATGATCTCAAGGTTTGTGAGATCTAGCCCCAAGTCAGGCTCTGTGCTGATAGCACAGAGCCTACTTGGGATCCTCTCTCTCTCTCTCTCTCTCTCTCTGCGCCCCTCCCCCGCCAAATAAACTTTTTTTTTTAAAGAAAGTTCAGTAGGATAAATGGTTACAAAGAATATCAAGCTCAAGAGCGCTTCTCCTGTATTAGAATAATGCCTAGAAAACAATACAATAAGGGTCTCGCTCACAGTAACTATGAAACAAAATATTTGGAGATCAAATGAGTAGGAAGTTACTGAATATATTTGGAGAAAATCATACCACCTGAGGGAAATACTCAGAAAATTTTATTACTAGCAATTCTGTATTGTGAAGAGACGCAAATTTGTCTCCAATGCCATCCCCTTCTAATCAAAATCACACAAGATGGGGGAGAACACTTGACAAAGTAATTTTCAAATCAGTCTAGAGATCAAGGACGATAATAGCCAGAAAAATTTGTCAAAGAAGAATCTGGTAAAAGTACTTACCCTCTTTTTCTTTTTTTAATGTTTATTTTTGAGAGCGAATGCAAGTGGGGGAGGGGCAGAGAGAGAGAGGGAGACAGAGAATCCCAAGCAGGCATTGTGCTGTCAGCAAAGAGCCCCATGTGAGGCTTAAACTCACAAACCGTGAGATCATAACCTGAGCCAAGATCAAGAGTTGGATGTTTAACGGACTGAGCCACCCAGGAGCGATGGTCCTCTTTGATATTAAACAGCATTATAGAGGCGCCTGGGTGGCTCAGTCGGTTGGGCGTCTGACTTCGGCTCAGGTCATGATCTTGCAGTTTGTGAGTTGGAGCCCTGCGTCCAGCTCTGTGCTGACAGCTCAGAGCCTGGAGCCTGTTTCGGATGCTGTGTCTCCCTCTCTCTCTGCCCCTCCCCCACACACACTCTGTCTCTCTCTATCAAAAATAAATGAATGTAAAAAAAAATTAAATAACATTATAAAGCTACAGAAATTAAAACAGTAACTCTGCATAGGCATCGAGAGGGAAATCAATGGAGCAGAAAGATTATCCCGAAAAAGGCCTGAAGGTCAATAGAAATTTACTGTATGATAAAGGGACAATGAGAATTAAGAGAGAAAGGATGGATTATTTACTAAAGGGTGTTAGAATAACGGATTAACAAATCTGCCCCGTCCTCCTGGGCCCCTGTTTGGATTGTACTTCCACATTCCTTCAGGCTGGGTGTCACCACGTGATGGGCACTGGCCAGCAGAATGTGAGTCTGAGTGATGGGTGTCACTTCTGAGAAGAAGCTGGAAGAGCCATTACACAACTTCCCTCTGCCTCAGTCCCGGAGTGAGGACGATGCACAGCAGAATCCCCAGCTGACCCGTGATGAGCACACAGCGTGAGAGGTTTTAAGCCACAGGACTTGGGGGGTTCTGTTATGCAGCCTACCCTGACTGGTACAATTGCTATGTCATAGCTCATACTTCACAGCTGTCAGAAGAAAAACAAGTCACACTCATGTATTAGAAATGCAAATCATTCTTGTTTACTGGGAGTATCTGTGCTTTTTTTTTTTTAACAATCTTTAAAAAAAAATTTTTTTTAACGTTTATTTATTTTTGAGAGACATATCATGAGCAGGGGAGGGGCAGAGAGAGAGGGAGACACAGAATCCGAAGCAGGTTCCAGGCTCCGAGCTGTCAGCGCAGAGCCTGATGCGGGGCTCCAACCCACGAACTGTGAGATCGTGACCTGAGCTGAAGTCGGATGCTCAACCGACTGAGCCACCCAGGCACCCCATATCTATGCTTTCAAAGCGGGTATTGAGAGAAGGTACTGCCTATCCAAAAGAACAAAGTGCTGTATGCAGGACCGGCCACGGAATTGGTGGGCCCCATTGCAAAAGGAAAATACAGGTCCCGTGGGGCTCCTGGGAGGCTCAGTCGGCTCAGGTCATGATCTCATGGCTCATGAGTTCTAGCTCTGTGTGGGGCTCTGTGCTGACAGCCTGGAGCCTGCTTCAGATTCTGTGTCTCCCTCTCTCTCTGCCCCTTCCCTGGTCCCACTCTGCCTCTCTCTCCCTCAAAATAAATTTTTTTTTAAATTAAAAAAAAAATTAATAAAATACAGGTCCCTCGAGGGGCACATGGCTGGCCCAGTCGGTGGAGCCAGTGACTCTTACTCTCAGGGTTGTGAGTTCGAGCCCCACATTGGGTGTGGAGATTACTTAAAAACAAAATCTTGGGACGCCTGGGTGGCTCTCAGTTAGGTTAGGCGTCTGACTCTTGATTTCAGCTCAGGTCATGAACTCGCGGTTTGTGAGTTCAAGCTCTGTGTCAGGCTCCAGGTCATGAACTCGCGGTTTGTGCGTTCAAGCTCTGTGTCAGGCTCCGTGCTGACAGCGCAGAGCCTGCTTGGAATTCTCTCTCCCTCCCTGTCTCTCTGCCCCTTCCCCACTTGTGCACTCGCTCGCTCTCTCTCAAAATAAATAAACTTAAAAAAAAAAAAGCATTAAAAAAAAAACCTGAAAGAAAGAAGGAACAGTTCCCGTATTTAAAAATG
The DNA here is from genome assembly GCF_023721935.1 of Panthera uncia. NCBI lineage: Eukaryota > Metazoa > Chordata > Mammalia > Carnivora > Felidae > Panthera > Panthera uncia. The sequence goes on along the minus strand of NW_026057578.1, from coordinate 30,690,385 downwards.
TCACCTTCTCAGTGATGCTAATCCCCATCCTCCATGTTCCTTACCCCTTATCCTGATTGATTTTTCTCTTTAATACTTATCACCATCCATCAGGGTTCACTCATTTATATTATTTATGTGTATCTCCTTTACTAGAATGGAATCCATGAGGGCACAGAGTTTTGTCAGTTTTTGGCCACCATTGTATCCTCAACATCTAAATGGATAGCACCTGTCATATCGTGACTGCTTAGTAAATATTTGTTGACCAAGTAAATGAATTAAGGGATATCAATAAGAGTGTATGTAACAGGCATTCACGCATTGGTGGGTCCATCCATTCAATGGTATTTAATGGTAGCCTCTCTGATCACTACGTCATATTATCTTCTGGGGGTGTGATAACAGTCAACCCACAGCACTCCCTGTCCAGTGATGGAGTTGGGTCCTTGAGTCATTGCTAGAAATCCTGATAAGAATCCTGTAAACTTACAGGATGTCATGAGGTTGGACCCCTGCAGGAAAAAAGATTTTTTTTTTTTAATCAATTTCACCAGGATATAATTTACAGGCAGAGCAGGCGTGAGCAGGATTGCTCTGAAAGCCAATGCCGATGCCGGATGGGCAGGCCCAGGCGGCCTGAGGGCAGGGCCGGAGAGGCCACACAAAGGAGTAAGCTGTAGGTATGGCCAAGGAACACCCCACAATGGGACCGGATGAGCATAGCTGTAGAAAGGAGAACAAAGTGTGGCGTTGAGGGGGCCAGTCCAAGAGTGAGGGGGACAAGCATACCCTTTTCCAGTTTCTCCCACAGTGGGGCGTCAACCCCCACCAACCCAAGCTTCACATTGGCCTTGACTCACCTGGCTCTGAGCTGGCCGCCTGCTTGTCCGGGGGGGGGGGGGGGGGGGTTGCGAACTGCTCCTCGCCGAGCCCCAGAGCTGCCCACTCAGCACAGTCAGTGGTGCCAGGCTTCGGCCTGAACTTGGTTCCATCTCTGTCCCTCAGTAGTGCCTTGATAATGCCCGGGAACCTGTGGCCTGAGCCAGTGAAGTCAAGACCCGGGGAAGGAAACACAAGGGCTCTCCAGGCTGACTCCATCGGGGGCTCTGGTGGCAGTTAACACCAGCACCTTGTCCAGACCCTCTGGCAGCCCTCTCACTGGTTAGGCGCCCAACCCGGGGGCTCCCTGGTCTTCCTCAACCTGCATCTGTGACTTTCGAGGGAAGACTGCCCTGGGGTTCCTGGAGCTATTCCATAGGCACTGGGATTTTGCACCCCCCAGGGCAGCCCTTAATCAGTGAGTGAGAGTTCGGGAGAGGACAGGTCCTGCTTTCCTGCCCCAGGCAAGGATAGCCCTAGGGTATGATCTACACTCAGAGCTTCTTAAGGGACCAGGTGGGGCTCACACTTCACCTGAAATGCTACCGTGGCTCAGCTTCCTCCCTTTCCCCACCTTCTTTTCCCCCACTCCCTTCCTGGCACCCCTAGAAACCCTCCTCAGTAATCTCTCGCACACAGACCATTTCACGGTCTGTTTCCGGGGAATCTGACTTACGTGACTATGCTGGTTGGCCCAGGTCTCTCAGACCATCAATCCCCACAGGAGCCCGGAACTAGATCCTTAGGAAGCTCCAGGCTCATATTCTTACAGCGTCGTAACCGGCAAAGAGAAAAGCTCTTCCCCGTCAGCTCCGAATAGAAAAATCCCAGAGGGAGTTCTGCTTGGTCAACATGGATCACGTGTACACCCCTGCAACCATCACCACGGACAGGAAAATGGGGTCCTGAAGACTCCCCAAGAACTACACAATTAGAAAGTGGAGAAGCATGTCCTACATGGTAGGCCTACTATTCCAGTCAGACAAGATAATAAACGGTGATTGCATTTGTGACAATATAGGTTTGGTTGCTTGTGACAGAGATAAAAAACAATACCACCTTACACACGATAGAAATAGTTTTTTTTCCTCTCATAGAATGGGACACGGTGGTATGGCATCTGAGCTCTGTGATGTTGCCAGCTCGGGCTCCTTCTGTCTTGCTCTGCCCTTGTTGCTCTGTGTTGCTTTTAACTGCATGATTCAAGACGGCTCCCCACCCCTCTGCACTGCAGTCACTGTGGTGAAGGAAGGGGAGGAAGGAGAGGGGTGAGCATATTCCTTTGTGTGTGTGTGAATATAACCGAGAACCTATAGCCTTTCTCTCACGTTCCACAGACCAGCATTTCATCACATGGCCACATCTAGCCGCATGGGAGGCTGGGTAGAGCCAACTTTATTCTTGATAGCCACGTGCGCAACTAAAAAATTATTATTCTGGGACAAGGGGACAAGAATCTTTGGGAGACCACTGGTCTTCCAAGACTTCTTTCAGATACTATATTATGGGCATAGAGGGAAAAAATGATGAGATTTCAAAAAAATCTCAGGCCACAGTGAAAAAGGAACAACTGCACGTAATTCTTCTCAGTCATATTCTACAAAATGCTTTTTCCAAGGGATGCTGATGGGTGGGGCAGAAAGTCAGGATTCCACAATCAACTGCATTTGGGACATGCTGGGCTAAACGCTAGTTTGTTCTTGGCTTTTGTTTGTTCTATTTTTTTTTAATTTTTAAAAAAAATTATTGTATTTATTTAGAGAGGGAGCAAGCACGCACACGTGAGCGGGGAAGGGGAAGAGAGAGAATTCAAGCAGGCTCCCCCCTGGCAGTGCGGGGCTCCAACTCACAACCCGTGAAATCATGACCTGAGCCAAAGTCAAGAGTCAGATGCTTAATCCACTGAGCCACTGAGGCACCGAGGTGCCCCTGTTTGTTTGTTTTTAAATGACAGGACTTCTCAGAACAGTAAATGTGCTCATGTACACTAGGACCCTCCTGGGGAGGACACAGATTGCTTTCCCACTTCCTGACACTTCTGGGAGGGGTGTTTTCAGGGAACAGGTTGGAAATATGACCTTCAAAAGGGATTACGTTTTCCTCTAGCTCTCTCGATGGTATTTTTCTATTGTAACGCCTACATTTGCAAAGATGTCTACTATATATTTTGTCATTTTTCAGTTTGTTTCTACCAAGACTTCTGTTGTAGGACCCATGCTGGGTCAGCTCTGGGGAAGGGGAGGGACCTGCGTGCACACGGTCACAAAGGTCTGGAGGAATCTGTGTTCACCTCTATGGCGAGTTGACAAGGTTGATTGGACTGAAGTCAAGTGGCTAGAAAGCTGGTGATGACAGACTAGGAAAAGAAAGCTGACTATCCAGCAGGCACTGAGGAGTGAGTCCTTGAAGGTTTTTGAGAGAGGGGTGATATAATTAAATTTGCATTTGGGTCACCTGGGTGGCTCAGTCAGTTACGTGTCCAACTTCGGCTCAGGGCATGATCTCACAGTTCATGAGTTTGAGCCCCACATCGGGCTCTGAGCTGAGTCTGGAGCCTGCTTCGGATTTTATGTCTCCCTTACTCTCTGCCCCTCCCCTGTTCACGCTCTCTCTCTCTCTCTCTCTCTCTCTCAAAAATAAATGAACATTAAAAAATAAATAAGTAAAGTTTGCATTTTAGCAAGATTATTGTATGGTGGTAGGTATGACAAACTGGAGATCACAAGAAGACATACAAAATCAACGATAGTCGTCTTAGCAGCCAACTAAGTCCCAGTGGTGCAGAGGCCCAATGCTTCTCTGTACCTTCCAGCAGATTGGGCGGGCTAGGGGGGACCTTGGACTCAGGTGGCAGTGCAACTCAGCAGGTAGATCCATAGCACTTTAAGATCAGCCTCAGACGGTAAGCTTCTATCTTCTGCAATGAAGCAGACTTGGGGTGCTTGCAGTGTGGCACATCTCGGGACCGTTTCTCCCACTGTTCTTAGCCTCAGCTCCCCTTCACAGCTCTGTCTCTGTGGGTCCCCCTTGATTATTGACATCCCTGACCCTGACCCCTGGACCTTGGGTAAGGTTCACCTGCCTTTTGAGAGTATCACAGAGCTCCACAGGGATGGGTAGTCCAAGGGTATCCTGGGCATGTGGATGGTCCCAGCATAGTCCACAGAGGGCCAAGGCTTCCCGGCTTTGCGCAGCCCAAACACGGGGGCTGTCAGGCCTCCTTAAACGAGGGAGCGAGAGCATGAATGAGTCCGTTCTTTCTCGTGTTTACTTTCTGGCCTGGTTTCCTACAGAAGGACTCAGAAATCCTCCACGTGGCCAGCGTCTGCCCATCAGGATGCGGAAGTTGTGCCAGTGAATTTAGAGGCCAATCCTAGTGTCTGCTGGGTCTTGAGATGCCACAGAGATGGCATCGAGGCAGGCCACTGTCCCAGCTTGGGAGCCAGGTTTTAAACTCCATGGCTTAAGTTCCCCTCTCTTTTCTCCTCGACTTTTACTTTTCAAATGTTGTTATTGAGGGGCGGCTGGGTGGCTCAGTTGGTTGAGGGTCCAACTTCAGCTCAAGTCATGATCTCACAGTTCGTGAGTTCGGGCCCCGCATGGGGCCCTGACAGCTCGGAGCCTGGAGACTGCTTCAAATTCTGTGTCTCCCTCTCTCTCTGCTCTTCCCCTCCTCATGCTCTGTCTCTCTCTCTCTCTCTCTCAAAAATAAATACACGTTAAAAACAAATTTAGGGGCACCTGGGTGGCTCAGTCGGTTGAGTGTCCGACTTCGGCTCAGGTCATGATCTCACGATTCATGGGTTCGAGCCCCGCGTCAGGCTCTGTGCTGACAGCTCAGAGCCTGGGCCTGCTTCCGATTCTGCGTCTCCCTCTCTCTCTGCCCCTACCCCGCTCATGCTCTGTCTCTGTCTCAAAAAAAGAAATAAAACATTAAAAAAAAATTTACAAAAAAAAAACTTAAAAAAAGTTGTTATTGAAAAATAATACAGGGGCGCCTGGGTGGCTCAGTCGGTTAGGCATCCGACTTCGGCTCAGGTCATGATCTTGCGGTTCGTGAGTTCAAGCCCCGCGTCAGGCTCTGGGCTGATGGCTCAGAGCCTGGAGCCTGTTTCAGATTCTGTGTCTCCCTCTCTCTCTGACCCTCCCCCATTCATGCTCTGTCTCTCTCTGTCTCAAAAATAAATAAAGGTTAAAAAAAAATTAAAACAAAAGGAGAGCATTTAAAAAAAAAAAAAAAAAAAGAGGGGCGCCTGGGTGGCGCAGTCGGTTAAGCGTCTGACTTCAGCCAGGTCACGATCTCGCGGTCCGTGAGTTTGAGCCCCGCGTCGGGCTCTGGGCTGATGGCTCGGAGCCTGGAGCCTGTTTCCGATTCTGTGTCTCCCTCTCTCTCTGCCCCTCCCCCGTTCATGCTCTGTCTCTCTCTGTCCCAAAAATAAATAAAAAACGTTGAAAAAAAAAAAAAAAAGAAAAATAATACAAAAAAAAAAAAGAAAAAGAATACAAACATAACATTAAAACATTGTAAATAAAAGTAATCCCCGGCGACCCACTCCCTTAACATGACCCTCACACGTATCATTCCAGTTTTTGTCATGTGAATGCATTTTGCATATAATTGTACACATGCTATTCTGTATACCAATTTTCAGACTTGCCAATAATGAATTTACCGGTTGTTTGACAGGCTTTATGACCCTAGTTTTTATGGAAAAGATAGCCTAACAACGATAAAGAAACTTACAGGAATACTTTACAAATTACCAGCCCTCAGGGCACGTGGGTGGCTCAGTCGGTTGAGCGTCTGATTTCGGCTCAGGTCATGATCCCAGGGTCATGGGATCGAGTCCCACGTTGGGCTGTGCACTGAGCTTACAGCCTGCTTAAGGTTCTCTTTCTCCCTCTGCCCCTCCCCCCATTCATGCTCTCGTTCTCTCTCTCTCTAAAAAACAAAAATAAAAACATAGGGACACCTGGTGGGTGGCTCAGTTGGTGGAGTATCCGACTTCGGCTCAGGTCATGATCTCGCAGTTCATGAGTTCGAGCCCCGCGTCGGGCTCTGTGCTGACAGCTCGGAGCCTGGAGCCTGGAGCCTGCTTCGGAGTCTGTGTCTCCCTCTTTCTCTGCCCCTCCCCTGCTTGCACTCTCTCAAAAATAAATAAACATTAAAATAAATAAATAAATAACCAGCCCTCTTCGTATTCTGTCTCAGTCTTGTCTCACCAGGCTCAAGAATTTCTTCCCTAGAGTCAATTATTCCAGGGTTCAAATTCGGGATCCGCTGCTGAACTCTTTGTGTGAAGGTATGGAAATGACTTGACATCAGATGTAAAACTGGCATAAAATTACGGTTGTCGTGGGGGGGTGAGGTAGGGTAATGGACCTAAAAGAGCTGGCAAAGGCTTAGTCACAACAGGCTTTCAGAAATGCTAGCTCCTTTCCTTTCTCCTTCTTGGACCCATACATTTCTGCGTGGCAGCAGTCATGGAGTACTGCTGTGTTCCCACCGATATCGTGTCGTACGTACCTTCTCTCTCTTGCGCTCTTCAGTTACTCTTTGAAAGTGGGAGGGCCAAGATTTGAAGCTCAGCAGTTCACCTTTTGCTGACCAGCGGGATTTGTCTCCCCCCTTGAGTTTTTTCCCCCTCCATTGAGTAATTTGGAAGTTATATTTCTCATCTTGATTCTATGTGTCACCTTTAAAATGTAGAGACCTTTGAATTCGCCTTCCAGGCCAGACGTCACCAATGAAACAGACTCTATTGACTTCTATTTCGTAAGGTCGCGAAAGCCCGAGTTTTCTATCTTTCTCTTCTCTCGCCTTCCAGTTTCTATTTAAATCATTTGAACTTGTAGGTCTTATTATTTGTAACGAGTTATTTTTATTTTTATTAAGTTCATGTATTTAAGTCATCTCTATACCCCATGTGGGACTCGAGCTCATAACCCCAATATCAAGAGTTGCTTGCTCTTCTGACGGAGCCAGCCAGGCGCCCCTGTCATGAGTTACTTTAAAATTCTAATTCTTGGGGCGCCTGGGTGGCTCTGTTGGTTAAGTGTCTCCAACTCTTTATTTCAGCTCAGGTCATGATCTCGCAGTTCATGAGATCTAGCCCCCCGTAGGGGGCCCCTCCACCCCCGGGGTTTCTCTCCCCCCCCCCCCCCCCCCCCGCCCCTCCCTCTTTCTGTCTCTCTTTCAAAATAGGTGAATAAACATTTCAAAAAAATCCTAATTCTTGGGGAGCCTGGGTGGCTCAGTTAGTTGAGGAGGAGCTTTGGCTCAGGTCATCATCACATGGTTCATGAGTTCAAGCCCCACGTCAGGCTCTGTGCTGACAGCTCAGAGCCTGGAACCTGCTTTGGATTCTGTGTCTCCCTCTCTCTCTGCCCCTCCCCTGCTCTCTCTCTCTCTCTCTCTCTCTCTCCCAAAAATAAATAAATATTTTAAAAATTCCAATTCTTAAAAAAATAATAATAAATTCTAATTCTTTTAATAACTGAATTATTTTAATTAAATAACTAAATCAATTCTGATTCTTTTAATAACACTAGTAATGTCTTCTAATACTGTAAACAAGAATTACTTAGACTTAGTTTAAAAAAATTTTTTAAATGTTTATTCATTTTTGAGAGAGAGCCTGTGAGCAGGGGAGGGGCAGAGAGAGAGAGGGACACAGAATCTGAAGCAAGCTCCAGGCTCTGAGCTGTCAGCACAGAGCCCCAGGCAGGGCTAGAACTCCAGAACTGGGAGGTCATGACAGGAGCTGAAGCCTGACGTTTAACCGACTGAGCCCCCCAGGCACCCAGATCTTAACCATTTTCAAGTGTGCTGTTCAGTGGCATTGAGGACATTTACCCTGCTGCCATCCTCACGGTCCATCTCTAGAACCCTTCATCTTGCACAACAGAAACTGCACCTGCTAAGCAACTTCCCATCTCCCCC